>NW_026068014.1:3647059-3663002 GCF_014885135.2 Alexandromys fortis | reverse complement strand
GGGGGGGAGGGGGAGAAGAGTGAAGGGAGGGGAGAAGGGTGGGAGGAGGGGGAGGGAAATGGGAGGCTGGGAGGAGGCAGAAACTTTTTTTTTTCCTATTCTCAATTTAAAAAAAAAAAGAACTGGGATTGGTAAAATGAAAAAAAAAATGCCTAATAAAGTATGTTGATAAGCACTGAGATATAAGACATAAAAAAAAATACCAGTTGATGTCCCAACGAATTTCAAATAATCTATAGTCAATTTAATGAGTAAACAAAATGAATGTAGTTGAAACTTGAGGGAATTCTGAATAACAAAAAATGAAAGGCATCTTTAATTTACTCTTTCTAACTAATTTCATTGACAGGATTAATAATTTCAATTACAAATACTTAATAACAGTTGACAAATGGATACTGGTATCATATTCACTCTTTATTAAAACTAGGAAGTAATTATCTGTTTAATTTAGCATATTTTACCTAATTTCAATTGCACACAAAGTATTTACCACATACAAAATTAGTCCTGCCTCCACAAAAGCTTGGTTTATGACATTTATTTTTTTATAAATTGGTTGCAAAGAATATTTCTTAGGTTCCTTTTTTCTTCTTCAGCACTTCTGTAGCTATTTTAGCATTGGTCAAAATGTTGTATTAAAGAATCCAAAACCATCCCTGCATTTGTATAGGAATTGAAAATTAAAGTGTTTACTATGATTTTTGTATAACTTAAACTACTTATACACTATTAGTTACTGAAAATGTTAGTAGAGGTGCCCTATGTATTGGTTCTCTTGTTATTCTGTGTTAGAATTAAGAATTCCTTCATATTTCAAAGTTATACACTATCTTCATATTATAAGGTCTAGTCTCACCTATAGTAACTTTTTTTTTATTGAGTAAAGGAAAAAAAAGTTTCCGCCTCCTCCCAGCCTCCCATTTCCCTCCCCCTCCTCCCACTCCTCTCCCCCTCCCCCCACTCCTCTCCTCCTCCCTCTCAAATCCAAGGACAATGGCACGGGGTTTTGATCCTACTTCAAGTTCCAGCTTGGTGGGAGCCAGCCTAGCCAGTTTGGAAGTTCACCTTCCTAGACATGGACGGAGGGGGGAGGACCTTGGACTTTCCACAGGGCAGGGAACCCTGACTGCTCTATAGTAACTTTTAATACTATTTTACATATAATAATATAAAAATATTCTCCCAGATTACTATGCATTTGTCTGTGGTAGCTTCCTCAGTATTTAAAGTTATTTTCCTTTTATTTATTATTTTATTTATTTATTTATTTTTAAATTTTATCTTTGAGAATTAGAAAGTGAATGTTTCCAATTCATTGATTATAGGGTGTTTTTCTCTTTCCCTCTTTCTCAATTTCTGTCTCTGCTTCTCTGTATGATAATGTATATCTATATGAATGATATGCATAAATGTAGACATGGATGATTTCATCCTCAGTTTTGAAACTGACATTCCATAGGGATAATGGATGAAAATAAATGAAAGAGAAAATAATTCTAGTATCTTATGTAGTGATTTGAGAGCAGGTAGCTACATTGGCTTAGAAGGGTACAGAGTCATGGATTGTATTTGAGGAAAAGCAGAAGAGAATTCTGAGAGCTATGCCTCACTAAACTTCATTGAGCCATAGTGGGCATTGACAGATATATTTTGAAAACCTGGAGTAGCAAAAACTAAAACAAACAAATAAACAAAATCTTTCTGTCACTGTAGACAATGTTTTTTTGGGATTTTTGCCCAGAGCCTTGGATTATAGCCATGTAATTACAGTATTAAAAAAAAAAAAAAAAAAAAAAACAAAAGAAAAAAAAGCCACTTAAATCCTAGTATCTGAGCTAAGTCTTGATTCAAAGCTATAATGTAAATCAAGCAGTATTTTATTTAACTTTGTCAAAAATACCTTACAATAAGAGAGATTTATGCTTATGAAATTTAGCAGCGTTTCTCAGACTTATGAGAATTTCAGGATATTAAGTCCTCATTAAAGTGATACAAAGCATATCTGCAATTTCTTTGTGTTACTTAGTAAGCTGAAGAGTGAAATTAAACTTCATATTGCTAATAATTCTGTTAAATTACTTTTTATTTATTTAGCATAAATAGCTTCTGTAACTAATAATCAATTTTAGTTATTTTTAGTGTGTTAATGACCAATTTCAACAAATGAAAATTTGTGTCTGAATCTGTGAGGAGGATGGGACTGAGTTCTATGTCATTAGTTGCTTATAAGCACTTTCTCATCTGTGAAGTTAGTTTAGAAGTCTTGTCTGCTAAGTTAATATGACACACAACTAGTCAGAAACCTGAAGGCAAGTAGTGAATGCTCTTTTTAGGTTAGTGTGACAAAATTGTGAATATAATATGTTAGTATATTACTTATTTATTCGGTGAGTCTAGCTTTGAACTGAGCACAGTTGGACAATACATAACAATTAATCATTTTAATTGTTAAATATAATTGACAATATTATTAATTCTGTAGACTCGATAGAAAAATGGCTTGGATTGATTAAAATTGAACATGACATGGGAAAAGGATGTAACCATCAGAATGTCTGAAGTCTTCATAGTTTATGTAACACGTTCTTAGATTTTAATTGAGATACAAATGAAGAAGAAATTTTTTTTAAATGACTGTCATTTTAGTTGAACAAATAGAGTTATCTTTAAATACATGTTTTTATTCTCTTTTTGAAAATTTAATATCTTTAAATGCATATACTGACTTTTTAGCCTTGTCTTTTACACTTATTGTTTTATCATTAGTAGCTCTCACTGGTCTTATTCCAATTTGGTACACAATGTAGAGTTATCTGAATAAAGAAACATAAATTTAGAAAATTCCTCCATAGATTTCAACTGTAAGATTGTTTTTAAAATTAGTTATTGATGAGGAAGAGCCCAGGCCATTGTGAGTTGTTTTATCCCAGGACTGGTGGCCGTAAGTTCTATAAGACAGCAGAGAGACCAAGTCATTGGAGCAAGCCTATAAGCAGTACCCCTCCATGGCCCCTGAATCATCTCCTGCCTCTAGATTCCTGCTTTTGTTAAAATTTCCGTCCAGGCTTCCATTGACAAAGAACAGCAATGGAGTGTAAGACAAATTAACTATTTCCTCATCAACTTGTTTTTTTTTTTTTTTTTTTTTTTTTTAATCTGGGTATTTTGTTGCAGCAATGAAAAACCTAACAGAGGCATTAGTTTTTGAGATGGTGTTCATGTTTCTAATGATTGTGCATGTGTGTGTGTGTGTGTGTGTGTGTAAATGTGCATAAATATTTAATCAGATCTCAATCTTAGGATTACTGTTTAAATGATTATTTCTTTGAAATTCAGCTAAAATATATAATTTTGAAAGTTCTAATTTTATAAAAGATAATTCATTATTTTCACATTCTTCTTTTATATTACCCCCTTATGGAATAATAATATAATTTAGGACCAATAAACCCACCTAGAATGATAGGGAATTTAAAATTAACTTAATTTTCATTCCCTAGATTTAGATCATTGGGAGTAGTTTCCTTCAGTCAAAGAAAAGATATTGTTTACCACCCCCATCACACAGATAAAACATTTTTACTGACTTTTATTCAGAAATTCAAATAAGCAGTGTATTCTTCCTATGGAGAATAACTCCCTCTCTAATTGAAAAATACAAAAAAAGTAAATACTCTAATGCAAAATGTGACCATCTGTATTTCTTGGTGTTGTTTTTTGCAGCTAGAATTCGCAGGTGTCTTTTAAACAATGATGAATTAGAAGCAATGCTCTTTTCAAATCATTTGTCTATTAACTACCTTTGTGATAATAATGCATTTGCATTTTTAATTTCCTCAGTTGTAAATGAGCACCTCTGAACCACTTCCTAATTATTTTACAATTTTCTTTCATTGTTCATTATTCATGCTTTCTATTTACTAAATAAAAATGACTTTTCCTCCAAAGGATATTTGCAATTCTTATTATGACACACATATTTTATTTGTATTCATATAAGGAATAAAGAATAGAAGAAAGAATACAGACAAAGCATTCAACAAGAAACAATTGCACCAAGCTATCTACTCACCCATATATGTAGTGTAGGACAGAGCATACAATCTGGCATAGTAAGAACCATGATTATTAATTTTAGCAAACAAAGTAAAGACCTAACTTATTTGAGAAAATCACACCAGGGAAATGTGCACAGACTATTAAACAGTAGCCAATGACTATAGACATTAATATAAAATAATCTCTGATATATGGAGAAATAAGAAACACAGTGATGTTACACATAATTTTGCACAAGGACTAACAGACTACCTGGTATTCCGGATCATATATAAAAAGCAGATTGTTAAAGCCAGCTCTTTCTGATTTATGAAAATCACACCTTAACTTTCACTCAACCTTACCCTTATTAATTTATTTATATTTGTTTACCTTTGTTTTTATAAAACAGGATTGTATTTCACTATATAGCCCAGGTCTTAAAATGGTCCTACCACATTGTTCAGGGATTACAGGCATGTGTCACCATGACTAATTTCCATCTTTGTCTTTAGTGATATTACTAATTATGTGAATACCACAGTGGGAAATATATTTAAGTGACATATTCTGTCAAATGCTACCAGTCAAAACTAACTGGTTTATTAGCACATTATTGCCTGAGAGGATTACTAGAATTTTCAAAGCTTCATAAAATAATGGTGGATATGCTAGCTTCAGTAATAACTTTAAATTAATTTCATATTTTACTTCCATAGACACAAACTACTGGTGAATCTAACATTAGTTTTTTTTTCTTTCTCTTTCTCTCTTTCCTTTGTCTTCCTTTCTTTGTTTCTCTTTCTCTCCCTCCCTTCCTCCCTCCCTCCCTCCCTCCTTCTCTCCCTTTCTCCCTTCCTCCTTCTCTCTCTCTCTCTCTCTCTCTCTCTCTCTCTCTTTCTTTCTTTCTTGTCAAAACTATTTGTTTTCTTTAGACTTATTAGTGGAGAAATTCACGTATTATACATTATGTCTTGATTGAAACAGCCCTCATTCTCTCCTCTCCAGATGATAATATGCGCAATATATATATATAATATATATATATATATATTCATTTGTAATATTAATACTATGCAATTGGAAAATATGCATAATACTATGCAAATTGGAAAATATATACAGATGTATATATACATATATATAGTATCTTTTTTCTCTACATATTGAATAATTTTGAGTCTGTTTTACTTGTTTTCTATTGCAATAAGAATCTTCTCTGATGAATGTTTAGAATATTTTTTATTCTTTAAGCGTAAAAAAATCTATCAAGATGAAGCATCAATTCCAAATATCTATGCACAAAATTAAAAGACACCCACATTTGTAAATGAAACAGAACTAAGGCTTAAATCATACATTAAACCCCACAAACTAAAAATAGTGGGAGATTTCCACTGTCACCAATGGACAGGTCTGCCAAAAAAACTTAACAGAGAAACAAAGGAACTTGCAGACTTTGTGACTCAAATGGACTTGATAGACAAAAACAGAACATTTCACACAAACACAAAAGAATATACCTTTCCTTGAAGAACCTTATGGTACCTTCTCTATAATTGATCACATACTCAGTCATAAAGCAAATCTCAACAGACACAATAAAATCGAATGACTACTTATTGGACCACTACTGATTAAACTTAGAGTTCAACAACAACACAAACTACAGAAAGACTACAAGCTCATAAAAGCTGCAAAACTCACTGCCTGAGTCAAAGAGGAGATGAAGAAATTAAAGACTTCCTAGAATTCAATGAAAAGTAAACCAGAAAATATCCAAACTTATGGGGCACTATGAAAGCAGAGCCACAGGGAAAGTTCATAGCCCTAATTGCCTATTTAAATAATGTGGAGAAAAATCACACTAGAAAATTAACACACACCTGAAAGCTCTAGATCAAAAAGTAGCAAACCAATCCCAGAGGGAAAGTTAGGAGGAAATAATAAACCTCCTGGTTGAAATCAGTGAAATAGAAACAAAGGAAAACATATAAATGAACCATAAAATGAAACAAAGACTTGGGTCTTTGGGAAAAATCAATTAGATAGACAAACTCTAATACAAATGAACAGAAAGGTAAAAAGAAAATATCTAAATCAACAAAGTCAAAAACAAAAAGAGCAACATAACAATAGGCACGGAGGCAATCCAGAGAATCAGATCAACTTCAAAAACTTATACACCACAAAACTGGAAATCTAAAAGAAATGGAAAAGTTTTTGGATAGGTACCACATACCAATGTTGAATTAATACCAGATGAATAATTTAAATAGACCTATAATCCCATCAGGAAATAGAAAGAGTCAGTAAAGTTCTTCCAACCAAAATATGCTAAGGGCCAGAAAGTTTCAGTGCAGAACTCTACCAGAAGTTCAAATATCTAATACCAATACTCTTCTAATTATTCCACACAGTAGGAAAAGAAGAAACATTGCCAAATTCTGTTAATAAGGCCACAGTTACCCTGATGCCCAAACCACATGATTACAACAACAAAAGAGAATTACAGAAGAATCACCTTCATGAACATTGAAGCAAAAATGATCAATAAAATTCTGACAAGCTGAATTAAAGAACAAATAAAAATTATCCACCATAACTAATTAGGTGTCACCTCAGAGTTGCAGGGATGGTTCAACATATGAAAAGTTCCCAATTTTGTTTAATGTATAAAGAAAAAGAAAGAAAAAACACACATGATCATCTCATTAATGCTAAAAAGCCTTTGACAAAATCCAACACGCCTTCATGAAAAAATTTCTGGAGATATCCAGGATACAGATAGCATTAAAAAAGCAACATACAACAAGCCTACAGTTATAGTCAGATTAAATGGAAAGAGAAATTCAAAGCAATTTCACTAAAATCAGGAATAAGACAAGGATTTGTAATAATTCATTATAGAACTCCATATCTATTCACTATAGAACTCAAAGATGTAGTCAGAGCAAGAAGACAACAAGAGGAGATCAAAAGATACAAGTTGGAAAAGAAGTCAAACTTTCACTATTTGCAGATGATATGATCGTACACCTCAGGGATTCCAAAAATTCTACCAGAGAACCTCACTCCTACAGCTGATAAACACCTTTGATAGTGTGACTAGATACAAAATTAAATCAAAAATTTCAGTAGCCCTTCCATATGTAAATGATAAACAGTTGAAAAAGAAATCATGGAAATAACATCCTTTACAACAGCCACAAGAATAGAAGATATCTTGGGGTAGTTTTAACCAAAGATGTGAAAGTCCCATTTGACAAGAACTTTATAAAGAAAGATATTATAGAAGACATCAAAAAAAATGGAAAAAAAAACTTCAATGTTCATGGATAGGTAGAATTAACATAATAAAAATGGCAATTTTACCAAAATCAAACTACAGATTCAATGTAATCTACATTATAATTCCAACACAATTCTTCATAGACCTCAAAACAATGAAGCTCAACTTCATTTGGAAAAAGAAACACCCATGTTAACCTAAACAGTTCTGTACAATAAACGAAACTTCTGACAGCATCACTATCCATGACTTAAAGTTCTACTATAGAGCTATAATAATAAAAACATCATGTTATTGGCATAAAAACAAGCAGGTGGATCAATGGAATTTAATTGTAGATACTGACTTAATCTACACACCTGTGAATATCTGAAGTTTGACAAGCCAAAATTCTACAATGGAAAAAAGAAGGCATCTTCAACAAATGGTACTAGCATAATTGGATGTCAGCATGTAGAAGAATGAAAATGGATCCATATTTATTGCCCTGCACAAAACTCAAGTCCAAGTGTATCAAAGATATCAACATATGTCCAGTTACACTGAACCTGATAGAAGATAATTTGGGAAGTAGCTTTGAATGAATTGGCATGGGAGACTATTTCCTGAATATAACATCAGTAGCACAGACACTGAAATTAACAACAAATGGGACCTTCGAAACTGAAAACCTTCTGTAATGGAAAGGACACAATCAATAAGACAAATGGTAGCATTCAGAATACCAAAAGGTCTTCACCAATCCCAGATCTGACATAAGGCTGGTCTCCAAAATATATAAAGAATTCAAAAAGCTAGACATCAAAATACCAAATAATCCAATTAAAATTGAGGTACAGATTTACAGAGCATTATCAACAGAAGAATCTCTAATGGCTGAGATATAATTAAAGAAATTTTCAACATCCTTAGCTATCAGGAAAATGCAAAACAAAACTACTCTGAGATATGATTTTACACCTGTCATAATGGCTAAGATAAAAAAAATGTTAATGACAACCTATGTTGGGTGGGATGTGGAGTAAGGGGAACACTCCTCCACTGAGTATGGTGGTGAAAATCAGTATGGTGCTTTCTCAGAAAATTGGGTATCAATCTACCTCATGACCCAGCAACACCACTTTTGGGTATATACCCAAAGGACGCTCAATTTTACCTCAGGGATATTTGCTCATCTATGTTTATAGCAGCATTATTCATAATAGCCATAACCTGGAAACATTCTAGATGTCCCTCAACTGAAGAATGGATAAACAAAATGTAATACATTTACATAATGGAGTATTCAGTGGTAAAAACAAAACAACTATAACATTAAAAATACAATGATATCATAAAATTGGCAGGCAAATGGACGGAACTAGAAAAAAAAAAGTCATCCTGAGTGAGGTAACCTAGAC
Organism: Alexandromys fortis; assembly: GCF_014885135.2. Lineage (NCBI taxonomy): Eukaryota > Metazoa > Chordata > Mammalia > Rodentia > Cricetidae > Alexandromys > Alexandromys fortis. The sequence goes on along the minus strand of NW_026068014.1, from coordinate 3,654,269 downwards.
CCAGAAAGAAAAACATGACATGTGCCCACTCAAAAGTGGATATTAGATATAAAGTAATGGATAACCAGGCTACAATCCACAGTCCCAGAGAAGTAAAGTAACAAAGAGAACCATAAGAGGGCTGCATGGATTTCCCTGGGAAGGGAAAAAGATGAGATCCCCTGGTTAATCAGAGGGTTCAGGACAGTTGGGTTGGTATTGGGGAATTGGAACATGAGCAATCCATTAGTTGAGCTGGGGTGGGATGGAGGGGGAGAGTAATAAAAGAGGTATCTTGCTAGAGGAGGCCATTTTGAGGTTAGGGAGAAACCTGGTGCCAGGAAACTTCGGAGAATTAACAGGATGATGCAGCTAATACTCCTGACAATAATGGTGCTTGAACTGGCATTCTCCCGTAATCAGACTGTAAACTACCTTAATTGTCCTCACAGAGCCTTCATTCGGTTACTGATGGAAGCAGATGCAGAGATCTACAGCAAAGCACTGTGCTCAGCTCCCAGAGTCCGTCAAAGAGAGGGAAGAGGGATTGCACAAGCGAGAAGAGTCAAGATTTTGATGGAGAAATTCATAAAGAGAGCTGACTTGTGCTAGTGGGAGCTCACAGACTCGGAATAGACAGCTAGGGAGCCTACATGGGACCTACCTAGGTCCTCTGCATCTGCGAGATAGGTACACAGTTTGTTCTGTTTGATGGGCCCCTAGCAGTGGGATCAGGTTCTGTCCCTGGCACATTAGCTGGCTTTGTAGAACCTGTCCCCCATGCTGGCATGCTGTAAGGCTTAATACAGGGTAAGGAGCTTGGGACTGCTTCATCTTGACATGTCAGGCTTTGCTGGCTCCCATGGAATGTTTGTTCCTTTCTGAACGGAAGAGGAGTAAACGGGGGGAGAGGTAGAGGGGAGACGGAGTGAGGGAATGGGAAGAGAGGATGAAGGGGGAAATTATCATTGGTATGTGAAATAAATAAAAAAATAAAAAGAATAAAATAATATCTTAAATTTAAAACTATAAGTATCATGGAGATTTTCATTTCTCCTCCTATCTGTTTATGCTCTGTAGGCTTTATGCAATTTTGTGAATATCTCTAAGTTTGAGAAATTTTCTCCCATTAAAATTAAAAATATTATTATTAAATAGTTATTAAAACATTAAAAACATTACATATGCCTTTGTTACAGTATTCCTCTTCTTCAGTTTTTATAATCTGAAAGTTGTGTCTTTTCCTGGTGTCCCATACCTATGTAATGTTACACTCATTATTTAAAACTTCCCTTGACTGTTACTGACTAATCTATTTTCTCAACCTTGTCTTCTACTTCTGGTTCTTTTGTTCTTCATGATTTCTTGTCTTGGTAAATCTTTCCAGTGAGGTTGTCATTTGACTTAGTGATTAACTTTTCACTTCCTGCATGACGTCTGCTTGTCTTTCTTTAGCAATTCTATCTTAGTTGAATTTTACCATTTTCATCTCTTCATTTTTCTTTGCTTGGAGTATATTCATGTCTCATTTGAGCTGCTTGACTATACATGTAACCATTTCTTTCATTCTTTGTCTGGAAATTTTCAGGTCACTTTAGTAGGTACAACTATAATGAGATTACTAATATGTAAAAAAACATGTTTTCATGATTTTTATATTATTTTTTTCTACATTGGTTAGTTATTTGGACTAGTTTATTGGTTGAGAGTTTCTTTCATTTTTTTTTTCAAATCACCTTACTTCGTTTACTGTAGGTGTTTACAAAGTTTATAAGAAGAATAAATCTTTGCGTGGCAGAAAAACCCATTTTCTTGTGATGCTTGTATAGAAAGTCACAGAGTAGCACAAGAGGGCATAAACAAGAGAATCTGATGTCTCCAAATTGCTACAGAGAGTCATGGAAATTATATTCCTGAATAGGGTTACTGGGATCTACACTCTCTCTTTGAGTAGGAGGCCAGTGGCTGGTGTTTGCAGTATGAGTCCCAGAAGATGTAAAGTGACCCCATGTAGAAAATCAGGGTGCAAGAGGTGCTGTGTGCTCCTGGCACAGGAAGTTTCTGACAGGGTAGGTGATCCTAAGCTGGCAATTTGTTTCTTTTATAGACAACCTAAATTAAAAGACAACCTAGATTAAAAATTTTAGTATAGCACTGTCTACTCATTTTGTCTTAAATAGATTCATATGTGTATATGAAAATGAATTTATCATCTACATTTTTATACTAAAAGGTGTTTATATTATGTTTCATGAACTTGAATAAAATAGGTGTAGGAAGTTAAGTACCATAAATGTTCAAAAAATAGGTTGGCTGGCAAGAAAACTTAGTGGCAAAAGGCACCTACTGCCACATCTGAGTTCAGTCCCTGGAATATACATAAGACAAGAGAAAGCTGACATCGTCAGGTTTTGTTCTGGTTTACTTATGCATGCGTATATTGGCTTTCTTGCCCCACACCAAAATAAATATAATAAGAAATTGAGAGGATTATTTTAAAGTAAACCCCTTCAAATATTACTATTTTTTAAAATAGGTTAATGAATTATTTTTTGTTTTTATTTTGGTCTGCAGTATTTATCTTGTCTTTCTAAATAATATTTTCCTAGTCTTTCATTACCTTAAAGAACCTATCTTACTGAGCAATCATTTAACAAATGGAGGGGAGCAAGTCCTCCACAGCCTAAATTTTAGAATTTAAAAGTTTACCCAAAGCAAACAGTGAAAATAAGAGATAATAACAAGAATATTTCTTCATATAATTTACAGGTTACATACATGAGAAAATGAAAAATTTCCAGAATATCTGTTTTTTGTTCCATGTAATTCAAGCATCAATTCTCTTTGACCATTTTCTTATTTCAGGTACAAAACCAATAGAACACCCATAATCTAATGTCTACCTGTGAGTGATACAGTCTGAAATTACATTGTATAGCTTTTCTAAAATTCTCCTAGAATAATAACTAACAATTTCAATATGTATTTGGTACAAATAGTATAGCATGAACATTAAAGAACAGATAAATAATCCATGTATGAGTACCTTTTTCTGACCAAATATTAATGGGGAAGTTTGAGAAAAAGAATTTAAATTTAAATAAAATCATTATATGAACTGTTCAATAATCTATAATCAGTTTGAATTCACTTATAAATTAATCACCAGTAACTTTAATTTTATGCATTGTGTTATTTATTTCTGTTTAGGTTATCATAGTTTATAAATAAATAAGTATATTTTGCATTTTTCTCCTAATCATATTTAGTGGTTTCTGACTTACTATAAGAGGGTACTCTAAGATATTATAAATATTATATTCTTTGTACAGTTTCACTTGATTTATTTTTCTTATGAGCTGTTGTGTATCATTCAATGTTGTAAGCAAACATTCCAAGAATGTTTATATTATTTAGAAAATATAGTATTGCCCTTATTTTTATTTTATTATATTATGCTTCTATTGTTATGGCTAGTATTAATAAACTAAATCTTCATTTAGTTTATTTCTGAAACATATAATTATAAGCTTCCACTGTTTGCTAGATTGTGGGAAAACAATGATTAAAACATATAGCTCACGTTTTTTATATCTATAGCTGTATTAAAACAATTTATCTTCAAGATTTTCTGTTGATTCCTTATGCTTTCCATTTTCTAATTTAGCATGCCTAGAGAATTAAGAGGTTTTCTTAATGGGGATATAGAATTAAGAAACAAAATACCTCAGCTTTTTAATGTACTTTCAAAAATAACACCTTATAACCCAGAAGGAAATTATACTTTGGATAGCAATAGTTTTATCTGTTTTAGTAATAAAAAGAAAATAAAATATTCTAATAAAGGAGAGCTCCTGGCCTGGAAATATTTTCTGAATTATGTCATGGTATAGAAGAGAATTGATATTAACCATAAAATAATTTTTAGGTCCTGGAAAACAAAAACAAAATGGTTGTGTGGTGGTACCATGAGTTAGTGAAGATTCTATGAACAGAAAAACTTTCCACAGCCAGTACTTCCCATCATCATGAGCTCCAAAGGTAAGCTTTGATCATAGTTCACTTAGCTATATTCTTCTTTGTAACTTTTTGCTAAAAATCTGAGAAAATAGACTCAAAACCACAATGATTGCTTACCAAAAAGTGGGTCCGATGTGCAAAATACCATTTGGGAAAGTAGCTTCACAAAAATTTGGGACTAAATAAACAAAATAAAGACAAAATGTTCCATGTCCACATAAAGAGAAAGTCATTGAAAAACTCCCATGTACCTATGCATGGACCTGCTTTTAAATGGTGGAAATGATTAGTGGAAAAGGAAGTGAGTTAAGACAGTGACAGGATAGTATATGTAAACAAAGAACATATATTTAATGTCAAGTTAAATTTCCTATTATATACAGAGATTACAAATATTGATTTAGAATAAAATTAATAGATACTAAAATTCAGGCTGGTACATGTGCAAAGATGACCATAGACATATGCACGTCATAATTGAATAATTTAACTCATTAAATCTGAGATAAAGACCAAAATCACATTCCATTGTATGAACTATAACATCATTACATACAAGTATAAATGGTTTTATTGGCAGAAAGCTTCTGAATGAATGAGCAGTGACACACAGCAAATACAGCTGTGTGCCTATTTAATACAAAGAGGACTTAGGTTTTATTTTGGTAGTACTAGGTACAGAACCGAAGGTCTCATATACACTAAACAGTCCTTCCTTAAAAATGCACCTGAAAGCACAAAATAAGCAAAATCCCTCGAGTCATTTAAATGGCAGCATAGATTCATAAATTTTCAAATTTAGCAGGTGTCTTAGATTCTATGCTGTGAAGCACATTAAACATAAAAATATTTTAAATCAACCTAGCACGTCTTTCTTAGAGAAAGCTGTTCAAATATTCATGAGACATAATTGTTAGAATTTTTCTTTTTAATGAATAAAATATGTGTATTTATAGCTTCAGTGACCTGATTCTTGTTTTCCTGATGCTCTGTCCTAACATCGCAATTCATTTTCTGGGATTTACTGTTCCTCTTTGCCTGTTGTGCTGAGACATTCTAAATGAACAAAGTTCAGCGATGAGTTACTCTCATAACCACTTTCTTATACAGGGCACAAGACTCAACATCTCAACACTACCCCAAAAAACATTTTCTTTTTTACCCAGCATTGACTTTTCAGGAAGTGGAGGATGGCTATTTTCAATGAGAAAGAACCCTTATAGTAATGCATTTTATTACACTTCCCTTGAATTTTATACTAGTTTCACCTGTGACATGCCTTCACAAGTCCTTGCTTGAAACCTTGTTCTCCAGTGAACAGCAGTACCTTTGTGAAGGCGTAGGTCTCAAACAATGCCATACCAGTTTGGAATTATGATTAATAGGGTGGCATTTATTTAAATAGGAAAAAACTTACAGATCACCGTCCCAGACAACAGCCCTCTGCGCAACCAGGAAGGAAGTCTAGTCTCCAGCGGAGCAGGAAGTGAAGAGAGAGCGGGCGCACGGAGGGAAGTAGCCGCTTTTTTAAAGGGAGAGAGACCACGCCCCAATGGGCTGGTATCTCAGCAGCTATTGGTTGGAGGAGCGGAAGGACCTCCCGCAACACCTTTGGAAGCCTAGGGTTCTAAGAGGTGTTGAATGTTGGAAAAGCAGGTTATTAGCAATAGACTTTTTTAGTTGTTCACTGTCTGTGGTGCCCACTTTCTATGTTTTTCTTGCTCCAAAACTATGTGAATGCCTCTGCCAAACTTTCTTACCACTACCTTACCTTGTCTTGCCAAGACAGAATAACTATTAAAAGCTAAATTTTTATGTTATAAATTTATATGTATTATAATAATTTACATAATATTATAAATTATAAATATATATACATCTATCTATCTGTCTGCCTGCCTGCCTATCCATGTGTATAAATTATATTTTATAATTATATAATGTTATAAATTACTGTAACATTTTATATTATAAATAATATTACATATAGTTATATATAACAATGTATAATAAAATAATTACATTTAACATGTAATTATTATGTATATCAATGTAGTAAGTTCAGGAACTTCAGATGAAATGATCTTCTCTTATTCACATTTGTTTCCTTAGTGATAAATATGAGAATTAAAGAGAATTACAAAATAAGCATAAAAGTAAGGCTATTTATGATGATTTAGATAAAAATCCTTCATTAATTTGAAAGTTGCATATAGTGAATACTTGTTCATAAGACAATAAGCACCTTTTAAATAATAAGATAAAATGTAATAAGAGGTAACAAAAAGTAACATGTTTTGATTGGATAACACTAATATTCTAACCAGACAAGTATAGGCACTAAACAAAGCATCCAGTACCAGAACTGGGTTGCATCCAATTGAGTGTTGGACAAAGAGATCCAATAAAAATCTCCAAAGAATTCAGGCTGTTGCCAGAACAATAGCCTTCTCTCCTCAAACTGACAGCAAGGCACCATTGCTGAAGATATCACCTATTGTCCACATAGAAACTTCACTCATATGTTCTAGGCACTCTGAAGGCTATCAAAAGAGAAACCTGAATACCAGCTCAGCTCTAAATTCTGTGATAGGCAGTGCTCCCTGGCTCAAATGGATGTTAATTCTACTGTAGCACAAACTTTGTGGGACTAACCAACCAAAGTCTGAATTTATTTTAGGTCCATGCCTGACACTATTTGGGTGACCAAGAACAAAGGACTAGATAGCCAAGAATCCTAGAACAAGCCATATACTAACGGTCTTAAAAACAAATAAACATAGCAAAAAAAGAAGCCTTTTTTGCCATATTAATATTTCATTGCCTCCTTTGTTAAGCCATCATCAGAAACGCTTCCTACATCAGTTAGTAGAAACAAATACAGAGTCCCCACAGACAGACATGCATGGATGCAGTCCGATTGGGGTTGACAGGCAGAGAGAGAGGGAGACCTTGCATTAAAGGGATCTAATTAAAACATGTGCATCAAATCCCTCCCCACAGTGGTCAGAGAGCCCCGTGGAAGAAGAGACTGAAAGAGAATAAGGGGAAGGGGAATACAGAATGCCAGGTGAACATGTTCATCTAAACTAACTGAGCAAAGCTCACATGAACTCGTAGAGACTAAAGCAGGAAGTACAGGGTCTACACAGGTCTGCACCAGGACGTGTGTGTGTGTGTGTATGTATGTGTGTATGTGTGTGTGTGTGTT
>NW_026068014.1:3642740-3646976 GCF_014885135.2 Alexandromys fortis | reverse complement strand
TAGATTTAAAAGGTTTGTAATTCTAGGTGCTTTTATTGAGTCTTGTATTTTTTTGGTGAGCTTTTTCTGTTGCTATCTCTTTCTCTTATGAGAATATGGTGACTATGTATTTCCTGGTAGAAAATTAAGAAATTCTCCTGTCATCCTGTTTGGTCAGGTTTACTCATACTGTGTTGAACCACTATGGCCCAAACAACTTAAGAAAGAAAGGGTTTAATCTTATTGTTTGTCTGTGTGTTTTCTTTTTCTTTCTTATCACAGTTCTTCATCAAAGGAGGCCAGGATAGGAACTCAAATCAAGGTACTTGAAGGCAGGAACTGAAGCAGTGTCCATGGAAAAGTGATGCTTCCAGTGGCATACTCTACTTACTTTGTTATACAACCCAGGATCACCTTCCCAGGGCTGGCAACACACAATGGGCTTTTCCCTCCCGTATCCATCAGTAATTAAGAAAGATCCCCACACACTTTCCTACAACCAGATGTTATGTAGGCATTTTCTCAACTGAGGCTCTCAGCTTTCCAACGAGTCCAGTTTGTGTCAAGTTAACCTAAATTAACTAGCACACATTTTGTCCACTGGAAGTTCAGGCAAAAGATGTTTCTTGATATTGGGAGCTGGCATATTTGAATGGATGGTGCAAGGCTGTTGAGGACGAGTTCCGTAGGAGAGAGGAAGGCAGGATGTTTCACCCAGAACTGCTTAGTCTTTGGAATAGGGACAGAGAGTGAGAAGAGGACACAGTAGGTGATATATTACAAAGCTGGAGGGGAGACTGAGTCAGTGGACTCTCTTAAGAGATTATGGATGAAAGGAACTGGTAAATGCTTCTGCCAAACTTTTAGCAAGTTTGAGTTGGGTGCCTATTGATTATCATGGTAAATACTTGAAAATAGCTTATATTCTACTTGGGAAGGCAAATAACAACAAATTAAACAAATGAATATATACTATCATGGAAACGTTCATGGTTTAAAGAGAATAATGCACAGTGAATATAATATGTGCTGGGAGGTACAGAGAATAGAAGGAGGATGCAGTCTGTCTGCATTTCATGATGCTATAAAACCAACCCAGAGAAACTGGTAGGGTTTCTGAATTTTGTGAGGGAAGAAAATTTCAGGCAGTAGAAGAATGATTATAAAGGTTCAAAAGCAGGCATCCTAAGACAAATAGGACAAATAGGGAGAAGTAAAGAGATAAAAGTAAGATAAGAAGAGATAAACACTAAGGTTGCATAAGTAAAAAACCTTACTAAACCTCAAGGGGCACATTATTCAATTCTGATGATCTTGCAGTTAGGCCTCAGGCCTTCTCAGTGCATGTATGAGAGGCAGGGGATATAGACTAAATGATGATACATTTTATGTGTTAACTTGACCTGGCCAAGAAATATACATCCATGCAACACCGTGCGATTTAGGACTATTTTTTCTGAGGATGTTTCCAGAGGATAGTAATATCTGAAATTGCTGACTGAATAAAAAGAACCTTAATTCACCAGCAAAATGTGCTATTAATTATCTTTGTGAAAAAAAGACTGAAAAGATGGAGGAAGCATTCTCTTTCCTTTGAACTAGGCCATATCCTTTCTCTGCCTTCGAGTCTCACAGGTTCTCTGGTCTTTTGAATTCAAGACTTAACTATCACCTCTGTCCTATTTGCCACCTTTGACTAACTACACAGCTATATTTGGGCTTTTTCTTTTAGATCTTCAGGCTCTGAACTGAGCCACTCAATTTGAATGATTCTTAACCTTTCAAGAGAATTTTGGGACATCTCAGACTATGTCATTGAAAAAGCCAATTACCGTAACAAATATCATATACTTTATACGTAAATGTGTTAACATAATCTATATTGATATCTGTATCTTTTTCTTCATTGCATTGTGCTTCTTTGGTCATAGCTCTTAGATATTAAAAAGAAATCACAGGTTAAAAGTGGTGACTCTCTTTAGAGTGTTATATCAGAGGTAGTTTAATAATTATGAGACAATTCTTTTAAAAGAAATACAATTATGATGTTTATTAGTACTTTTCAATGTATTATTCATGCAAATCACCTTAATATCTTATTAAGATCTAGATTATAATTCAATAATATGAACTTTGTTCTAACTAGCTCCTATATAATGCTGATGTTGCAACCTGACAATCATATATTGAGCAGTTAGAAAATACTGAATTATTTCTATTATCTTTATTTTCTTTTACTACATACATTTATTTAGTGAATGCGTGTGTGTGTGTGTGTGCATGTGTGTTTGATGTGCTCAGCCTATATACACCATGTGTACATGTCAGAGGACAACCAACCAATAGGAATGCATTATCTCCTTTCACCTTTTGAGTCCCAGAAATCAAAATCGGGTCATCAGGCTTGGCAGCCAGGGCCTTTAGCCAATGAGTAATCTTGTCAGCTCCATTTCCTTATTTTTAAAGATAAAGGTTACAAAACTAATAGTATGCAATTTTGGATAATTTGACACACTCCACACTCTCTGTTTATTTGTATGTATCTGGGACTTAACAGACATATATAATTTGTAAATTTTAGATGCCTTTGTTTTCTAACAGTTATGGATTTGACAGTTCTGGATTGTACTCACTAGATGATACTAGTTCATCCAATCATGTAATAGATAAGCAATTCAATTCTGTGAAGTGTTGATATAGGGAAAGCATCAGAAGACATTGTCTCTTTTGATATGTTATAGCATAAATATGAAACTGAAATTTATATATAAACAGTTACAAAGTCAGTTCTATACAAGTTTAGGTTGAAAACCGTGTGTGTGTGTGTGTGTGTGTGTGTGTGTATAAGTCAGTGTGTGTGCGTAAAACAATGGTTGATATTTTTCAATCAGTTCTTTTCTATATAAATCCTCAATAGTAACTTTACTTTTACAAAAAGTAAGTAGAGGACTTTCATTATTTTCAAAGTATGGATTTTTACCTACTGGCATGAAACTCCATTTAGAATAGCCCGATCTCCCACCTACCAAAAAGAGGACAATCATCCTTAATTAACTTATAAGGCTCATCAGGGATAAGCATCAATTTGATTTATTAATAAGCCTCTAGAGAACAATTTAGCTTCCTTAGAAATTCCTGACATGCTTTGAGCCCTAGTACAAACAAATTTCTCCCGCCAGCTGCCGAGCTCTCTTTGATAAACAAAATTCTATAACCAGAGAAAGATTAACAATAGCATATGTATCACAGTATTTGCACAACTATAGACATGTTATGAATGAATCCAATATAATAATGTATTTCTGTGTAAATAATGGAAAACCCAGAGAATTTAGCTGATACCTGCAAATTTCCAGCATTGTCTAATGATAGATCCGAATATGACAGACCAATCTTTCGATGTGATAATCTATGAGAGCTATTTCTATCCCTCACTTCATTTGTGAAATTCAAATTCTTTTAAGAAACCTGACCTGTACACTATACACTTACACTTGAGTTGGATACCCAATTGTTAAGTATGAAAATTTATTTATTCTTACTATATTTGGACCTGAGATACCATTCACATCCTCATGAGTTTGAAAAGTTATTTTTCCCAGTTCATTGGAGTATTTGGGGGGTTATGAACTCTTTGGGACATGTGAATTCTTTGGACAGTGGTGATGGGGTTACTGGGTTTGGGTCATGAAGGTGATATCTGTTTCTAGTTGTAGCAGGAAATTTCTTCTGATTCCCAATGTGCTGCCTCTGGCTTCTGTCACCATGGAGCAATTTGCTCTAATTATCATGCTTTTGCACAATAATGTAACCTTAAAAATGTGAGTCTTAAATCGGGATTTGAGAGAGCAGCCCAGGCTGGCCTCTTGAAGTCCCTTTTTATAGGAGAGAGAAGGAGTTCCCATCACGGAAAGAACTGGCTGATATACATTGTTAGAATGGTACAGTGAAAGGGAAGTGTGGAATATATACACATTAGAGTATTATGCTGCAGTAAAAAACAATGACTTCTCGAATTTTGCATGCAAATGGATGGAAATAGAAAACACTATCCTGAGCGAGGTAACCCAGACCCAAAAAGATGAACATGGGATGTATTCACTCATAATTGGCTTCTAGCCATAAATAAAGGTCACGGAGTGTATACCTGGTGAACCTAACGAAGCTAAAGAAGAAGGTGAACCCAAGAAAAAACATATAGTTATCCTCTTGGCTAAGGGAAGTAGATAAAATTGCCGGGGACAAAATTGGGATCTT
>NW_026068014.1:3635824-3641990 GCF_014885135.2 Alexandromys fortis | reverse complement strand
GGCGGGGGGAGGGGGAGGGAAATGGGAGGCTGGGAGGAGGCAGAAACTTTTTTTTCTTATTCTCAATAAAAAAAAAGAAAAAGGAAAAAAAAAAAAGAAAGGGAAGGAACAGGGTAAGGATATACATCATGTGAATGAGGTTGCAAGCAGTTTACAGCAGATCTAAGAAACAGGAACTCATTCTTAATAGCAATAGAAACCTTAACTGACATGGATTAAGACACAGGAACTTATTCTTTACTGTCTTAACTGCAAACAGTACCTTAGCCTGCAAGGTATATCTCTCAAATCCCGATTTAAGGTAACACGGCCTGCTAGCCAGTCCTGGGTGCACCCCCAAAATACAGCTTGCTTTAATTGGGCAATCGTGGATTTTGTCTTTTCTCCTTTGAATTCTCAGGTTTCTCATTTCTGTTAGCATTTCCTGCATCACCTAGCCAGTCCCAGGGTCTTAGGGCCACGCAGGCAAGTGCTTAGTCAGCCTAGGGTCCTACAGCTGTGCCTAACTAGATAATCTGTGTGCCTGTGCTTCGTGGCTTTGGGGGTCAGAAAGAATACCTAAGTCCCTTCAAAAGCCAGCTTCCTGGTTCCTCTTTCTCTCCATCACTTCCTTTTCCAAGGCAGACCTCCGGGAACTCCCTCTTTTCACACCTGTTAAGTTCTTTCTGGCCTGACAAACCTCTCCACCAATGCAATAATTCAAATCAGACCAAATCAAACCGAATTAGAAAAGGCCCAGGTTTAATGGATGCCAGCGCTCCAGGATGGCCTTCTGGGAAGACACAGAAAAGGGAAAGGTGAACCAGAACGACCATGTGTTCATTCTCTGGGGGACAGTTTAAATAGCCTATGGGAGTGGTCTTGACCCTCCCTGAGGTGGGGTCACCGTTTGGTGCGCTTTCTTGGTGGTGGAGTCTGGACTGTGGCAACTCCCAGGGGAGGCTTGGAACTTTCCACCAAACATTCCAGACTCCCTGTATAAATGGATACCAGGAGCTGGGGTGATGCTTCCAACCAAACATTGGGAGAGGGCTTGGAACTTTCCACCAAATAACACCCTATCAATAAACTTCCAAAGTGGCAAAAAAAAAAAAAAAAAAGTGGGTCTTACTTAATCTTTTTCCTTTAAGTTCCTTCTAACAGGTACTTTGGTCAAAATGAGAAAATAAATTATGCAATCCCTTTGCAAATTTCATGAATATAATGAAAATAAACTTTATGATATAATTAATGTGAATAGAATATATATCATGCATGTAGTTACAACAGTGTTTTCATGAACACAACATAATCACAACTGGAGCATCTGATTTACTACATTTCAATAACAGCTAGTAACATATGTACTTTAATATTTTAAGTAAGTAGATGGTAATATTGTAGTATTATTTTTTCATGTTGTAGTTCTCTGAGATGACAGTGTGATTCATTGTGAAGATCCCGTGTAGAGAGAACTCAGCATCTTCTCCTCTTGTTTCTCTCCCTCATTTTCTACCACCCTTTCTCTGTCTGAAGGACAAAATTTCCACCAGGCCTGCAGAGATTTAGACTCATTGCTAGGCTGAAATTCTAAATATATCCATATCTCTTTGAGCACATAAAAATATTATGTACACTTGAAGCAGGCTAAGGACTGAAGTTAAATATGGTACTATTCTGAAACAAGTATACACTTCTGATCATAGTTATTCTAGAGTTAAAATTGGAGATAAAAGACAAACTACATTTTTCTTATGTTTATATTAAGTTTAGATTTCTTTTATTTTTCTCTTTTTCCTCTGAACTTTATTTTCTTATGTGTTCGACCTATCAGCTGGTTTATATCTTTTCATTTTATTGAATAGCTTAAATTACTATTTCGATAAAAAAGATAGTGACAAATGTATTCAAGTAGTATTGCAGTGGGGTGGTATACTCTTTAAAGCAACACTCTGACTATTGAAATAAAACTTCAATTATCCCATTTTACTTTTCCAGGATGTGTTTCCTGTCAATGAAGGAAGTAGAGTAACTTCTGCAAGGATGCCATCTGTTTGGCATTTGTTCAGAAGTGTCAATTTAAATTTTTCCAATTTTACTCTATTGTGGTCAAAGGACCCTCTTTATAGGAAAAAAATTACAGCTAATAGTGTGCCTTACAAATTTATTTATCTTTTTGATTACCAATTGGTTTATAACCAGGGTGATTTATTCAGTAACACTTTATTTCATTTTTGCTTGAAATGTCTCATGGATAGGATTTTCATTTAAGTTTTTAGAGTAGTATCACACTGATTATTTTAGGTTGAAATAATCTTCTTAAAGCACTGCTGAAATTTTAGAATTAGAATCAGTATTTTACACACGGAAGTCAAGGAAATTTGATCAGAATTATGTTTCATATCATCAGTTACTCTATGAATATGTAAATCTGGTTATATATGGATTCTTCTGTTATCTCAGCCTTTTTTTTTTCAATTTTGTTTCGTGTACTTAAAAAGTAGACTTTTCTCTCCTGTAGTGCATTACAACTATAGTTTTCCTCCCCCTGCACTCCTCCCAGCTACCCTCCACCTCCTTTCTCCCCAGATCCATTCTCCTCTGTTTCCTCTTCAGAAAAGAGCAGGCTTCCAAGAGATGACAGCCAAACATGACAAAGCAACATAAAATAAAACAAGACCAAAGCCCTCAATTTGAGGTTGGACAAAGCAATCCAATAAGAGGAAGAAGTCTCAATAGCAAAGAAGTCAGAGTTACACCTGCTCCTATTATTAGGATTCCTACAAAACACCAAGCTAACAGCCACAATATATACACAGAGGACATAGTGTAGTCCCACGCATGTCCCATGATTGCCAGTCTCTGTGAGATCATGTAAACTCTGCTTAGTTGAGACTTTCATTCCTTCATCTTCCCTTTCAATATGGTACCTTTCCAAATGGGTCTTACATAGTACAGTGGTTCACTCTTATTTGTCCAGAACCTTTCACCTGGCCTGAGACTTGTGGGCATTCTCTGACTCAGCTGTTTGCAATAAATAGGGAAGATTTCTTAGCACAGCCACCATATTGAGCCTTGAGTTAGCAGGACTTTCATCTGTTTCAACCAATAGAAATCTCCACTTACTTTAGCAAGCATCAGTGTTATGCCGTCTAGATTGCTTTGTCTGTGTTTGGTTCTACCTCTGAAAACTCTGACACCAGCACACACTGATCAATTGCTCACTCAAAATCATGAAAATCTCTCATACTTTTTAATTTTATTTTGTGGGTCACAAACGGAAAATTATTTCCTTTGTGCCATACCATTCTTTCTTTCTGAGCTTTTTCGTTTAACCCGAAACGTTGTTCAATGCTTGCTCACTTTCCTGTCCTTTCCTTGATTATCTAACTTTGATTCCATTTTACTTTTCATAATTCCAGCTCTTTAAATAATTCCACTAGTGAGTATATTTGCCCCTCATTCAGACCGTGGTTAGAAGTGTGGCAGTGCACTGTGCTGAGGTATTCTGCGGAGCGTGAACTCCTATTCATACTGTAGAAGAGTTAAAGGAGGCAGAGAACATTTGCAAGGAAAAAACTATTTCTATACTTGTGAAATCATTTCAAGCAGAACGCAGGTGCAGTGTGTTCTATAAACACTTTCGTGTAATATAATATGCACTGAATTGCCACTTTTATTGCTCACAAATGGAAGAAAGAAGTACTAGCTGAGGAAATGAAAATTACTGACCAATTCTGTTGATTATACACATTTGCTATAGGATATTCTGTACTGTGCCTGAGATGGATCCACCCAACCATTCCCAGGAGGGGAAAAATTATAAAGTCACCATTTCCAGGATACTCTGAACTTTTAAAATAGAAATAAATAGATTTTTATAAATGTTTTTCTTAACCCTGATAAAATAAAATGTTCACAGCAGGGTGTCTGGTAACAAACTGTCTTCTGAAATTGTGACAGGACATTCCGCATGCCTACTGGCCATTTAATTTAATGGAATTTTTATTAGTGTATACACACTAGTTATTTAATCCACAGGGGTCTTTGCAGGTATAAGCACAAAGAAAAGAAGAAAGAAAAACTCAAAGCTGCAATTTCAGTTTTTTTTTTTTAAATTAAATACTTACATTTTGTATTCATTTATTTAAATTGCATTCCCACTAACATGCTTTTCTAAAGCCTTAGGTAAAATATCACTCTTAACAAGTTCAAACCAATATACAATGGAAGGGATTTGTTTTTTAAATCATTTACTTCTAACCCAAAGAAAGAATTGTAAGAAACACCTTGTGATTCCATTTAATCAGCCAGATAAAATGTAACTCCAGATAAACAGAAATAAATTGTGTATTTCTTACACTTGGTCTTGTAGCCATTTTCTTCTGACTCCAATAACACCAAATATGAGTGCCATGACTCAATATCATACACATATTGTTATATTTAACATTCATAAATATATCCAGTAAAAATGCAAGATTTTCTGAAAGATTTAAAGGAATTCTACTTTGCCTGATTAAAAGCAGAAACTCCACAAATTGCTCCAAAGAGTTTGTATAACCATTAAAATAGCATGCTAAAAATTCTCAGTTTTCTCTTAAATCTTTTTTTCTTTGTTTTTCAAATACTTCTTAAACTTTAACTTAAATGCTTTAAATTAACTAACTTTTAAGTTTTTCTGAAGGCTTCATTGGAAGATGACTGAAGTCTGCAAGATGACTCAGGAGATAAAGGCACTTGCAAGCAAGCTTAAATATCAGAATTTGAACCCTAGAACCCACATAATGGAAGAATAGAACTGACTCTGGCCACTTGTCCTCTAACTTTCACAAAATTGTGGCATGCATGCACACACACACACACACACATTTAAACAAACTCACATGCATCTGTACACATATGTACACATGCATATACACACACATAAACACACAAGCACAAATGCAATGATGAATGAATCAATCTGTACTTACCAGAAAATAGAAGTTTTAGTGTACAATGCTTCATTAGTATAGTTATATGTGTTTGCTTGTTTTAATTTAACACAATAAATTTGAGAGAAAAGTATAGGCTTACCCAAAACTTTGGCTTTGTGTCATTGGAGACTGCTTTTCATTTCCCAGCCACCTAGACCTGAATAATCACACAGAAACAATATTAATTACAACACTGTTTGGTCAACTGCTCAGACATAGTCTTATCTCTTATATCTTAAATTAATTCATTTCAATTTCTATTAATATATGGTTTACTGGTAAGATTCTGGTGTGTTTCTCCTTCAGGTGCTATATGGTATATCCCTGACTCTGCCTTATTTTTCCATGCATTCAGTTTAGTTTTTCAGCCTACCTATATTATGTCCTGTGATAAGCCAAAACCTATGGTTAATAAAGAGTTCGAGGCCTGGGCATTGTAGCACATACCTTTAAACCCAGCACTTGGGAAGAAGATGCACGTAGATCTCTGTGAGTTTCAGACAAGCCTAGTCTACAGAGTTATATCCAGGATGAAAGAAACAGATAAAAACACTGTCTCAAAAAACTAAAAATTAAAAAATAATAAATTAATGGAATGAAAAATATTAAAGCCATGTAAAAATGGAAAATATCCAGAAAATCTGGATAGTGTGTTATTGTTTTGTTTCAGTTGTTTGACTGCTGAAGAAGGAGCAACAGTTGCTAAAAGACATTTGATTATAAATGCTGCTGGTGGGATTTTGGTGGGGATTGCATTGAATCTATAGATTGCTTTTGGTAGAATTGCCATTTTTACTATGTTGATCCTCCCAATCAACTTTATATGGAAAAACAAAAAACCCAGGATAGCCAAAACAATCTTATACAATAAAGGAACGTCTGGAGGCATTACCATCCCTGACTTCAAACTCTATTACAGAGCTTCAGTATTGAAAACAGCTTGGTATTGGCATAAAAACAGAGAAGTCGACCAATGGAATCAAATAGAAGACCCTGACTTTAACCCACAAACCTATGAACACCTGATTTTCGATAAAGGAGCTAAAAGTATACAATGGAAAAAAGAGAGCATCTTCAACAAATTGTGCTGGCAAAACTGGATGTCAATCTCTAGAAGAATGAAAATAGACCCATATCTATCACCATGCACAAAACTCAAGTCCAAGTGGATTAAAGACCTCAATATCAATCCAAACACACTGAACCTG
>NW_026068014.1:3630191-3634476 GCF_014885135.2 Alexandromys fortis | reverse complement strand
GGGAGGCGGCGGTGGGGAAGAGACAGAAATCTTTAATAAATAAATAAATAAATTAATTTAAAAAAATGCTGCTGGATTAATCCAACATAAATATTTTTAAAGTGCCTTGCTTTCAAAATTTAAATAAAAATATGTTATTTTAGAAAAGAAAATTTGTTTTTATTTCCACAGGACATGAAAGGCTCTGGATTTACTCTGGGCTAAGAAAAATAAGATTTGGTCAAGGATTACCCCCTGAAAAATCGTCAAAGATTTTTCAGATGCATGGCCCAGGTGATCCAACATTACAGAGAACCTCTGCTACAGTTTCCTCTCAGTTCTACATCCAGAACAGCTTCAAGACTGCTGGCTGAGATGATCTGGGTTCACAGAATATTGCAGGCAGGACACACTATAATCCTAATTTTTCTTTAGGTCCCCATAAGATTATTAGCACCACCAATCAGTATGAAGTAGCCTAGAAAACTATACCCACATTCCTAAAAGAATGGTTTATGAATGTTTGCCTTTGTTTAGAGTGTGGGTTACAAGTTACTATTGATAATGGTCAGGAAAAAACAGATAAGTAAAGGAGATTAGATTCAGGATTCTTGACTTGGAAAGAACAAGAGGGGAAGTATTGTAGGATAACGCTCTTGTACCCTGTAAAGATCTGTCACTCGTATTGGTTTAGTAAAACACTGATGGGCCAATAGCCAGGCCAGATGTATAGGTGGGACAACATAACTAGGAGAATTCTGGGAAGAGGAAAGGCTCAGTCTGCAGCTGCCACCCAAACATAGAGGAAGCAATATGAGAATGCTACACTGATTAAAGGTGCCAAGCCACATGGCTAAATATATAAAAGAATTATGGGTTAATTTAAATCGTAAGAGCTTGCTAATAATAATCCTAAGATAATGGGCCAAACAGTTTATAATCAATATAAGCCTCTCTGTGTTTCTTTGGGACTGAAGGACTGTGGAAATAGATAGGCCAGAAACTTTTGTCTACAGCTTTTATTATGCATGAAATTACATAACATTAAATTACTTAATAGCAATGTATTTTAAAAAAAAACTAATCCTATTTTTTTCTGAAATATACCAATAAAATAAAGTGTACCTTTACAGCAGCAAGAACAGCAAACAAACACAGAGCTAAACATGGGTACTACTTCTAAGATACACAGCACAATATTCTGAAAAATAATAATCTCACAAAACAGAGAAAGGTGACTGAACTCCATGTTTGTCCTTTCCTGGATATAGAGTGTATCCAGGATAAAATGTAAGAAGTAAGAACCCAGGAAAAATCTGCAGATATCAGGAGCTGAAAAAATGAAATGGGAAGTCTAAGAAGATAAGGTTGTCTAGTCTCCAGGCAGCCATGAAGGTAAGGAGCTTTTTGATAGATTCATAAACAAAGAAATCCCCATTCAATGCTATCATGGATAGTGAGCAGTATGATTGGTTTAGATCAGTTTCTCTTTCTACATCTGTATTGATACATATATGCATAATATAATATCCGATATCTAATGCTAAAGAAAGAACCATGCAAACAGATAATTATCCAACTCTCAGAAAGATCTAAGGTGGTCTTGGAAAAACCTCACAATTCCAAGTAATGATTACTTAGAAGAGCATTGAGTAGCACACAGTGTGCTTCCTTAGAGACTAGCAGAAAAGGAGAACAGGCTAAACATGAATATGCTCTTATGCTGGAAAGTACAAAAGCAAACCATATATTTAAAGGAAGAACAAGCCTGTTTATAGTAATTCAAAGCCTTTAAACACATACACGATTAATGTACTCACTTTAGCATCCAATAAAGTTCTGGCATCCAGTAGAAATGGCCATTCGTATAAAAAGTTGTAAAATTATGATCCATAGTGGGAGAAGAGGCAGACAAGAATTGATAGGTGATAGAAGTAGTAGACAAACTACAAAACGGTTCTTAGAGTTTGGTGTATTTTCCAAAGTCATGTGGAATATAAAAATAAAATAAAAACATCAAACAAAATTTCTTAGAGATGAGATGTGTTTGATGTTCCTTGCCCTTAATTCAGAATTTAGGAAGAAGAGGCATGGGATTGTTATACATAGCTCATATTATATTATTGCATATACAGCAAATTTGTGGTCAGGCTGGGTTATATGTCTCCTTTTTAAAACAAAATAACCAAAAGAGATTGTTTATTGACAGAAACTACAACAATAATTGTAGGCAGATGTAGGAATAAGTAAGTATCATGACACACCTTGTCCACATAATAGACAATTCAAAAATGAGATAATATGAAGTAGCTACAAAAGGACTTAGGTTTCAACATAGCATAAAAGAATGTTTCTCACTTACTTGAGGATTCAGAGGAAAGAAATGGACTTCAAAGAGTACAGTGTAGAAAGAATATTTGAACTAATATGACTATTGGAAAAGGTAGAAGATTTATCATAAATTTAGGGAATCTACCACATAGCAGTATGTTTTAGGAAATCATATTTTGTTCACTTTCCACAGAGAAAAAATTTTAAATGCCTCACAATGATTAAAGTTATTATTTGAGATAATTTTTGTATTAGACTGGCTATGTCAATCCTTTCACAATATATGTATATGTGTGCCAATAATTTCAAAAGGCATACACATATGCATATATACACACATATATAAATATACATAATATCAAATCCAATACTTTAAATCTACATAATGGTATTTGTCAATTAAGCACAAAAGAATTGGGCAAAAAAATATTCAACAACATAACGCAAAGTGGGAAAAAAGCAGTAAAACAAGCCAATAAACCATGAATATGGGGAAATTAAGAACACTAAAGACTTCTGTTTAAAATGTCAGAAAATGGGGAGATAGCTCATTAATAACATGCTTGCCTCATAAGAGCAAGGGGTTTGAATTTGATCCTGAGCATCCATGTAAAAATTAGCCACGGCAGGGTCCAAGACAGGTAGGCTTCCATAGCTTACTGGTCACCAACCTTTCACCAGTTAGTGATCTCTAGTTATAGAGACCCTGTCTTAGTTAATATCATGACAATCAATAGAAGAATAAATACAGAATTGATGTCTGACTTACATTTATGCACACATGTTCAAGCAGATGCCTCCTCTACAAGCACAAGCTCACACAGACTCAAGTCAATATCTCTACTTCCATGTCAGAAATAATAATTAAGGATGAATTATACAGGTAATATAAGGTAGAGAAAATAACAAGGCCAAATAGGAAATCAGTTATAAACAAAGCAAAGAAAATCAACAGGAAACATTTGAAAATAAGCATACTCTGTTCAAACATGGCATGTTTCTCTTTGCATGAAATCCTCAGAAATTGTTTTTAAGGCTATTTATGTGGATTTGCTAGTTCAACAGGCATCCTACATATACAAACACATAAAAAAGATATTGGATCTCTCCATACTGATGATAAAAATTTGGAAATTATACTTTTAAAAAGACACAGATTTTCTGTATTGTATAAAATACATAAAACCTTAGGAACGAATTTTATAGAGTTTTTCAGGATGTGAACTGAACAAAAATCAAATAAAATATGCTTAGGATAATTAAAGAAAGTCCATGTAATTGGAGGGTGTGATCATGTTATTTGGCCAAAACAGTCAATGTGTTATGATGACAATTCTAGCCATTTGATCTGTGATCACAGCAAGTCAAATCAATAACTCAGCATGTGAGTGGATAAAATTGTAAAGCTGACTAGAAGTCAGATGGGAACACAATGCTCCTACAATAGCCAAAATCATTCTGAAAAAGAACAAAATTGAAGGAATCACAATACTTACTTTCAAAATTTATCAGTAATGCCACAGTTTGCAGTTTGGTCTTAGTGTCAAGACTCATAAATAGATCAATAGAAAAGTGAACTTAAGCCTGATTGTTGAAATGATTTTCACTCATTGAAGAAAATTCAGTAGAGAAAAGATAGCTTTCTCTGCAAGCAGAATTAAAAGAATTAGATATTAATGAGTTAGAAATAAAACTAACATTGAACAAAATTTAGCTCAAATAGGATAGAGATGCATATAAGGCATACCATTAAATATTAAAATATGTATATAAATGAAGAAAACATTTTTCATATTATTGATAGTTAGATTAAATTTAAATGGCACAGAAAGAGCCATAGCATAAATAAAATTAACAAATTGAACTTTACAACTGTGCTTTTTTTTTCTTTTTTTTTAAATTTATTTATTAAATATTTCTGTCTCTTCCCCACCTCCGCCTCCCCTTTCCCTCCCCCTCCCCCAATCATGTCCCC
>NW_026068014.1:3611130-3630120 GCF_014885135.2 Alexandromys fortis | reverse complement strand
CCAATACATGCAATAGGATCAAAAACCCATTGCCATTGTTCTTGATGTCTCAGTAGTCCTCATTGTCCTCTATGTTCAGTGAGACCGGTTTTAACCCAGGCTTATTCGGACCCAGGTCAGCTGGCCTTGGTGAGTTCCCGATAGAACATCCCCATTGTCTCAGTGTGTGGGTGCACCCCTCGCAGTCCTGCGTTCCTTGCTCATGTTCGCTCTCCTTCTGCTCCTGCTTTGGACCTTGAGATTTCAGTCCGGTGCTCCAATGTGGGTCTCTGTCTCTGTCTTCTTTCATCGCCTGATGAAGGTTAATGTTCAGGAGGATGCCTATATGTTTTTCTTTGGGTTCTCCTTATTTCTAAAGTCACTATAAAAATATTAAAATAGAATTGGTTAAACCAAAATAGACTTTGAAAACAAATATCCATGTAGACTTATCCAAAAGCACAAAAATATAAAGTAAAAATTTCTTTCAAACTGAGCTATAATAGCTAGCGATCAAGTAATATTATTGTGACAATATTTGAACTTATATTTCAGCAAAAGTAAATATCAATAAAAACTGTGGGTAACCATCTAATCTCTGATATTTACAGTGAATGTGTAAAATAGCATAACTAGTTTGCAGTACTTTTAAGTTCTTTACAAAATTAAAAATATGGACTGGTTAGGTAACTAAAAGAGTGAAAGGGTAAAAAAAAAAACTAATTACACAAGACTGACATATTGTTATACCCTCTGACGGTATAATGACTTCTTTGGCCTCCACACATGAACCATGACATGTGTGCATTTGCAGACACCGTCACACATACACTAAGAAAGAACTAATACAATCTAAAATGCTGCTAAAAAAAGAAAAGGAAAATGCATGTGCATTTCCATACATGGTTGATAAGGTGGAGGGAGCCATTTCTGTGAACTCAATTTATAATAGAGTTCAGAAATGGCTCAAAGTCTGTTTTACAGGTAAGTGAATAAAAATGTAACATATCTTACAATAATAGAAATCTAGCACATAATAATATGGAATGATCACATTTCAAAGGAAAACAGCAATTATATGAATGAAAATAAACATTTAGTTGTAAAAGAAACCAGAAATAAAAATGATTTGATATAACTTTGAAAAAAAGAGGAAGAGAAAAATCACAAGGTACAGAAGACAAAGAAGACCGCTATAAAATAGTTTGTTCTAGGCATTACAGGAATACCGAATCCCTAATTCTCATCAGTTATGATTGTCTTCCATGTCCACACAAGATCATGGTACTCAATATCCCAGTGTGGACAGTGGATGGCACACAAGATTCCACACCTAGTTGAGGAGCCACGAGTAGTAGATAGTTTACAGGAGAGGGAGTAACTTTTTGGGAGGAGCCTGGACTGCAACAGATTGCTCATGTTCTGGTGGTCAGGCCTATACTTATGAACCTACTGAAAGAACTAGACTTAGACATTTTTAGAAGTATATCTTTTTAAAAAAAAAATAGAAAATAAAATATAGTTGAGTGTGGGACATGATAAAGGTAGCATGGAGGGTTGGAGAGGGGAATGACTTATTTTCATGCATGAACATTTCCAATTATAAAAGACAATGAAGACACTAAGAGAGACATACATAGATCTAGTCCACATGAGAAGTAGAAAAAGACAAGATCTTCTGAGTAAATTGGGAACATGGGGACCTTGGGGCAGGGTTGAAGGAGAGGGCAGAGGCAGAGAAGGAACACAGAAAAATGTAGAGTTCAATACAAATAAATTTAAAAGGACAGATTCTTAGAGGTGAAGAGATGGCTCACCTGAAGCATCTGAAGACATTCTGTGTTCAATTCTCATACCCACACCAAGTAACTAGAACTGAAGTTCTGCAGAATCTGATGTCTTCTGTCCCCTGAGGCACATAGATACAGTCGGAGCACACATGTACATATAAGATAAAATAAATGAGATGAAATAAAATATTTATCTTATCAATGATGGAGGAAGGCCATTGGCTAATAAAGAAACTGCTTGGCCCTCATAGGTTAGAACATAGGTTGGTGGAGTAAACAGAACAGAATGCTGGGAGGAAAAGGAAGTGAGCTCAGACACCATGCTCCCCTCTTCCGAGCAGATGCGATGAAGCTCTGACCCAGGATGAACATAGGCTAGAATCTTCCCAGTAAGTGCACCTCGGTGCTACACACATTAATAGAAATGGGCCAGGCAGTGTTTAAAAGAAAATACAATTTTTTTTTTGTGGGATCCGAATTGTGCCACCGGCTGCTGTTGGTGTTTTTATTTTTCCTTTTTTATTTATTTTATTTATTTATTTCTGTCTCTTCCCCACTACCGCCTCCCATTTCCCTGCCCCTCCCCCAATCAAGTCTCCCTCCCTGTCAGCCCTAAGAGCAATCAGGGTTCAGGGCATTTTTTTTTTCTCTTTCTCTAAAAGAGTAAAATAGAAAATATATTGTAGTGAAGTTATTTGTGGGTTTCCTTCAGAAATTGAGAAATAATTTTTTTTTCACATATTTAAATCTCATACTAAACTATATGAGTAATTAGATTTTAATTAATTCTTCTCTTGTCTGAATTCTGTGACTGGACCTGTATTAAGAATACTTCAAAGAATGTAGTAGAGGATTCCAGTATTTTAAAGTAAATAAACATTTGAGTGAAAGATAAAAAAAAAAATACAATTTGTGTGTTGTTATTTCAGGGCATAAGCTAGCTGGGCAACCAGGAGTTGGGCTGTGGAAAGAGGCCTGCAGCTCCCTCAACAGAATGACGCCCAGCATGTTGATAACTGAGTTCACAGAAAGCCTGACAACGCTTGGGAAAGAATGGAGTGAAGCATGTTTTCTTGGTAGCAGCAATTTCTCGAGTCTGCTCTGCTTGCTAGAGGCAAGCAAGCGCTCTCATCTAAGAGAGGTTTCCTGACTCAGCTTTAGGTGCAAAACTTAGCAGCTCTTTTAAGAGGTCCTGCCACAAAACACTTAACCGGTGTTGATGAAAAGCTGAATGAATGCTTTTCGGTTTTCAGCCATAGCAGGAAAAAAGTAGTGCTGTTTTAAAATGCCGGTTTTCTGGGCCATCCTGCCAGGGCAAACTCTGACTCAGACTCAAGCAGGTAGTCTGACTGAATGTCGTCTGTGAGCAGAATGTTGTAGTTTGCTTGCTGGCAGGGACCTTAAAACACCATAAAGTTGTGGTGGTGAACATGGCTACAATCGTTACCTCCGCCAAGAGGCTGGAAAGCTAAGGAATGGGCTGGATCTAGCTGCCAAAGCCACAGCTTTACTCCTACTCAAATTGCTCAGTAAATTAAAGGCTCATGTGTTCAGAAAAAGAGAGAGAGATACAGTAAAGAGAGATTCAAAGAGAAAGAAAATATCGAAATGATTTACAGTGTGTTAAAAATATATGCAGGCTAAAAGTTAAAGTTCTTAAAAGTAAAAAAAAAAGGAAGAAAGAGAGTAGTTGGGTGTGGTAGTACACACCTTTAATCCCAACACTTGGGAGGCAGAGTGAGATTGACCTCTGTGACTTCAAGGTGTGGTAGCACCAGCCTTTAATCCCAATGCCTGGGAGGCAGAAACAGATGGATCTCTGCGAGTTCAAGGACAGCCTGGTCCCCAGAGTTATTCCAGGTCAAAGATATACAGAGAACCTGTCTCAAAAAAGCAAAAAGTTAAAAGTAAAAATAAGCAAAATAGAGGTTAAAATAAAGCTGCACAAAGATGGAAAATACACAGAGAATCTTGATGCTGTATGCTATTGTGCTCTCTTTGAATGTTTGAATGCTGAGGAAGGAGCAACAGCTGCTAAAAGAGATTTGTTTATAAATGCTGCTGAACTAATCCAACATAGATATTTTGAAAATACCTTGACTTCAGAATTTGGATCTAAGGATATGATACTTTGAAAAAGAGATTCTTCTTTTGTTTTCACAGAGGATGAAACCCTGTGGATTGCTTCTATCCCAATATGGTATGATGGACCATGGCCTCCTGAAAGGTTGCTGTGAACACCCTCAAAAAATTACTTCACTCAATTGATGACTGAGATGAACCTAGCACACAGGTTATACCCTGAAATATCTGATTAACAGCGCCCCCATACAGCAGGAAGCAGTTTGGAGAGAAATAACTGTGCCCATATTCCCATATATTGTTTATAAATGTTCTTTTACATTTAATGGGTGATATGATATAGGTATAAATAATTTACATTGATATGGATTTTGCTTTAGTGATTTAAATTTAAGGTCAATTTTGTTATATGTAAATGTGTTTCTGATCTTGATTAAGGTATTATGATTGTGTAGTTTATTTAAAAATGTAATATATAGGTTGTTAATGGATAATCATTAATAATAGTCAGGTTTGTAGTCATGTTAGTTAAGATTTTCTAGATGTACATAGATATATTTTAGATAGACATTCTTCATATATTTCAAAGACTACAGAATAGGACATTTAATGTTTTAATAACTTAGGGTTTTTCATGACAATGAGACACATCTGCTCCCGGCAGCACCAATCTACTTCAAGAGGAAGATGGGCATCGAAGAGGTTCCTTATGGAGTTTGATAGCCATTTGGGCAAGAAACTGCTCTTGCCTGGACTATTGCATAAACTGGACACAGAGAACCCACAGAGAGAGGACTGCTGAACTTGCCAAAAGGTGAGATGATCTTTTGGGGTTCCTGATTCATGAAAGAGTCTGCAAGACATTCTGCAGGACACAGCAGATAGTGACTGAACTGTCTTTGGAATTTCCTGCTTCATGGAAATGTCTGCTGGAAACTATGGGCCTGTAGGCCTAAGATGGATGACCCAATGGTACAAAAGAACAGTGGGTGGCTGTCCAGGCAGCGAGATGTCTCTGTGATTTCTAGAGTTTTGTAAGTTGCTTACTTCTCATTTACTTAGGTGATATTATATCCTCTGGAGTCTTTGGTGGAGTGGAAGAATAGATAGATAGTTATAGTTGTTTTTCTTTGTTATAATAAGAGATAAAATAGATATAAATATTGTAACTGAAATTCTTACTTGATAACTGTTTTGTTATATGTAATTTTGCTATGTTAAAATTAAAGCTTTCTTTTTTTTGTTTAAACAGAAAAAGGGGAAATGATGGAGGAAGGCCATTGGCTAATAAAGAAACTGCTTGACCCTGATAGGTTAGAACATAGGTGGGTGGAGTAAACAGAACAGAATGCTGGGAGGAAAAAGAAGTGAGCTCAGAAGCCATGCTCCCCTCTCCCGAGCAGATGCGATGAAGCTCTGACCCAAGATGGACGTATGCTAGAATCTTCCCAGTAAGCACACATCGGTGCTACACACATTAATAGAAATGGATGAGGAGGAAGTGTTTAAACGAATACAATTTGTGTGCTGTTATTTCAGGGCATAAGCTAGCTGGGTGACCGGGAGCTGGGCTGTGGGAAGAGGCCTGCAGCTCCCTCAACATATCAGAATGGATAATTTCAGTACATAGACATCAAAAGATTTTGACTGAAGATGCATCACATTGAAAGAAATACAGAAGACCATTGCTGCACATGCCTATTTTGAACACTATATCATGTCTTAGTATCCTTGATAAAATGTTTTGAAATACATGGAACCCTACAAGTTGCATTTGAAACATGATGGAGAATGGGATGGCAATGGGAATGATCAGTGAGGCTGCAAGGACATACCAATAAATGAATATTATTCTATAACTGTTGAAATAAGGTTAAACTTTTCATTCAATATAGATTTTATTGCAGATAAAGTTTATTAATATAAGTTTATCTAGGTAAATTAATTTTCATAAATAAAGGGCTTGTTTGGAATTAAAGAAGATAACAAAAGTCTAAAACACATGAAAGTGCCTCAGTAATTTTCAAAGTGTTATATCTGTGGCACAGTAATCTATATATCAGAATCATAGAGCACAATTAGACTAATTAAAATATATATAATTATGAATTGTCTAGCTGACAGAAAGTTTGCCCTGTGGGGAAAATGTCTAAAATGGGTTCCCTGTGTGACAGTGAACCCATGTAGTAGAAAATAATACATTAACATAGTAGGATGAAGATGTGATCAAGGTACAGTGCTCTCTGTGCTTATGGATGCTCATGTGTGACTGTTAATAAATAACTAAATCACCTAGTGAAATCCATCAGTTTGTATTCTAAACATAAGATAATAAAAAATAATTGGTGCAAAATAATACAAAGTTAATGTATCTGCTTCAATATTCTTGATTGTATGCTCCAAGCACAGAAGTCTGCTTCACAATCACACATTGAATTTGACATGTGCAAATAAGAACCTAACTTTGTAATTCTATTGAATTTCCAGGGATTGCTGATGTTGTATACTTTACTCAGGCTTCTTTGTTACGACAGAAACAACTGTGTCAAATAATTCATGAAAAGGCAACCTTCAAGACAATGCGGTTATCATATTTAATCTAAAATACAGTTGGAGAAATTGTGGGAAACATTTATGTGGTTATTAATAATTAGTATCTCTTTCTACAGGTACATATGAAAGACAGAAATCCAGACATGAAATAAAAACAGCAAACCAAACCATTTATACATTGTTCTTTTGAGTATTAGATGCTAAACTGGAACTTATACAATGGTTGGAGATAAGGCAAAATGAGTTTTTTTTTTAAAGTTTTGTAAAGTGAATACAGAGTGGGGGATTTTTACATAATGTGAAGTGGTTGTCACTGAACATAGTATTAGCATCATTATATGGTTACCGCTATATTTATATTTTTCTATATTCTGTGATGACCAATTAGTATTTCCTCCCACTTTTACATGTGGAAGAGCTGTTGGCATCACTAATGAGAAGGAAAGTAGTAACCAATTATGTTTATGTTAGTATGGTAATTGTAACATTTAGAAGTTATTATTACTGATAACACTTTTCTTAAAACACTTGAGAATCTAATGAAAATGTCTTTTACTATAGCTCTTTACATTTATCATCAAAATCTTGGGAACAGTTTATATAATTAAGTTGAAGTTCTCCATTTCTGTGTGTATACATTAATTAATTTAGAATTTTTAATTACCATGACATCTAAATATAGACTTTTATGTTATGTGATGATGAAGAAATATAAGATCCCTAAACTTTATAGTACATTTCTAAAAGTCTTCCGAGTAAAAGTATTTACATTGAGAAACTTTGTGTCAGAGTCTATTGATTATCTATTGCTTCAAATAAAATCGACCTGGGATTTCTGAGGAAATTCCAGTATACTTATTTAGCCTTATTAGGGAAAAAATAAACAATCTACAAGGAGTTATTTTGGAGGTAAAATCATCTATAACAGCTAGAACGTCACACAGGGGTTCTAATTGAATTTAGCTGAAACAAGACTATTGCAATTCTTTACACATATCAGGGACAGTTCCATGAATCCAAGGAACTACTCTGCCCTTGCCTGGGATGATATAAGAATGAGGATGGAGTGAATCAGGAACCCTTTGTTTCTACTCTCCTGGTAATGCCAGTTTACAGTAGGGAGGAATGTGTCAGATATCAATGACAGAATTGATGCCCAAGAGCTGGGTAGTTTGTGATGAAAACACTATATTGTTTAATCTGTGAATATATTCAACAAGGGCTGCATAAGTCTGTATTAATCTGTTAAAACAAATAATATAATCAAGGTCAACTCTTTGCAGGAAAGATGTGAATAAAGTTATTCTTATCCCATATATTTTTTTAGATATATTCTGGAAACTCATTATATCTCTGATGATTAGCTATGCTACAGAATTATATGTATTCTTTTATTTGCATAGGAATTATCTTATGAATTGCCTACTAATATCTGTTATGAACAATGATGAGTAGAAAACAAAGCAAGACAAATATTTCACCTATATTTGTTCATTATAAAACTGATATAGGAAGATCCATGAATAAGGGAAGTAGAATAAAATGTAATGGGAGCAGCGATCATAATCTGTACACAGCTCTTGAGACACAAAGGAGAAAAATAGTGACTCCATATTGAAGGTCAATAATCTAATGTAGTCCTGTGTGTGTGTGTGTGTGTGTGTGTGTGTGTGTGTGTGTGTGTGTTTTGAAACTGAATGGCTGCAGGACCAGGTGGGACAGAATCTTCTGTCAATAGCAAGCTACTAGCCCCATGCCACTCCAAACTCACCTCTCCTTGCAACCTTGATGGAACTCTGAAACACTGTTTACTACAATATAGAGAGGACCAAAAGGTGAGTGAGAAGCCACCTGGCAGAACACCACAACCTCTAGGACCTCAATAGTGGAGCAAAGCTCCAGATCCCTCCACCAACTGCCTTGGCTTCTCTAGTCAACCAACAGGAGAGTTTCCTGCATGTAGTCTGCCCCAACACACAGCCCAATCCATCAGACCCTGAAAGCAACTAGTCCCATCCCACCACCAAACTGGACTATCCTACTGCAACCTTGGAGCAACTTTGAAACACAGCTTGTTACAATACAGAGAGGACCAAGAGGTGAGCCACTGGTCAGAACACTCTGCTCTGTAAGTGCTCCAAAGTGGAGCAAAATACTGGCCCCTCCCCCACCTGCTTCAGCTCATCTAGCCAGCAAGCAGGAGAGTTTCCTGCTGAGGGGATCAAGAGAGAGGACTAAGAGAGAGAGAACCAAGAGAAGAAGTCTGAAGCATAAACTGTGACTGAACAGAGTGGACCAAGAGAGCCGACAAGGAGAGAAGACCTAGAGAGCATACTGAGAGACCTCAGTGACTTCCTCAGACACAGACACTGACAGTACAGAACAGACTAAGGACAATTCCCAAAGACGCAGACATCCACTGAAAGGATTGGACCAAGATGCAATGACAGTGCCATCAAATTAAATGGAGAAAAACTCAAAGCAATTCCACTAAAATCAGGAATAAGACAAGGCTGTCCACTCTCTCAATATATCTTGAACATAGTCCATGATGTTGTGGCTATAGCAATAAGACAACAAAAGGAGATCAAGGTTATTCAGATTCTAAAGGAAGAAGCCAAACTTTTGTTATTTGCAGATGATAGGGTAGTATATATAAGTGCCCCCCCCCCAAAAAAAAAACTCCACAAGGGAACTCCTACAGCAGATAAAGTAATGAGGTAGGAATCAAGATAAACTAAAAAAAAAATCTGTTGCTCTCTTATATACAAATGATAAAGAAGCTGATAAAGAAATCACTTTTCACAATAACCACAAATAACATAAAATAACTTAGGGTAACACTAACCAAAGAAGTGAAAGATGTATTCGAGAAGAACTTTAACAATTGAAGAAAGAAATTGAAGAAGATGCAAGAAAATGGAAAGATCTCTAATGATCTTGGAGAGGGAGGATCAAAATAATAAAAATGGCAATCTTACCAAAAGCAATCTACACATGCAATGCAATCCCCATCAAAATCCCATCACAATTCTCCACAGACCTTGACAGAAAAATATCAACTACATATGGAAAAAAAAAACCAAGAATAGCCAATACAATCCTGTACAATAAAGGAACTTCCAGAGGCATCACCATCCCTGACATAACGCTCTATTACCATGCTACAGTAGGGAAAACAGCTTGGCATAAGAACAGAGAGGTTGGCCAATGGAATTGAATTAAAGAAGTGGATATTAATCCACAGAACTATGAACACCTAATTTTTGACAAAGAAGATAGAATTATACAATGGAAAAAGGAAAACATCTTCAACAAATGGTGCTGCCATAACTAGATGTCAACTTAGAAGAATGAAAATAGATTCATATCTATCCCCATGCACAAAACTCAAGTCTGAATGGATTAAATACCTCAATATAAATCCAACTACACTAAATCTGATAGACAAGAAAGTGGCATGTAACCTTCAATGCATTGGCATAGAAGACCACTTCCTGAATATAAGCCCAGTAGCACAAACACTGAAAGAAACAATAAATAAATGGAACATCCTGAAACTGAGAAGCTTCTGTAAAGCAAAGGACACTGTCCGTAAGACAAAATGGCAGCCTACTGAGTGGGAAAAGATTCTCACCAACCCCACATCAGACAAATTACTTATCTCCAAAATATATAAATAACTCAAGAAATTAGACATCAAAATTCTAAACAACCCAATTTTCAAATGGGGTACAGAACTCAATGGAGAATTTTTAACAGAAGAATCTCAAATGGCTAAAAGACACTTAAGGAAATGTTCAACATCTTTAGCCAATCAGAAAAATAAAAATCAAAACAATTCTGAGATACCATCTTACACCTGTCAGAATAGCTAAGATCAAAAATGCCATTGATAGCTTATGCTGGAAAGGGTGTGGATTAAGGGGAACACTCCACCATTGTTGGTGGGAATGAAAACTTGTACAACCACTTCGGAAATCAGTATGGTGGTTTCTCAAAATATTAGGAATCAACCTATCTCAGGATCCAGCAATACCACACTTGGGCATATACCCAAAAGATGCTCAATCATACTACAAAGAATATGTTCAACTATGTTCACAGAAGCATTATTTGTAATAGCCAGAACCTGAAAACTATCTAGATGCTCCTCTACCAAAAAATATGTAAAAAAAAAATGGCACATTTACACGTTAGAGTACTACTCAGCTGTAAAAATACAAACAACAAAAAAAATGACATCTTGAATTTTTCATATAAATAGATGGAATTAAAAAACATTATTCTGAGTGAAGTAAGCCAGACCCCAAAAGATAAATATCATATGTACTCACTCATAAGTGGATACTGGCTATTAACAAAGAATATTGAGCCTATAGTTCATGATCCTAGAGAAGCTAAGTAACAAGCTGAACCCTAAGGAAAACATATATAGATCCACCTGGAAATTCAAAATAGACAAGATCACCTGACAAAATTGGGAACATAGGGGTGGAGGGAGAAGATAGCATAGAAGGGAAAGAGGAGTAGAGAAAGATAGGGGTGAGGAGAACTTGAAGAAATGGGATATTTGCGATGTAAGAGGAACAGAAATGAGAGTAAGGAAAAGATATCTTAATTGAGGGACATATGATGTGGTTAACAAAATACCTGGCTCTAGAGAGACTCCCAGAAATCCACAAGGATGACTTTAGCTAAGACCCAAAGCAGTAGAGGAGAGTTCCTGAACTGGCTTTGCCCTGTATTCTGACTGATGACTATCTTAAATATCACCATAGAACTTTCATCCAGCAACTGATGGAAACAGAGGCATAGGCCTGCTTCAGAGAACTGAAGTGAGCTCCCAAAGTCCAGTTGAAGAGTGGGAGGAATGAGAACATGAGTAAAGTGTTCAAGACTATGTTGGGGACACCCACTGAAACAGTCTACTTGAACTAGTGGGAGCTCACCAACATCAGCCAGACTAGGAAGTAACAAGCATAGAGCCAAACCAGTCCCTCTGAATAGGGTTGGCAGTTGCATTACTGGGTACACTAAGGGGCCACTGGCAGTGTCACCAGAATTTATTCCTACTTTATGTACTGGCTTTCAATAACCTATTCTTTTTGGATGGATATCTTGCTCAGCCAAGATATAGTAAGGGTTGCCTTGGTCCTTCCCCCAAAGCAATGTGCTTTACTCTATGTGATGAGTGGATATGGGTGGGGTATGGGAGTAAGTGGAAGAGGGGAGTGAATGGGAATTTGGATTGGTTATGTATAATGAAAAAGAGGAATTTTGGTTTCTTTAAAAATATACATAAATAAATAAACAAATAAATAAATAAATAAAATTTTAATAGAAAAAAAAGGACAAGAAGACTCAGGATATAAAAGCCTGGTGGTTTATATAAAATAAAATTGATTCCATTTTGTATTTATCTGAGGTTATATACTTGTATTTTCAAGTGTCATTCCAACTCTCTATATTTGTGTAATTTTAAAATATCTTCTTCTGTAATAGTGATTGATTTACCTTAGAGAGAACCAAAATGTGTATAGGCTACTTATATGATAGTGGAAATTTGTTAAGGAACCTTTAAGCAGTGCTATTTTGTTAAGTCTATAGTATTTTTTAATTGTACAATTGATAGATGATTAATTCAGCTGCCAATTATTGTATGACTTCTCTGTCCTAGTTATAGGCCTAAGTTGACAATATTTCTTAGACTTGATGAATATATTTTCTTCTGAAGAGAGCTGAAGAATAAAAGACCTTAAGTGTGAGTTTGTCTGGAATGTGTGAAGGACTAAAGGCAGAAAGTTTTATGGCCAGTATGAAGGGGTCTAGTGATGGAGTACAATAGCAAAAGCCTTTGTAATTTTTGTTTATGTATTCGAGTTTTACACTGACGCAGTGGATAAAGAGTTGAGATCATGTTTGCCCCACCCTTTAAATAAGATCCAATTTTTTACAAATTAATAAATAAATAAATTCCAAATAAATTTGAAGTCCTGAAAAGCAGATATAATAATACACAAGTACCTATCTACAGAATTTGTACATATAAATTATAAGGAGTACTCTCATGCAAATGTATAACACCAATTTGTCTGGTCTTTAAATCTGATTCACAAAATGCTTGGAAACAAGTTTAAAAATGGAAAAAAAAATCCATGCCAGACTCCAAAAGGAGTAATTATTGACTTAAAAAAAAAAGTATTTATCAAGTTTAACTCTTGACAATGATTTAACATGCATATGTAATGAAGTAAATGGAAAACTAAGTGATTGTAGAGAATCAGGAAAACATACAAACAAAAATCATTATACAGACTGAGGAAGTTACATTAGAAATTATATATGTAATTATATATATTTACATAAGTACATATATTCATATAGTTACAAGTAAGAAAAAAGAGCCCAAATAAAAAAAAAGAGGCCAAATATTTGAAGAGAGCAAGGTAGGTCATTTGATGTAGTAATGGGAGGAGCAGGCCTGGTTTTCATCCTGCCCGGCTCCCACAGGCAATCTGTAGAAGGAGCTGCAGGCTGTGTTCCTGCTGCCCAGTTCCCGGTCACCTGGCTAGCTTATGCCCCAAAATAACAACACACAAATTGTATTCATTTAAACACTGCTTGGCCCATTATCTGTAGTCTCTTACTGGCTAACTCTCACATCTTGATTAATCTATTTCTATTAATCTGTGTAGCACCACAAGGTGGTGGCTTACCAGGAAAGATTCAGCATGTCTGACCTGGAGGCTGGCTCCATGCTGGCTGGCCAACTATGCTTTCTTTCTCCCAGCATTCTCTTCTGTCTACTCCACCTATCTAAATCCTGCCCTATCAAAAAGTTAAGGCAGTTTCTTTATTAACCAATGAGAGTAACACATAGACAGATGACCCTCCTTCATCAATTTGAAGAGAGCAAGTTGGGAAATATGGGAGTGTTTTGTGGAAGAAAAAATGAATAGATTGTTGTTTTAGTTATAATAATATAAAAACAAAACTTAAGAAAAAGACTACATTGCTCTATCATAGTTCCTTCCAGCTACTAGCAGATAGAGAAAGAAAGGGGATATACTAGCTGTGACTCAATTCTTTGCTTCAAGAGAAATGTTTAAGAAAGCCTAGGTAATGCTAAGTTAGGCTTAGAAAGACATAACCTATGTGTAAATTCCTGTCACTCCATAATATCTACAGTTACAACTATGCCTTCTCTAAGCCATAGTTTAAATCTGTCCAGACCACAGTATATACTAGCATAAAAATGTGATGTGGCTAGCCAATCACCTCTTGGACTATATTTAAAGTCCACTCCATGAGTTGGAATCCATTCATGACACTCATAAAGTGTCCAGGGTTCTGAAAATAGATGAGTTCTAGGCCAAAAGGAAAATGTACTATCATTTTGCTAATGGAACATGGAAATTACATGACTCCAAATGACTTGTTGTTATATTAATACAGCCAAGCATTACTTAATCCACACCAGTGAAGCTTCTCCTTGAAACTTAAGGTAATTAACAAAGCCATTCACAACTGGAAAATGTCCATATAGTGGAAGAGTTTAGAGCACCTTAGTCCTATGTGAAGTTAGTATATCAAATTTCTCCCCTCAAGGCTTCCCATTCTTTGTGGAAAAGGAGGTAGAAACATTTTAAGAGTTAGAGGTGATGGATGACTCCAAGAGAATAGCATCTTCTAAATGCAAAAGGATATATATATATATATATATGGAATGACTTACAAGCTACAGTCCGACAATGTAAAGTCCAAGAATCTAGTAGTTGCTCAGTCCCACAAGGCTAGGTATTTCAATTTCAACTGATCTTTATATGCTGGAATCCCAAAAATGTAGGCTCCAATGCCAGTGAAGAAATAGAGGTGCTGTAATGAGGCAGAGAACAAATGAAATATTTTTTTATATCATTGTCCTTGTATAGGTTTCCAGCAGAAGGCATGGCTCAGATTAAAGATGTGCCTTCCTGTTTCAAAATCTGAATTAAAGGCATTTATTGTATCACCTCAAGTTGTGGATCAAAGGCATGCTGTGTTCCTGCCTCAAGATCCAGATCATAGGTGTGTCCTTCATTTCCGGGTTGTAGTTTATTCCACATATAGTCACAATAACAACTATAGCCATTACAATCAGTTTTCTCCAAAGGCATGTCCCTAGATATAACAACCTCAATCCAAGAGTATTTTTGTTTATCTTGCTTTATATTTTTAAGAGAAAGAACATAAAGTTGGTTGGATAAAATGGGTTTGGGGATCTTGGGAGAATTGGAGGAGAGAAAAGAAAAAATAAAAATGCATTGTTTAAAAAATATATTAGAAGATTGATCTTCTAATCAATCTCCAGAACTTCCCACACAGAGAGTTCCCATGAAAGGGAAGTATAATATTTTAATTAAAAAAAAATCCTGACAAATCATTATGATACAAAGAACCACCAAAATCAGAGTTGGTTGGTTTGTTTATTTGTTTGCTTTAACCAACCATCTATACTGGGCATGGGGCCTGGTCTTAAATGTGGTTTGGATCATCAGTGAAACTCAACTGGGGAAAACTAATTTTTCACTCGCAGGCAGTTATCAATTAGAGATGGCTATGGCTTGGGATAAGGTTTTGAGTCACTTCCCCTCCCAGTGCTAGGATCCCATCTTGCTCAGACATATGTAAGCCTTTTGCAGATTGCTACAGTTTCTGTGAGTTCATAAGTATGTTGGTCTTTCTAGGTTTAGAGAGCCTTGTTTCCTTGAGGTCTTCCACTGCTGCAGGTTCTTATATTCTTATACTTGTAGTGGGAGCTGTGGGCCTCTTCCCACAGCCCAGATCCTGGCTGCTTGGCTAGCTTATACCCTGAAATAACAACACACAAACTGTATTCATTTAATCACTGCCTGGCACATTTCTATTAATGTGTATAGCACCGAGGTGCGTTTACTGGGAAGATTCTAGCCTATGTCCATCCTGGGTCAGAGCTTCATGGTGTCTACCCAGGAGAGGGGAGCATGGCATCTGAGCTCATTTCCTCTTCCTCCCAGCATTCTGTTCTGTTTACTCCACCCACCTATTTTTTAACCTATCAAGGCCAAGCAGTTTCTTTATTTTTTAACCAATGACCTTCCTCCATCATATACTCCTTCTGATTCCTCCTCTGCAATGTTCCTTGAGTCTCGAGGAGAAAGATTTTTTTTTATGGAGACACCCCATTCACTTTCCCAAGGTCTTTCACTCTCTGCATATTGCCCCATGGTAGATCTCTGTTTGTGTTCTCATGTACTACAGGAGGAAACTTATCTGACAATAATTGAGAAAAGCATTGATCTATGAATATAACAATGTCATTGAGTCATTTGCTCTGTGTTCTTTTAGCAGAATGGTAATATATAGTTTTCCCCTAGGTCTCTGACTTATCTATTTTCTTGTTCTTGACTGACTGGGCAGTGTTGGGCATAGGTTTTCTCTCATGGAACTTAATAAGGTTTAAATCCAATCCCATGTTGGTTGATTGCTTCTACAAGCTTTATTCCAAGGAATATTGCAGAAAAATTATCAGTGTAAATAAGAGGGTTTTTCGCTGTGTTGTACCCCCCCATACCATAAGGGCAAGCAGTCTATGAAGGTAGTCACCAGCTCAATCTCTCTATATGTAATGAGTCATGTAGGTGTATCTTCAGCATTAGGGTATTACTGTCACTTTGTAGAGAGCAACTAAAAACCTTGGTAGTAGCCTGGTTGTTTGGGGGTTCGCATGGGCTCCTTTGTCCAACAACTCTGGTAGATATAATCCATTACTGAAATTAGAGGCTTCTTTTGGTAATCCAAGATAACTAACTAGTGCTCTGTCTCCCCCGTGTTTTTGGTGATTTCATTTAGATCATCTTTATATATGTATATAGTTTAGGGAAGCTTCTACTGTATTAGGTTTCAATAAGGCTCATCAAATGGCCCATAGTTTTATCTGTTCTCTTTCCATTTCTTTTCTTAATCCCCTCTTTTTTCCCATTTTGTTTCCTTTTTCAATGGCCATTTTACCTTTCCTTCCACAACTATGCACTTCAAAGCACTTGTAATTGACCTGATTGATGTGATTTTGAAGGATCATTCATTCTAAGGCTCTTATTTTAGGGATCACAGTTTTAAAGTCTCTATTTACTTTTTCAGTAGCAAAAGGAAATTATTTTTTCTCTATAAAAGTTTTATGCTCAACAGACCTGTCTTTTATAATCCATCAATACTTTAATGAAGGAGAAGTTGAAAGAATACATCAACATTTGGGTAATTATGACTTCCTACAGGACATGAGCCCACAGAAATGAAGTCAGGAAAGACTAAACTTCAAACACTTACCCCGTAGGTGTTCCTGTGTCACCAGAAGAAGAATCATTGTACACTTAATGAATGATTAATAGAATCACAGCTGCATCCTGACTAGAAATGTTAGAGCAGGTAAATTTTCAGCATACAGCACAGACAGTAAACTTCATTAAGTATATAGTATACTTCATTTAATAAATAGTATTTATGCATTTAAATTATACTGGCAATTATCACCAAAATGAGAATCCACTTAACTTTAAGATGCATGCCACTTTGTAAAGGCGAAGAGAAAATACACTTTACTCTGTTTCATAACAAATTTCAAAAACTTTAACACAGGAAGCAAATGCTGTGAGTTTCAATTTTTAAATTATATTTGTTTTTATCATGTTTACCTATTGTTTGTGTGTGTGCATGCCTCCATGTGTGAGTGTGTGTGTGTGTGTGTGTGTGTGTGTGTGTGTGTGCATGTAAAGGTCAGATGCCAATTGAGTTAGTTCTTTTCTTTTTTTTTTTAAATTTGTATCTTTAGGCGATAAGTCCTCAGTCTTTGAACCAGATAGAATAACATGCTGAGCTATCACAACAGCCCATCTCTTGTTTTCTAAGAAGCTATTTTGCACTGTGTTGTTGTCACTGTTGAACCACATTTATGCGAGACATAGTGAAACACATTGTTTATTGCATTTTCTAGGACTTCAATACATTTCCACATCATTTTATTTTATACAAACTTACTTTTAGTCATCCTTCATTTTCTAAGTAATTAATGACAATGTATTTAAACATACTATTTTAATATATTTTTAACAAAATTGTCATACTGCACAATAAATATTATCCATTACAGTGTGATTATTTTATTACTTTATTACCATACAGTAATAATACAATTAAAGAAGATAGTTTTGGTTTAAAGATATTATTCATTTCTTACAGAAGCTACCATGATTAAAACATAACTAGTATCAATGTCTTATGATTATTCACTTTTATAGATTGTTTCCAGGACTCCATGTAATATCCAGATCCATGTGTGGCTAAGTGACTCTCTTAGGGTTACTACAATGAATCACCACACCCAAAAGCACACACACACACACACACACACACACACACACACACACATCATCATCATCATCATCATCACTCCCACAACCAACAATAGCAAGAAAATATTAGGAATTAATAATTATTATGCATTGAAATGTATTAGGAGTAGTGGCATCAATTTCACAATAAAAAGAAACAAATCAACATAATAGGTATGAAAATATGATTGTTGTTTTGCTGAATAGAAGAAACACACTTGAACACCAAGGATAGATATTACCTCAAGGTACAGAGTTGGAAAAGAAAGCTTTTGTAACCATTTTAATATCTAAGAAACAAACTTCAAAAGAAAATTAATTTAAAGAAAATGAGGAAGGACACTACATATTCATTAAAGGAAATTCTTTTCTAAAAATAATAGGGAAAAGCCTTTTTGAATAGATACTAATATGTGAATCTGATCAAAAAAATGGAATTATCCTGAATATATTATACATATACAGAATATATATCTATATGTACATACAATATGATATACTATATTTCTATGACTCTACATATAATATACATATATACATATGTATATACTGGCTTCAAAATGAAAATTCTTTAATTTGCTCCATATAGCTCATAGGACAAATCACATAGTGAGTCAAAACACTTTACATTCACGTCCAGGCTTATTAGCAGTGTTCTAAATTAAAGCATTAAGGAATTTCTTAAATTTATATCAGCTTTTTAACAAATTGAACTTATCAATGAACTGTTTATCACTACCATTTTATTTTGAAAGACCCGCTTAGTGGGGAGACTCCCACTCAAGTCTCAGGATAACACGACCCCCCCCCCCCCACAGGAACTCAAGAGAGACAGTCCTTGCTGCAATCACATGAGGTTTATTGACAGAACAGGAACCAGTGGACTGGGGCCGAAACTCATTTCCCACACAGGGGTAGAGGAATTCGACCCCTAGTAGTGAAAGAGGGAGTATTTAGGGGAAGAAACCACAACCCAAAGGGAGGGCGTCATTGGAAAATTCTGAAAGTACCAGTGATCATTACAAGGGGGTAACTCCCTGTTTCTCAAGATTATTCTCAAGATTATAATCTA
The DNA here is from genome assembly GCF_014885135.2 of Alexandromys fortis. Taxonomy (NCBI): domain Eukaryota; kingdom Metazoa; phylum Chordata; class Mammalia; order Rodentia; family Cricetidae; genus Alexandromys; species Alexandromys fortis. The sequence goes on along the minus strand of NW_026068014.1, from coordinate 3,611,236 downwards.
ACTTTATGGTCAGCTAGTTCCTGGAACAGAGTCACTAACCAGCTAACCTAGATTTTTGGTTCTTCTCTCCCTGCTAGATTTTTGGCAGTATTTCTCCTGATATATA
>NW_026068014.1:3609014-3611062 GCF_014885135.2 Alexandromys fortis | reverse complement strand
ATGCCTCTATTCTTTCTGCTAGAGGAGTCTGGATTTATTCAGGTCTTTCAATTTCACATTCTGTTAATGCTAAAGATATGTTCATTGTTAACACTGGCAAAACCCTTCCTTCTACAGACTTACCATATTTATAAACTTAACAGAACATTGGATTTCTCTCAATTATGATGATAATATAATTGCTTCCTCCCCAAGGCAAATTTTCAGCCCACCTAAACATACAATCCTAAACAGAAAAAACCATATTTTTATGCTTAGATCAGGTGTCTTCAACATTACTCTAAATGAGGTGGCAAAATTGATGAGAGAAGAGAGATAAGGGCATGATAAGAAGAGAGATAAGAGATATTGACTGCTTTTTATAATAATGTTGTAGGACTTCCCAGTGTTTACATCAACCAAGCAGGGATCCAAGGAAGACTTGTTCTTTTTCTATTTGTTTCTCAACTGCAGACCTTCTCTGATATCAGGTCGGATAGCAGGGCTGGAGCACTGGCTTTTAAGGATCTTTTAGACATAGCATGTTTTTCCAATTTTAATTTAAAAACATTTCTTAGACAACAGCAAAAATATCACCAAAAGAGCACATGCCCTGACTTCAAGAACATTCTGAGAACTAAGATTACTTTTCAAACAGTGTTTTCTAGATCCTTCTAAGATAATGTCTAAGTAGACCCTTTGACTTGCTTAATCACATTTTGTAATAATTAAATGTTTTGTTGAAAACATGTTATTTAACATGTAGGAAATACAGAATATTTAAATTTCAGAGTAATTAAAATAAACTGTTATCACTGCTTCAAATATCCATGTGAAATAAAATTATGAATATAAACTCAAGTTTAGTTTTTGTTTTGTCCTCTGCAGATTGACACCATGAAGCTCAAATGATTTTTAAAGCTTTGTGAAAACCATAGTGTCTTCAAGTATTCTAACATTTGTACATTATTTAGAATACAGAAATTATGTAAATGATAGCACTGGTCTCTTAGTATCATTAGCATAAGCAATAGAAAATAGAGCTATACTTTTGATTTTTACCTGCAATTTTAGGGTGATGTTCCAAACTGAGCATATAATTTTTCCAACAGATAGGAAACGAAATGAAACCTAAGTGAGGCTAAAGAGAGGTAAAGAGGTGTGTTGATTTAGAGCAGTGGTTCTCAAACTTAATAATCCTGCAATGCTTTAATACAGCCCCTCATATTGTGATGATCCCAACCATAAAATTATTTTAGTTTTTACTCCATACCTGTAATTTTGATACTGTTATGAATCATGATTTAAATATTTATGTTTTCCGAAGTTCTTTGGTGACCCTCTGGGATGCTACACCCTAACATCTTCATTGGGGGAGGGAGTGAAAAGATGTGATGTCAAGGACAGGAGACACTGGGAGTCAGGGCAAAGGCTCACAGCAGACTCATTTATTTAACAATGGTGAAAAAACTTATAACCCTTGCCAGCACTCAGGTGTTCTGATTCATTGACAGTTGACATCTCATCCATTTCCCTCAATGGCTAGGTACAATTAGAACCTCTAAAAGTGCCTGTTGCTAGGCACTCAGAAAAAGCTACTTGTTTTCTCCTTATTGGTTAAACACAGGAAGGACTTCTGACATCACCAGCCAAATTTCAGGTTGGCTCCTTTTAGCCTGGTAGCCTTAACTTTCTACATAACTACTCTTTTATTATTCATTACATGGGCACATAGGAGCCAGAGGTGTTTTTTTCAGGCCTTTTTGACCCAATCTCAGGAGGGCTCAGAAACTGCACTGCCTCTGTCTTAGATTGGCCTTTTGTAGGAGAGAGCTGGCTGCCCGGCTAGTTTAGCCTCGAAATATAACCACACAGAAGTTGTAGTCGGGAGATGGTGGCACACACCTTTAATCCCAGCACTCGGGAGGCAGGTGGATCTCTGTGAGTTCGAGACCAGCGTGGTCTACAGAGCTAGTTCCAGGACAGGCTCCAAAGCCACAGAGAAACCCTGTCTTGAAAACCAAAAAAAAAAAAAAAATGTATTAATTAAATTACTGACTGGCCCATTA
>NW_026068014.1:3601811-3602375 GCF_014885135.2 Alexandromys fortis | reverse complement strand
CTGCACCAAGAATTTGATCTTGGGAAACCTCGACACCTTTTGCTCTTCCTTGCTGTTCCATATATTTGGATTCTTCTCTGAAATAAATTCCAAACATCAAGGAAGGTCCCTTATCTAAAACTGCAGACATTAACTGATGGAAATCATAGGGGGTAGCTCTAGCATTAGAAGCCCAAGTCCTTATTATTTCCTTTACATAATCATTGTGCAAATCAAAATTAACAATAGCCTGCTTAATTTCTTTTAGATCATTCATTGCTATTGGCATCCATCTAGCTTCTCTGACTCTCTTTGAGCCTTTAGAAGTTGACGCTTTGTCAGAATTAAGTATAGGGTATGTAGCAAAAACCCTGGGTAACCAGTTCTAATAGCTGGTGGCGGCATTGTATACTGTCTTTGTGCCTCCTTACTCTGTTCACCAGCTCCAATAATTTCTTTGATCTTTTCAAATCTTTTTATCATCTTCTCTCTTAAATCCTGAATCTCCTGACCTGTATATGTTTCTAGTGATTTCACTGAGGTATCAATTTTTTGGTCCCCATTCTGCACCTGTGATTCCAAAGC
>NW_026068014.1:3553561-3596927 GCF_014885135.2 Alexandromys fortis | reverse complement strand
TTTACATAATCATTGTGCAAACCAAAATTAACAATAGCCTGCTTAATTTCTTTTAGATCATTCATTGCTATTGGCGTCCATCTAGCTTCTCTGACTCCCCTTGAGCCTTTAGAAGTTGACGCTTTGTCAGAATTAAGTATAGGGTATGTAGCAAAAGCCTTGGGTAAGCCAGTTCTAATAGCTGGTGTTGGCATTGGATCCTGTCCTTGTGCCTTCTTACTCTGTTCACCAGCTCCAATAATTTCTTCAATCTTTTCAAATCTTTTTATCATTGTCTCTCTTAAATCCTGAATCTCCTGACCTGTATATGTTTCTAGTGATTTCACTGAGGTATCAATTTTTTGGTCCCCATTCTGCACCTGTGATTCCAAAGCTTTAAATTTTTCCTTCAAAGATAAATTGTCCTCCTTAAACTTTTCTTGTATATCATGTAGATTCCCATCTTGGAGGTACATTCTGTCTGTTACCTTATCAAAACTTTGTGCTAAAGTCTGAATGTCAAATTCAACAGCCTGAACACTTTCAGTTAACTTTCTAGCACCCTTGAATATGGAGTCAATTTTGTCTGTCATAGTCTTCACTTGTTCAGATAACCTCTGGTTTTCAATAATTTTAATCCTGTCAATTAAAGATTCTATCGTTCTTAGGAGTGCCATATTCTTCTGTTCATTATTAGTTCGTAAACATTCTATCGTTCTTAGGAGTGCCATATTCTTCCTTAATGATAGAATATGGAAAAGAAAACTGAAACCTAATAACAAGCAAATTAAGGTATCCCCATAATCATACAAACCTTGTATGACATAATCCATTGTATTAGTAAATATAAATTTACTAATCCATTGTATTAGTGAAAACAAAGCAGAAGTTGCGTTAGAAACAAAAACTGCCATAAGCCATCAAGGCCCTGAAAAAGCCCTGCGGCTACAGAAGGAACGACTTCAGAGGGAACTGGAGGAGAAGAAGAAGAAGGAAGAACAGCAGCGCCTGGCTGAGCAATGACTGAAGGAAGAGCAAGCAAAGAAAGCCCCACGTTGGGCGCCAGATGAAGGCGTAAGTCACGAACAAGGCAACACCAGTTTGGAGTTATGATTAATAGGGTGTTATTTATTTAAAGGGGAAAAAAAAACTTACAGATCACAATCCCAGACAACAGCCATCTGCACAACCAGGAAGGAAGTCTAGTCTCCAGCGGAGCAGGAAGAGAAGAGAGCAAGCAGAGGAAAAAGCCGCTTTTTTAAAGGGAGAGAGACCACGCCCCAATGGGCTGGTATCACAGCAGCTATTGGTTGGAGGGGCGGAAAGACCTCCTGAAACAGAGATACCCAGTGCTTGTAAGCTGGTATGAGCCCCTTGTCATCAAACATGAGAAACCTCATATGAAAAGGACCTCTGTTAAGGTCAGATGAGGATCTCTCGTAGCCTATGGTAAGATAGTCCTGTCCAACAGCTTCTTAAGAACTCTGTTGGTCTTTCCAAAATGCCTTTCCCCTGTGGAATGCAGGGATACCAGTGGTATGGGAAATCTTCTGAAATGCCAGAAAGTCACTGAATTTTTGAGAGGAGTAGGCAGGACCATCCATGAAGACACATAGGCACATATGCACTTACAAATAATTAAAAATAATTATGTTTAAATGTAATAATATTTTACTATATATATCACATATATTATCTATCTACATATTTATCTACTTATTTCTCTGTTTTACCTATCAGTCTGTCTATATATTCCTAAATTGCTTAGCAAAAAAAAGATACCAAAGATTCAAAAATAAGTAAGGATGAAATAGAATTTTGGGGAGATAGCACAGCTTTGTCAACAATAGTCCCTAGATTTTTAGTTTTCTATGTCCCACACCAGGTGGTTTTTCTGATATGAGACAGAAATTCTGAAACTTTTTTCTAATAGCATACCTGGGTTTCGAGAAGAAGAGAGCCATGCTCCAACTCCAAAGTAAGCTTTGATTTTTAGTTAAATTGGGACTACAACTTTTCTGAGATGTAAAGAGATATATTTAGGTATTAAGATCTAATACATGCCAGGTGTAAGGGTTGAGGCCATGCTCTGGCAACACCAGGTCAGAAGTCCAAGCACCAGAAGCAGCAGCATGAAGCTGTGGCCACTACTGCACACACCCACCAGCATTTGAGAGTCAAAGGGGATCAAGAGCTGTGAGGACACTTTGGAGCAGCCAGGTGCAGACTCACACTGAGCACCAGGCCCATGATCCCACTGCTCGTATCACCCACCAGAATCCCAGTGGCCACGTAGAAGCAGCAGTCATCCCAGGCAGCTCCAGTGGCCTCAAACAAGGCCTAAGGCCTTGAAACCTCAGCTTTACCAGACACATGCTGCCATTACTGGATAGGTTCTGAAGCCCTAGGCGGGATCCAAGCCTCTATGTACAACTGTGAGGTCTGAGGGTCAAGGCTGCAGACCTATCAGGAACACCTAGAAGGACAGAAGCACTAGAAGAAGGAGGCAGTTCAGAAGACAGGCACACTGCTCAGAAGCAATCCGTGAGGGGCCCAGAGCTTTGCTCCACTTCTTGGAGCCCCTTTTAATCCAACCCATCTCTAAGATTCTATTTTATAGGTTCAGTCCTCCTGCCAGATGTGTGCCCAGGCCATCCAACAAGGGGCTTTCTACATACGTCAGGCTCTACACCAACTTCACGGATACCAACCAGGCAAAGACTGGCAGGTTGATTTCACCCATATGACTACTCATAAAAAACTTCGTTATCTCTTAACACTTGTGGATACTTTTACAGGGTGGATAGAAGAATTTCCAGTCTCCAGGGAAACAGCAGATGTGGTAGCTCAGGTACTCCTAGACTGCATCACTCCTCAGTTTTGTGTCCCACAAACCATCCAGATGGACAATGGGCCAGACATCACTTCCAGGGCCATGGAGCTCATGTCAAAGGCTCTCAACAACTCCTGGATATTCCACACCCCCTACCTTCCACAATCCTCAGGAAAAGTCATGAGGGCCAGTAGACTCATCAAGCAACAGCTAACCAAACTCTCCATTGAACTTAGGTTATCTTGGCCTTCCCTTCTCCTCATTGCCCTGACTTGTCTCAGGGCCACCCCACATTCCCCTATGGGCCTAATCCCTTTTTGAAGGCATAAGTCGCGAACAATGCCACACCAGTTTGGAATTATGATTAATAAGGTGGTATTTATTTAAAGAGGAAAAAAAAACTTACAGATAACTGTCCCAGACAACAGCTCTCTGCGCAACCAGAAAGGGAGTCTAGTCGCTGGCGGAGCAGGAAGTGAAGAGAGCAAGCGGAGGAAGTAGCCACTTTTTTAAAGGGAGAGAGATACCACGCCCCAATGGGCTGGTATCTCAGCAGCTATTGGTTGGAGGGGCGGAAGGACCTCCCACAACACTTTTTGAGCTGCCTTATGGCAGGCCCTTTCTCCTTAACCATCACCTCCCAGTTCAAACTCCTCCACTGGTTGGGTACCTACCCTATCTCTCCCTTTTAAGGTTTCTTCTCTGTTCACATGCTGACAGTTGTCTTCCTGCCACCATACCAGTGGACCCTAATGCCCCTAAACCTGCCTCACTCTCCCCAGGGGACAGAGTATTCCACAAAGAGTTGACTCATAGGTCTCTTGATCCTTGAGGGACAGGACTTCACATGGTAATCCCCACTACCTGCTCGGCTGCCAAGCTCTTGGGACACCATGCTGGTATCATCTCTCCAGGCCCAAGTGGGTGCCTACTCAAGACACTTGGTTTGTCCAGCAGACGGGACCTTCCACCCTCTGGTTTTCCAGGATGCCACAATAAAGAGCCTACCTGCTCCTCATTCTGGCACACTCATCTTTAGTGATAACATTTTTTTTCCTAGACACCTGCCTTCTCTTCTCCTCCAAGGAACAGATGCCTGACGTTTCCAGGATGACAGTACATGGGATGCCTTTTCAGCTACACCTCTCACTGAACATGGACACTTAGCTCTCCCCTTCCCCACGTTGCCCCATGCCCACAGGAAGTAGCCAGATTTGAGTCTATGCCCTTTTTTCCAAAGAGAGCCTAAACGTTTGCCATAATTTTCACTTCAATTTTCTGTCACCCCTATATCCAAAGAGTCTGGAAACATTAAGTTGGGAGTGTAGGCTTAAGCCCCTCACATCTGTTCCAGCCCCCAGACCTGGCCTGTATTCCAAATCCCAGCAGGCCAGGTCCTGACCTTCCTGGGGGGTATCAGTACCACTCCCTAGGGTATTTAAATGAGCTCCCAAAATGAGGAACATGTGGTCTCCTTTACTTCCTCCTGGTGGTCATGTGTGTGTGGCTTCCTGGTTCCTCCTCGTGTTATTCTTAAAAAACGATTACCGCGGTGGGTTGGCAGAGCCCTCCATGAGAAAGCGGCTACGGGAGGGCATGCGCCGTGCCCACTGTGGCGGCAGGTAACAGACACATAAACACAGGAAATAGCCATAAGTATTTATTAAGGAAGAGGGAGAAAGAAAGACAGAGAAAAGAGATAAAAGGAGAGAGGAGAGATAAAAGAAGAGACAGAGAAAACGCATGCACACGCCAAGGAAGCAGAAAGAGAGAGAGGGGTCCCAAGATGGCAATGGGCAGGTCAGAGGTTATGGGAGTGGGCGTGGCTAGGGCAGGGACCAAAAGAATAACATCCCCACATCTTGCTTTTGATAAAAAGCAAATTAGACACTTCAGTTTGAAGGAATTGGGGCGGCGAATTCTCAAGACTGCTTCCGGCTGATTGTGGGCGTCATCTTGGGGGGGTGCGAGAGAAGGCTGGGGTGCTGGGAATATCCTGGCATAGCTGGTCTCTTTGCTTCTGACCGATGTCTGTGGCATGGGAATGTCTGGAGTCCCTAAGTTATTGGCAGAACAAAGAACAAAGTCAAATTAAGGTTAAAAGAAAAAATTTTAGGACCAGGGAATTGAGGGGGTATCTGATCTGTTTAAGATGGATTTCTTGATTTGGCTCCCTGGAACTCAGGAGAACTCCTTGGGTTTGTGAAAACAGAATTTTAATTACTGTAGCATAAGAGATAAATTTGGTTTGAAATTTGTTTGGTGAGGTCACCTTGTAAAACCTCAACCTGGTGAAACCTCTCAGCTGTCAGACTGTCAGAGATCTTTGAGAAGGATAAGATTTTACTTGAGTTACTGATTAAGAAATGACAGAGAACTTACTTGGTTGGCACCCAGAGCTACTCTTTTTTTGGGTCCTCCATGGTCACTGAAGGTTGCACTTGAGCTTTGCTGTTTAGCGCAGGGCCTGCCAGGCTCCAGAAGATCCTGTGGGCTAAGAAATCTGTAGGAAGACAGGCCTGCCTTGACCTGAGCAGCTAGGCTGTTGATTCCGGTGATTCCGTCCACGTCTAGAGGTCTTTAGTTTAGATGAAAGGCAGTTTTGCCCAATGGTCAGCACTCTGCAGTCGAAGTGAAATGCAGAAGGACGTTGTTTTGCGCGTGACTGTCTTCTTTGGAGGGAGCAGAGAGCTGCTGCTAGGAGCCAACCTGTCTCTTTTTGTTGTGAAAAGTTGTTTTTTTTTTTTTTTAAATAATCAAACACTTAAATATCACATTCCCCAGATCTCTGAGCAGTTGAGGGCTGTTTATCAGGTATAACTATAGTATAGAATTTGTTTGAAAAGTTGGGTCTGAGCTTGACCAAATTGGCTCTCAACAGGTAAGATTTACATTTATAAAAAGATAGAGGGAAAAGCTGCTTGAAATATAAGGTTAGCGGCAAAACTGACAATGGTAGAGAACAGCTTAAGAGACTTAAAGGTACATACCAGTTTAAAATACAGACTCATGTTTTGTAGTCTGAAATGAGATGTAATAAACAATCATTATACATAGAGAGAGTGAACAAGAATTGGGCAATGTGGATGCCTCTGATGGGCCCTATCAAAGGCATGTCATTGCTCAAAACACATGTAACAGAGTTAACAGGAGGACTTTAGTGAAAACCGAGTGAAGAAGCAGGTTAAAACCAGGAGAGTGAGGTCACATGATCTGGCCCTCAGCCAAGATGGCGACCTCCACGTGTAGTCTGCTCCATTGGAAAGCCCACCAAGCCACAACAAAAGCCACAGAGGGGAGGGGCAAAAGGCTGGAACCGAAAAACCAGCCATTTATTTTTTTTAAGGTAGTTGGGGCCATTTTGGACAAAACTGATAAGTGTGAGGCATTAAAAGATGAAGCCAGAGTGATAGGTCTGGATGGATTGGCTCCCGTGGTCAAGGCCGTGCAAACACCCGCAAAAACTGTGGCACCTCAAGCCTACAATGAGAATGGCTCCCCGTTAAGGCGAGATGCAGATGGCACGAACACCCGCTGGCCCTATAAAAAGGCGTCCGATTCCATAGGGGGGTGTTATAACCTGGCTGAATCACGAGAGTGCAGAACTCCCATTAAACCTGGATATTTCTTAATTTGGCTTGTTTTGATTTGGCTTGATTGGGAATTTGTGTCAGCAGAGAGCTCACATTAGAAAATATTCCTATCAAAGATCTATGGTGATATTTAAGATAATCATCAGTCTAACTATAGGGCAAGTCAAGATTGAGCCCCCTCTCCTCTATTGCCCAGGGTCCTAGGTAGGAATCTTTTGGATTCCTGGGATTTTCTCTAGAGCCTGGTTTCTGCTAACTCTATAATGGATCCCTCAATTATGGTATCTCTTCCTTGCATTCTGCTCTGTTCTTGTTCCACCTTGACCATCCCATTTCTTCAAGTTCTCCTCTAGCTTTCCCCTATCACCTTCTCTGCTCCTCCTACCCTCCCCTTTCCTCCAACCCCTATGTTCCCAACCCTGCCAGTCAATCCTGTCCATTTCCAATTTCCAGGTGAGTCTCTATATATTTTTCTTTGAGTTTGCCTTATTACTTATCTTCTCTAGGATCATGAGCTATAGGCTCAATGTCTTTAGTTTATAGCTAGTATCCACTTATGAGTATATAACATAATCATCTCTTTGAGTCTGAGTTATCTCACTCAGGATAGTGTTTTCTAATTTCATCCATTTGCATACAGAATTCAATACATCATTTTTTTAATGCTGAGTATACTTTAAAGTGTAAATATGTCATATTTTCTTTATACATTCTTTCACTGAGAGGTATCTAGGTTATTTCCATATTCTGGGTATTATAAATAATGCCTCTATAAACATAGTTGAATAAATTCTTTTGTAGTATTATTGACATCTTTTGGGTATAAGGCCAAAAGTAGTATTGCTGTTTCCTGAAGTTGATTCCAAATTTTCTGAGAAACCCCTATACTGATTTCCAAAGTGGTTGGTTATACCAGTTTTCATTCCCACCAGCAATGGAAGAGTGTTCCCCTTACTCCATATCCTCTCCAGCATAAGCTATGATTAGTGATTTTTAACTTAGACATTGTGACAGGTATAATATGGTATCTCAGTGTTGTTTTGATTTGCATTTTCCTGACAGTTAAGGATGTTGAATATTTCCTTGAGTATCTTTTGGGGATTTGAGATTCTTCTGTTGAAAATTCTCTGTTTAGTTCAGTACCCTATCTTTTAATTGGGTTGTTTAGAATTTTAATGTTTAATTTCTTGAATTCTTTGTATATTTTGGAGATCAGACCTCTGTCTGATGTGGGGTTAGAGAAGATCTTTTTCCATGTGGTAGGCTGCCATTTTGTCTTACTGACGATATCTTTTGCTTTACAAAAGTTTCTCTGTTTCAGAAGGTCCCATTTATTTATTGTTGCTCTCAGTGTCTATGCTACTGGGGTTATATATAGGAAGTGGTCTCCCGTGTCCATGAATTGAAGACTATTTCCAATTTTCTCCTCTATTAGGTTCAGTGACATTGAATTTATTTTGAGGTATTTAATCCATTTGGACTTGAGTTTGATGCATGGCAATAGATATGGTTCTATTTTCATTCTACATGTTGACATCCATTTATGCCAGAACGATTTGCTGAAGATACTTTATTTCCATTGTATATTTTTGGATTCTTTGTCAAAATTCATGTGTTCATAAGCGTTTGGACCATAAATTCTTATTATGCCTCCATTTTCCTTTCTGACTTTAATTATGAGGTTCTCTCTCTGCCTTTTTTATTAGTTTGTATAAGGGTTTGTCAACACTTTGATTTTCTCAAAGAACTAGTTCTTTGTATCATTGATTTTTGTATTGTTTTCTTTGTTTGTATTTTGTTAATTGCATTTCTCAATTTGATTATTTCCACTCATTTACTCCTCCTCAGTAAGTCTGCTTCTTTTTGTTCTAGAGCTTTCAGGTGTGCTAATCAGTCACAAATGTGAGTTTTCTCCATTTTCTTTATGTTGGCACTTAGTGATATAAACTTTGATCTTAGCACTGCTTTAATGGTGTCCCATAGGTTTGGATATATTGTGCCTCCATTTTCATTAAATTCAAAGAAGTCTTTAATTTTTTCTTTATTTCTTTCTTGACCCATGGTTGGTTCAATAGATCACTGTTAATTTCCATGAGTTTGTAGATTTTCTGAGAGTGGTATCATAGTTAAATTCTAATTTTAATCCATGGTGATCTGATAAGACAAAGGGGGATACTCTAAATTTTGTGCATCTACACATATATTTTTATGTTTGATTTATTACTGGGTATTTAATTAATTTTAGAGGAGGTACCATGAAATGCTGAGAAGAAAGTATATTATTTTGTCTTTTGTTGGAATGTTCTCTAGATGATTATTAAGTCCATTTGATCCATGACATATGTTAGTTCTTTTATTTCTCTGTTAAGTTTCTGTCTGGTTGACCTGACCATTGGCGAGAGTGGAGTGTTGAAGTTTCCTACTCTTAATATGTGAGGTTTGATGTGCAATTTAAGTATTAGTAACATTTCTTTTACACATGTATGTGCTCTTATCTTTGGGATAAGAGATAAATGTTCAGGATTGAGACTTCATCTTGATGACTTGTTCCTGTTATGAATATAAAGTGTCCTTCTCCATCTCTTATGGCTGATTTTATTTTGAAGTAATGTTAGATATTAGAATAACTACACCTGCTTGTTTCTTAGGTTCCTTTGATTATAAAACCTTTTTCCAACCATTTACTCTGAGGTAGTCTCTGTCTCTAAGGTTGAGGTGCATTTCTTGTATACAGCAGAAGGCTGGATTCTGTTTTCCTATCCATGATTTTAGTCTATGTGAACTGAGTCCATTGATAGTAAGTGGTATTAATGACCGGTGGTAGTTAATTCCAGTTATTTTACAGTAGTGGTGTTTGTGTGTTTCCCTTCTTTGGGTTATGCTGGTAGGAGGTTATCATATGCCTGTTTTTTTTTTTGGGGGGGTGCAGTTAGCTTCCTTGGGTTGGAGTTTTCCTTCTAGTACTTTCTGTAAGGATGGGTTTGTCATTACATATTTTTAAGTCTGTTTTTTTTTTTTTTCATGGAATATGTTGTTATCTCCATCGATGGTGAATGAAAGACTTGCTAAGTATAGTAGACTAGGCTTGCATCCATGGTCTCTTAGTGTCCCTAGTACATCTATCCAAGATCTTCTGGCTTTTGTAGTTTGCTTTAAGAAGTTGGGAGTAATTCTGATAGGTTTACCTTTATATGCTACTTTTCCTTTGTAGCTCTTAATATTCTTTCATTATTCTGTATGTTTTGTGTTTTGAACATTAAATGGCAAGGAGCTTCTTTTTTATACAGTTTATTTGGTGTTCTGTGAGCTTCTTGTACCTTTATAGGGATATCCTTCTCTGGGTTTGGAAGTTTTTTTCTATGAGTTTGTTGAATATGTTTTCTGTGTCTTTGAGCTGGAGATCTTCTCCCTTTTCTAACCTATTATTCTTAGGTTTGGTCTTTTCATGAGGTCCCAGATTTCCTGAATATTTTGCGTTAAGAATTTGTTGTATTTAATGCTTTCTTTGACCAATGAGTCTATTTCCACTATAGTATCTTCAGCGCCTGAGTTTTTTTCTTCTATCTCTTGTCTCTTTTGACTATATTTGTCTCTGTATTTCTTGTTCATTTACCCAGATTTTCCATTTCTAGAGTTCCCTCAGTTTTTTTTTTAATTATTATCTCTATTGTAGTCTTTAAGTCTTGAACTGTTTCCTTCTCCTGCTGATTGTTTTTTCTTGGCCTTCTTGTTTTTTTTTTTTTTTTTTTTTTTTTTTTTTTTTTTTTTTTTTTTTTTTTTTTTTTGGTTTGTNGTTTGTTGATTTATTAATTTCTCCCAGTTTTTTTGTTTGTTTTATCCTCCATTTCTTTAAGGGAGTATTTTATTTCCTCTTTAAAGGTCTCCATCATTTTCATAAAGTTACATTTAAAGTCATTTTCTTTTACTTCTAGGTTAAGATGATCAAATCTTCCTGTTGTGTGACTGTTGGGTTCTAGAGTTACCATGTTGTTTCTTAAGTTGTCGGAGGAATTCTTTCATTGGCACCTACTCAAATCTGTCTTCAAATGAGGCCAGCAGTGTCATTGCATCTTGGCCCAATCTTGCTGTGGCTGTCTGAGTGGGAGTTTTTCTTGATCTGCTCTGTATGGTTAACATAACCTTTCTGTCTCAGAAAGGTTCTGGGGTCTCTATATGCCTGCTCTTTTGTTCTTATTTCCTGGTTTGCTCTCTTGATGCTCTCTATTAATCCCCTCAGTGTTATAGCTGTTGATCCGTCTTAATTCCCCTCAGTATTGGAGTAAGCTGTGTTTCCAAATTCCACTGAGGTTGCAGGAATATAGACAGGTTTGCTGGTGGGGTTTTGCTAGTAGTTTGGATGGCGACTGGATGGGTTTGAGTTTGGTGGTATCTTAGATGCCTTTTTGTAATCTTTTAAGGGAAATGGAAAGCACTGCATATGGGGTAAAGGGCTGGTATGGGTGGACTGGCAAGAGGGTAGTAAGGTGAGGCTGCGGTTGGGATGTATATGTTGGAGAAGACTTTTTTTTTAAATTAGTAGTTACATTAAAAATCCATGATTATATATCAGATTATTTTGTGAAATCGCAGTGAATAAAAGATCTTCAGAGTAGAAAGTTAAAAATGACAAAATAAACTTTAGTGTTCCAAAAAAGCAATGTTTGAATGTTTTATTTCAAATCCTTAAAAATCTGTGTCCTTTATTGCAATTTTGTAATAACTACTAGTAACAAATAAACTATCTTCTTGATACAATAGGCAAGACATTTAAAAAGTATCTTTTACTAAAAGATATTTTTAAAATATTATATATGCACAAAGATTATATTCAATCAATATACTTATTTTTAAATTATTTACTTATTTTCATTGACCCTATGAATGAAGATATTTTACTCATGTTACAGCTGCATTTGTCCCTAGTTACAATTGACATTTTAAATGTAGAGTTTCTCTCTATTTTGGTAGAACATGTATTTATTTTAACTTTCATGACTTTACGTTTAATGACATTTTCTTTTATAATGTAGGAAAGAGAAAATCTTTTCTCCTTGGCTGAATGGCCTGTTTTAGAGACAAATTCTGAGAAGGAGAGGACTGTAAGTAGTGAAAATCAACCTGAGATAGAACCACCATCACCTGCACAAGTACTGAAGTGGTTTTACAATAATTATTTGAAGAGTGTGTACAGTCTACAAAGCTTGGAGAAGAGGCATATCAGGGTCATGCAGCACATCTTATGATGAAATCTTCACCTGTGTTTTGTGCACAGTACCCTTGCTTGTGATAGTAATAAATATTGGAAATGGATATGAATATGGAAGGTTTTTCCTTTCAATCCTTTCAAGCTTGTTAACTAAGAAGCCTCATGAGTTTTAGTTTTTGAAACCCTTATACCTTTCCACAATAAACTTGTTTTCTATGTCTCTCCACAAGCATTCTGTTTCTTACATTCAAGGCAATAGAAGAAAATATGATTATGATATATACATATATATATATATTAAAATAAATTCTAAGCATTTATCTTTCTTGTTATACTAGAAAATTATTTTATTATTTGTTTATCAATGCAAAATCAAACTTAAACTCTTTAATTTTTCTTATTTTTAGAATTGCTATTTGAATTAAAAATTAGAATAATTACATTGAAATTTTTACCATATTATCTTTGCTCAAGCTTTAGGAATTTGTCTGGCTAGTATTTCACTAATATAATCCACCCATGCTTGTTTTGCTCTGTGTATAAACCTTCTTCAATAATATTCCCTTAAACAGGTCAAGGCTTACCTTTTACCTCCTATATATTGAAAAAGTAGTTCTCTACCTTTGACTCATGACCCCTTTGGATGGTCAAAATTACCTTCCACAGGGGTAACATATAAAATATTCTGCATATCAGATACTTACATTATGTAAATTATCTCATAAAAGTAGCAAAATTATAGTTATGAATTAACAATGAAAAAAATTTATATTTGGGTCACCAGAACATGGGGAAAGGTATTAATGAGTTCAACATTAGAAAAGTTTAGAACCACTGTCCTAATATTTATCAACTTAAGGCAATGGCAAGGATAATTTTGACCTAGAGTGGCTCCCAGGTGCCCAGGGCAGTTAGTTCCTTGGGCAGCTGAGGATACGAAACCTGAAATGACCCTATCCTATAGCCATACTGATGAATATCTTGCATATCACCATAGAACCTTCATCTAGCGGATGGATGGAGATAGAGACAGAGACCCACACTGGAGCATCGGACTAAGCTCCCAAAGTCCCAATGAGGAGCAGAAAGAGGGAGAACATGAGCATGGAAGTCAGGACCACGAGAGGTGCACCCATCCACTGAGATAGTGGGGCTGATCTATTGGAGCTCACCAAGGCCAGCTAGACTGACTGAAAAAGCATGGGATAAAACTGGACTCTCTGAACATGGCAGACAATGAGGGCTGATGAGAAGCCAAGGACAATGGCATGGGGTTTTGTTCCTACTTCATGTTCTGGCTTTTGGGAGCCTAGCCAGTTTGGATGTTCACCTTCCTAGACCTGGATGGAGCGGGGAGGACCCTGGACTTTCCACAGGGCAGGGAACCCTGACTGCTCTTTGGACTGGAGAGGGAGGGGGAGAGGAGTGGAGGGAGAGGAGAGGGGCGGGAGGAGGGGGAGGGAAATGGAAGGCTGGGAGGAGGCAGGAATTTTTTTTTCAATAAAAAATTTTTTTCAACAACTTAAAAAAATATTTAATAAAAATTGAACTGTGGTAAAAAAGAATAATTTTGAGATATACAAATGTAAATATTTAATCAATGTATAAAACACTTCTATATTTACATGTAAATTTTAACCAGAAGCAAATGTACCAGTTATGTATGAGAACTTCAGTGTTCAAAAGAAGTAACTTTCATTCTAATTCACAGATTGTGAATGATGAACACAATATAAATGAAAAACAAAAAAGCTTATGACAAAAATCACTGTATCAATGGAATTAGCATTAAGGACATAGTTTTCAGATAAACTTCATATTTAATGCATGACAGTCATTATAATTTTATATAATATAATTTTATAATAAAAAAATTACTCTACTTTTGGGCCAGAAATTCTACGTTTATCCTCAAAATAATCTATATCGACCGAGTGTGAATTTAGAAATGAAAAATTTCACAGTATAATTAAGGTTGCTACCATTATTTATCTAGAGGAAAGAAAATGGTTTCAGTAAAGATAAGTGAGTTCTTTGTCATCTCTCCCAATATGTTTAAATATATTATAAAGGCATTGCCTCAGCGTGTTATAGAAATTTATTTTATTAATAAGGTGATGAACTATATCATTTCTGAGGTATATTATCCCTGGTAACATTCCAGAGATTATATATTATTTCTATTTCAATAATAAAATAAAAATAGAGAAAATAAAATATTACCTACCTATTATTTGTGAATTGGCAAAATATTAATGCTTTGTTTAATTTCTAATATAATTTTATGAAATACTATAGAACTTAAATTTCCAAAATATGCTGTATGTCAACAAACACCTAATATAGTGAATACATAACCTATAGCATTTGGTACAATAACTCTGACCGTATCAGTATCTACCAATGTCACATATTCAGTGCCCATAGCAAAATGTCATTTGATTTCTCATTCTTTCTATTTTATTTAGCTATAAAAACTAAATCACAGTTTATCAAAGGAAACAATTTCAAGGTTTTTATTGCAGTCTAGGAGAGTCTTCCTAATGCAGGCAAACTGCATTAGAAAAAAAAACACTAAGTAACATGTAAGAAAGTAATTCAGAAACACAAATGTCCATGTTAACATGAGAGAGAAATGAAAACAATTAAAATATTTCTGGAAATCTAATCTCCTAGATGTTTTACTTGAGAATTAATACTTCTATAACCATGTCTCTGTGGGACAGAGATAGAGATAATAGTTGTCTCTGAGCCTCATTTCCCATAAGTCTAGTTGCAGGATCGGTGAGTCTCAAGAGTCTTACTCTTTTTCTCTGGTTTTACATGCACACACACTCACACACACACACACACACGCTCACAATTCAAACACACGAACCCTAATTATTATGATTCTTACTTAAGTTATTGTGGAAATAGAAATGAAATATTAAAACATATTTAATTTATAAATGTGTTTTTGGTTGACCTGTTGAATTTAAAATGTTAATAATACTTTTCATGAATTATAGAGCACAGTTAGTGGCAACATATCATAGAATGCATTTGTTTGTTTGTTTTTTTTATTGATTTTTATTGAGCTCTACATTTTTCTCTGCTCCCCTCCCTGCTTCTCTCCTCTCCCCTTCAACCATCCCCCAATGTCCCCATGCTCCCAACTTACTCAGGAGATTTTTTCTTTTTCTACTTCTCATGTAGATTAGATCTATGTAAGACCCTCTTAGTGTCCTCATTGTTGTCTAAATTCTCTGGGACTGTAGTTTATAGGCTGGTTTTCTTTCCTTTATGTTTAAAAACCACTTATGAGTGCATATATGTGATAATTGTCTTTCTGTGTTTGGGTTACCCCATTCAAATGTTTTCTAGCTCTATCCATTGCCTTGCAAAATTCAAAATGTCATTATTTTTTTTTCTGTTGTGTAGTACTTCATTGTGTAAATGTACAACAATTTCCTTAGCTATTTTTTGGTTGAGGGGCATTTTGTTGGTTCCAGGTTCTGGCTGTGACAAACAATGCTGCTAGTTGAGCACATGCTGAGCACATAGTTGAGCACATGTCCTTGTGGCACAATTGAGCATTCTTCTGATATATACCCAGAAGTGGTATTTATGAATCTTGAGGAAGTTTGTTTCCTAATTTTTTGAGAAATTGCCACACTGAAATACACAGGGGCTGTACCAGCTAGCACTCCTGCCAGCATTGTAGAAGTGTTCCCTTTTCCCCACAACCTCTCCTGGATAAGTTGTCATCAGTGTTTTTGATTTTGGCCATTCTTACAGGTGGAATCTCAGAGTTGTTTTGATTTTCATTTCTCTGATGACTAAGGATGTTGAACATTTCCTTAAGTGTCTTTCAGCCATTTTAGATTCCTCTGTTGAGAGTTCTCTGTTTAGGTCTGTACTTCATTTTTTATTGGATTATTATTATTATTATTATTTGATAACCAATTTCTTGAGTTCTTTGTATATTTTGGAGATCAGACCTGTCTGATGTGGGGTTAGTAAAGATCTTTTCCCATTCTGTAGGCTGCAGTTTTGCCTTGTTTACTATTTCCTTTGCATTACAGAAGCTTTTCAGTTTCAGGAGGTCTCATTTATCAATTGTTTTTCTCAGTGTCTGTGATGCTAGGTTTATATTTAGAAAGTAGTCTCCTGTGCCAATGTATTCAAGTGTACTTTCCAATTTCTCTTCTATAAGATTCAGAGTGGCTGGCTTTATGTTTAGATCTTTGATCCATTTGGACTTGAGTTTTGTGCATGGTGATAGATATGGGTCGATTTTCATTCTTCTACATGTTGATATCCGGTTATGCCAGGAACATTATTAAATATGTTTTCTTTTTTCCATTTGATTTTTTTGCATTTTTTTTTTTGTCAAAAATCAGGTGTTTGAAGGTATGTGGATTAATATCTGGGTCTTCTATTTGGTTCCATTGGTCTTTCTGTTTGTTGTTATGACAATACCAGGCTGTTTTCAATACTGTAGCTCTTAATGTAGCAGGATACAAGATTAACTCAAAAAAATCTGTAACCCTCGTGCACACAGATGATTAAAGGGCTGAGGAAGAAATAAGAGAAACAACACCCTTCACAATAGCCACAAATAGGATAAAATATCTAGGAGTAACTCTAACCAAACAAGTGGAAGACTTAAATGACAAAAACTTTAAATCTTTGAAGAAAAAAAATTGAAGAAGACACCAGAAAGTGGAAAGATTTCCCATGCTCTTGAGTAGGCAGAATTAACATAGTAAAACTTGCAATCTTATGAAAAGCAATCTACATATTCAACACAATGCCCATCAAAATCCCAGCAAAATTTTTCACAAACGTTGAAAGATTGGTACTCTTCTTCATATGGAAAAGCAAAAAACCCAAGATAGCCATAACAATCCTGTACAATAAAAGAAATTCTGGAGGGATCACAATCCGTGTTCAAACTCTACTACAGAGCTATAGTATTGTTTGTTTTTCATTGTGATATTAGAAAAACAAAGAAGTATTTTCCAAAATACCCTTGGACTTCCTTTGTAAATATTATCTGACAAAGAAATAAGTCTGTTTGTGAATTTGTAGTAAATATTGCACTATCAAAATGAAATTGTGAAATGTTTCTGGAGGCAGATCTATACTCAGACAATATGAATAAAACATGAAACTCCCCGAGTTGTAGTTACATCGTGTTATGGCTACAGTATTTTTATGTGTCCTTTATGGAGGATAGCTAATGAATATTAAGCATTTAAAATAGTGTAGGCACATAATAAACACTCAATCTCTTTTAGCATTCATAATTATCATAACCATTATCTTCATAAATAATGCAGTATATGATGCTTACCCACAATGCAATTGCATTTGTTTAATAACTTTCTAAATGTCTAGAGCATACTGCCTTTTGTTTATAAAGAGGCATATATTATGCTATTTCATATTGGGTAGATAAGTTACAAGAACATCCTTATGATAAAGAGGGAAACTAGTGGTAAATTATAAAAGTGAAAATAATCTGTGATACCTTTAAGTCTTTCTCTTTGAGGAGACAGTGAATATGAATTGAACTGAGGGCTCCATGCATTCAAGGTGAACAATCTACCACGGAGCTTCCCAGTCCCATGAAGTCATTTATAGAAATGCTTCACTGTATTTCACTGGTAGGTCTGCTAATTTTGTTTTGTAACAGTTCATAACAACACTTTCGGCAGTTTGAAGGAGAATATGTCCCAAAGGCTAAAGTATTTGAATACTTTGTTTTCTAGTTGGTGGCAACATGTGATGAGTTTGAGATGTGGCCTTGCTGGAGGGAACACATCAAGGGAAAGAACCATTGAGAGTAAAATTTTCAATTACTTCCCTTCCTTTCCTTTTTACCTGCTTTTGACTGAGATAAGAATCGAGGTTCTCTAGAATAATAAAACTGATAAAATAAATATTTAGAGGCACATAGAATATATATATATACATATATATATATATACACACATACATATCTGTATTTCTATCATCTCTTGATATACATACATAGATGTAGATATAGATGATATAGATATTGATATAGATACAGATATATCCAGAGGAGTGCAGTGGTTATTAGAGTGGCTTACAGGCTGTGTTCCAACTAGTTCAACAAAAGCTGTCTACCAACAGAAAATTCAAGAATCCAGGAGTTCATTTAATGAGGCTCAATGTCTCAACCAGTTTTCAGTATTTTCTGGAATCCTGAAGAACTAGGTTGCAATACTAGTGAAGAAGTTAACTTGCCAGCAAAAGTGAGGGCAAGCAGAAAAAAATCAAGAGTTTGTTTTTTTACCTAGGCTGCCAGACAAAGGTATGGCCAGATTTAAGGTTGATTTCTACTTCAGAAGATCCAGATTCAGGATGTGTCTTCCCACTTCAAATAATTCAACCTAGGAAAATCACTTATTGGTGTACCCAACCTCTTGTGTGTGTTTTTTTTTTAAATCCAGAAGTAGCCAATTTGACAGCTAATAATACCTGTTACACATATTTATTACAGTACTATAAATAAATAGAATTTTATGTAGCACATAGAACAATTTTGAGTGTGTGTGTGTGTATGCATCAAAGAGAAAGAAGGATAATTCCATATTTCAATTAAGCTGGACAAGCAGATTTCCAGATAATTTTTAGAATCATCTCTTGATGTGGTTGTCAGGTTGCTTTCAGTAAAAATTCAAATTTGAATTTGTAGCCATATCAAATGAGATAACCAGTGTGACTGAATCTTATCCATCCTTACATAGATAAGACTAAAACACAAAACACAAAAAAGGCAGAGAAGTTGAGATTTGTTCCCGTATTTGGACTAAACAATCTATCTCTGTCCTTCAGTGTCGGTTCTTCTTTTTCTTAGAAATTATGACCTAAATCATAAATTATGCAATTACCATCATCTCTAAGTGTCCAGTTCCAGGAATGAGACCCTACAGCACTGTCTTTCCTGGACTTCCGTCTCTTTGATGGCTGATCACAATATTTTTGTATTTCAAGAGACAACTGAGTCAAACCTGTATAATAAATTATTATTTTGTTTGATTGTTTTTGAGTGTTTAAGGTTTTTTTTTGTGACAGGATTTCTCTGTTGCTTTGTAGCCAATTCTAGAACTAATTCTTATAGACCAGACTGGCCTCAAACTCACAGAGATCTGCCTGCCACTGCCTCCCAAGTGCTGGATTAAAGTCATGCACCACCACCACCACCTCCTGGCGCTCTCTCTCTCTCTCTCTCTCTCTCTCTATATATATATATATACATATAGACTAATCTTAGTTAAATAACTAGTAAAAATTTAATGAAGTTATGAACAGGACTTAGCACATTCCCACCTTCCTATTTACCAAGCTAATTTTAATTAAAAAACTGTACTGTATACTATCATTGATTGAACAACATATTTGGTAAATAAATGCAGGTGAAATATTTTCCTTTTTACTATAGTAGATAAGTCAAATAATTTCTTCCTTATTTTCTAACCCTTTCAACCTTATTTCTTGTCTAGATCCCCTATCATAAGAGTATATTTTCTCATAGACTCACCAATCTGAGTTTTAAACAACATACATTTCTGAATCAGTCAATGGTAGAGAAAGAGTATTATATAAAATAAGAGGGGCTCATAAGATGCTTCAGTGAGTAAAGGCTTTTGTTTCACCTGAGGACCTGAGGGCAGTACAATAACCAGTGAAAGCAAGTTGTCCTGTGACATCTATGTAAGCACTATGGAATGTATACACAAGTATGTGCTCATACACACACACACACATGCATACACACACACACACTGAAATTTAAATTAAAAATAAGTATTGCAATAATGTGATTTATAATCCCAGTTATTGTTGTTCCTCCATTTTAAAATGATATGTCTATTAACGTTTCCTTAGTTGTTGAGAAATCTGTGCTAGTTTTATTCCTTGAAAGAATGTGCACTTTAATCAGGGAAGCAAAGAGGCTAATTTTAGTTTTTAATCTCTCCTTCTGTTCCTCCAAATATAATCCCCCAGTCTCATCCCCAGATCTGGAGCAGAACACCTGCTGCAGACTCACTCCAGACCTCAGCACACCTGTCTCCAGCAGCTCACAGGGATCATCACTTCCAAACCTGCTTCCCCACATCCATTGCTTTATCCAAGCCCCCAATTCTTGTAGGCACTCCCTGGGAACCAACAGGGCAAGGAAGCAGATAGCTTAACTGCAAATCTTTACCTCTCCTTTCTTTCAAATCCAATAGCTTAGTCTCACAGCTATCTCTGTAGCATACAGCCTGAGATAACCTCCTGTTTCTTTCTGTTCATATGTCTTAGAAATAGTATAGATTTTCTACTTGAATATTCCATGCAATCATCCTTTTAGCTCAGGACCCAACTTCAGCAGCCTTTGCTTGTGGTCTGAGGTGAGAAACAAATAGATCAGCAAAAATACAGGCAAGCTTCAGATCTTCACTCACCCTCCTTGCTTCCATGTGTAATTGTCCAGTCTCATCTTAACTCCCTAGCAGTCTACCTGTTATAGCCTAACTTCACTCTATGCCCCATTGCTATGGAACTAAGTAGATCCTAGTAGAACACACTGCTTTCTTCCCTCCTATTGATCCCTTTAAGTTCCCCCTCCATCCTAGCCCATTCCTATAACTGTCAATTTCGAATACCTAGGAAGATATTTTATATCAAACCCACAATGGTCACAACTGATCCCATAAGAATTTTCTATTGCAAAACATTCAGCCACCACACTCTAATTAGAACAAGAGAAAGTAAAAGAAGCCAAGGAAGAAAACACCCACCATAAATTAAAAAGAACATCAGAATTTAGACTTACAGCCTTCCCAAATCTAGATACTTAGATGTCAGACCAAAAACACAATCAATAACCGCCAGAATAATATATCTCTATGAGAGTCGAACAACTAACTCTCCCACAGCAGGCCCTGAAGATTGCAACACAGCTGAAACACAAGACAAATACCTTAAAATAGTCTTTATGGATGTGATAGATATGTTTATGGATATTTTATATATTGATATGATGGATATTTTTGGTTTTAGTGGATTTATTCATTAAAGAATATGAACATGAATCAAAACATATTACATCCCCTAAGTGTATAAATTATTGCCAGATACATAAGAAAAATAAAATGATTTCTCATAATTTGTTAAAGATATTTTTTTCTGAAAATACTTAGTATATAAATTTTTATTACTTTGACATTCCAGAGCTATTATTAAATCAAATCTCTGTTGTCAATAGGTGACGTCTCTTTGCTGTTTCCATTAAGTATTATGCTTTTCTTCCTGGTCACATTTTAGAACTTTCTATGTGAGTAAAACTTACAGTTTGCTATCAAGGATAATACTGTGTTATTTGTGTGTCATGTGTTTGTATATGTGTGTATTTATGTGTATGTGTATTTTTGCTTAAAGAGAAAATAGATAAACCTATTAAATAAATCTATTAAAATACCATAAAACAGTGTATGTAAATGAATATTATCATTCTAATTCTGAAACTTGAAGAGAATCAATAAAGAAAAACAAATAAAAAATCCAGAAACTCAAACAAGATCCTCAGAGTTAAGCTTTGCCAAGAGAATGCAAGAGGTAGAGGAGAGTATCTCAGAAGATATGATCATTGATACCTTGGTAAAATAAAATGTCAAATCTAAAGATATCCTGTCACAAAACATTGATTATATCTGGAAAACTAAGTAAAGGCCAAAAACTATGCAGAGCAAGTATTTTCAACAAAATCTAGATGAGAATTTTGTTAACCTAAAGAAGGTAATGCCTATCAAGGTACAGGAACAATACAGAACATCAAAAAGATTCAACTAGAAAATGAAGTCTGCTAAGAAGATAATAATTCAAGCATTGATTATGCAGACTAAACAAAGAGTATGAAAGACTCCAAGGGAAAAATACCAAATAACATATAAAGAAAGACCTATTAGAATAACACTTCACTTTTTAGCAGAGAATCTAAAAGACTGAAGAGTATGGAAAGATATTCTACAGACACTAGGACACCACAGATGTAGGCACAGCACACTACAAACAACAAAACTTTTGACCACAATAAAAAACTCAATTTAATCAATCTCTACCTACAAATCCAGTGACACAGAAATGTCAGATGGAAATTTCCAACCTACCCAGATTAACCACATCAAAACACACACACACACACACGAAATAAATAATTCCAATTCAGTAAAGGAAGAGGACACACAACACACACACACACACCACATTCACCATCAAAAAAAAAGAAAGAAAAGAAATGACAGAATTCAGAAAACATTACTCATTCATACCTCTAAAACTCAATGGTCTCAATTCTTGAATAAAACAGAAACAACCTAACAGAGTGGATTTTAAAAGGAAGCCCATTTTTCAACTGCATCCAAGAAACATACCTTAACCACAGAGATAAACATTGTCTCAGGGTAAATATATTCTAAGTAAAATGAACATAAGAAGCAAGTTGGTGTAGCTATTTGAGTATCTCAAAAAATAGACTTCAGACCAAAAATACACATAAGAGATATGGAAGTATACCATGTACCCATTAAAGGAAAAATCTACCAAGAGAACAATGAAATTATTAACATCTATGCCCAAACACAAGGAAGGGTAAGAAACTCTAGTATAGCTAAAATCACATCCTGACACTTACACCTTGATACTATGTTGTGTAATAATCTTTTTGTACACAGTGAAGATGTTACTGGTTTAATAAAAGGCTGAACAGCCATTATCTATGCAGGATTTCCAGGTAAAGAGGATGCTGGGAAGAAGGGTGAAGACACAAGGAGTTACAAGCCAGACTGAGAGTGAGCAAGACATTCAAGAGGAGAGGAGAGGTTAATGTTCAAGTCATGTAGCAACAAATAGATGAATAAAATTGAGTTAATTTAAGTCATAAGTCCTAGTGAGAAAAGCCTAAGTTATTGGCCAGGCTTTCATAATTAATATAAGTCTATGTGTTATGATTAGGGAGCTGACTAATGGAACAGAAAAATTTACCTACAATAGTGGGATACTTCAATACCTCCTTCTCACCAATGTACAAGTCATGCAGGCAAAAATTAAACAGAGAAATGCCAAACTTGGCTGAATTTATACATTTAACAGACTTAATAAATATTTACAAAAAATTTTACCTGCAGCCAGTAGAACTTTCTACAAAATGAACCACATACTTAGACACAAAAGAAGTATTAAAATATGGAAGAAAATTTAAATAACATGTTGTATCCTATCTAACAACACAGATTAAAATAAGTTAAAAATAACAAAAGAAACAACAAAAATCTGAATAACTCACTATTAAAGGAAAAATATGAGAAGACA
This sequence comes from Alexandromys fortis, assembly GCF_014885135.2. NCBI lineage: Eukaryota > Metazoa > Chordata > Mammalia > Rodentia > Cricetidae > Alexandromys > Alexandromys fortis. The sequence continues at coordinate 3,573,943 of NW_026068014.1, read as the reverse complement.
GAAATTAATAAAGAAATTGAATATTTTCTAGAATTGAATTAAAATGAAAATGCAATATATCCAAACTTATGTGGTACAATGAAAATGTGTCTAAAGGACAAGTTCATAACACTAGGGAACTACATTAGAAATTCGTGAGATTTTATCCCACTATTGTAACTTAATGGCACATTTGAATGCTCTAAAACAAAAGGAAATCACATACACAAAAAGTAGATGACAAAAAATAAACTCGACTGAAATTCATAAACTATAAACAAGAAAAGCTACATAGAATCAAGGAAGCCAAGAGTTGGTTTGAGAACATCAGTAAGATTGACAAACCCTTACCCACACTAGTTAAAAAGTAGAGAAAGAACATCCAAATTAATAAGCTGAAAAATGGAAAGGAAGATATAGGAAGAGACATGAAGGAAATCCAGAGGATCTTACAGATGCATTTTTAAAAATTTATACTTCACCATATCGGAAAATCTAAAAGAACTGGATAATTTTCTCAATAGGTACAAGTTACCAATGTTAAAATAATATCAGATAAGCAACTTAAACACACATAATCACTAGCAAAGTAGAAGCAATAATCATTATTTTCCAAACAATAAAAAAAGAGAGAGGCAGGTGATTTTGGCCCAAAATTCTACAGAATTTCAAGGAACAATTAGCGGCAAAACTTCTCAAATTATTTCACAATGTAGAAATAGAAGAAACATTGCCCCATTGTTTTTATGAGGCCACTATTATCCTGATACTCAACCCACATAATGAGCCAATGTAGAAAGAAAATTACATACAAATTCTGCTAAAAGGAGCAGCTTCAAGTGGAAAAAAAATCCCAGTATAGAAAAGATAATATAGAATAACAAAAGAACTGCTGGAGGTATCACAATCATGCATTTCCATTTGTACTAGAGAACAACAATAATACATATAGCATATAGAATGATAGTGACGCAAAAACAGAAACACTGGTCTGATATAGACCCATGTACCTGTGTACAACAAAATTTAATAAATTTGCTATAAATTCACACTGGAAAAAAGACAATATCTTCAACAAATGATGCTAGTAAAACTGGATGACTGTACTAAGAAAAATTCAAATAGATCCATACTTGTCTCCCTGGAGAAAACTAAATTTCAAATAGATCAAAGGCCTCAACAAAAAAAAAAAAATAAATAAAAGATAGACTGATTCTGATAGATGAGAAAATGATAAATAACCTAGAATTTATTTACACAGGAAAAAAAATGCCTACTGATGCCATTCTGCTGTACTCACTGATCAGTGCCTTCCTTAGCCATTGTCAAAGAAGCTTTTTCTGCAGCAAATCAGAACAAATGCAAAGACTCACAACCTGACATTATGTAGAGTATGAGATTTATGTGTCTTTTGCCATATTCCCTCCCTTGTGCTTCTCAAGCCTCCCACATTCTACTTGCTCCTTCTGCTGCAGGACCCTCACTCACCCATTCATCCATACTTTTCTTTTCTATTTCCATTTCCAAGGAGATCTGTTTTCTCTTAACTCTTACACTATCCTTAAACTTTGAGGTTCTATGGATTGAGCTTGAAACACTCAGCCGTAAATGTGCAATCTCCATCAAATCACTCATGTGAAGGTTTGAGAACCCTGTGGAAGAGGATGCAGAAAGACCAAAAGAGCACTCTAGCTGGAAATATGAAGAACAAAAGGTCCTCAATGTCAAAAGGATCCACACACTGTGAACTTAGAAGTAGAATGTACAGGGCCTACATGGTTCTGCGCCAGATGCTGTCCTACAGCAGAAAGGAGAAGGATACATATGTTCTATCCATAACATGGAGGCCATCTACAATTTACAACCACTTGAAATAAAAAATAAAGTTCCCTCCAAGCTAGTTTCACTGGGAAAAATTACTCTTATGGGTTAGCCCATACCCAGCAGAGGGGCCAACAGAGAGTGAACTCCAGTGCCTCTTTGGAAATCTTTTACTATGTTGTGTCATGGATTTTCCTTCTTAAAAAATAACTTTATATTGTTACATTAAATTTTTATTTTTTATTTATATATTTTTATCTTTTTATCCTTTAGGACTTTTGGGACATATTATAGATTCCAGATCAGTGTTTTTATGGACTTCTTGAATGTGCAAAAGCCTAGGTCTCTACTTCTGGTGCCTTTTCTTGTGCTCTTTTCCTTCTCTATTCTTGCTTAGTCTAATTTCAAAGTGTTAATTTTTGTTTCATCTTATTGTGTTTTACTTTATTATAAAAAAGAGAAAGACTAGCCAGTTTCATATTTTTCTTAGAATTTTAAAGTAACAATTAAAAGCCATGTTCTTTCCTTTCAGAGTTAATAGAGAATTATATTTTGTTCTCCTTAATATTTATATTTCTACCCTTTTTGGAGTAGCTCAAGTGAATAAAATCATCGCTTGGCAGTCATTTAAATTTGATTGAAATGTGATATATGCGGATTGGGAAAGGTTGAATTAGGAAATACATTTATCACATTTTTACTTCAATATAACAATAAATCTTTTCATTAGGTGAAATCAGCCATGTAACTATCTGCTTCTGTTGGTGAGAAAGATCATAAAACATAATTTCTTCTGTGAAGTTACCTTATATGAATTTAAAGAAAGCCACAAACCCAACCAATAAAATACCTAAGCATCACATCTTCAAACAAAATTAAAAAGCTTATATTATAACTAATTTTTATAGATGTTTGCATATACATATTTCCTTAACAATTACCCATTTCTTTGGATCCTATTCTTTCCATTTATTTACTTAACTCATGTATAGTAAATAGCCATATATTCCTAGACCCTTATTTTGACCAAAGAACAATTAATAAATATAAAGTTTTATTATTTGATTCAAGGTCATTTTACCAAAAGCTCAGCTTGAAAAAAAAAAAAAAAAAAAAAAACACTGGTTTCTCATCCAATCAGGCAATTGTGTGTAATTACCTGTATGTGTGTTCCTTCTATGAAATCTCAGATCATGATCACACTACACCTTTTTGTTGTAGCATTAACTGTGCCTTTAGCTTCCTACTTTTTTGCCTAGAGAAATCACAGCTTGAAGAGCAATATAGGTACTGAGATCAAATTGTCAAATTGGAGACTCTAAAATAGCTACATAGACAAAAGCATAAACAGATGTTTACATCAATTTAGTGCCCTAGCTAGTTAAATAATGAAGTTTACATCATAAAAATGTGATAGTTCTCTTTCTTTTCTTTCTTTCTTCCCTCCTTTCTTCCTTCCTTTCTTTGTTTTCTTTCTCTATCTTTTCTTCTTTCTTCTTCCTTTCTTCCTTCCCTTTCTTTTCTTTCTTCATTCCACCCCTCTCTCCATCCATCCCTCCCTTTTCCCCCCTCTCTCCTTCCTTCCTTCCTTCCTTCCTTCCTTCCTTCCTTCCTTCCTTCCTTCCTTCCTTCCTTCCTTCTTTCCTTCCTTTTGTTCTTTCTTTCTTTTTAAAACCCTTTTGAAGAAATTTGTCTCAATGGCTCCTGTTTATTTCTGGAAGACTCAAAATAAAACAAAGCTAAATAACTCTCAGAATATGCCCACCATTGTGACCAGACCTTATGAAGTGTGAACACCCACTTGGGGTAGGTTCTTATTCTTGGTTCCTGCAGCTTTTTGCTCAATGGTTTCAACTTATAAAAGGGGTGGAGGGGTGTGCGCTTCCTGATGATGGTGTGAAATATCAGAAGGTTAAAGTACCCAAAAGAAATTGATCTGTCAATACTTACCAGTTGAATATTTGAGCTCTCTCATCATTCCTGATAAAGAAGCAAATCATCCCCAGGGCTGTGAACAAGACTGCATTGGGAGGCTCTGAAAAATACAGCATGTAGCAGGCCTATCAGACAAGAAAATAATCCATTCTGTTGTCAGTCTTTTCAGAACTCTTTAAGATTCATGCCATGGGAATTATTATATAATCTTTAAAAATATGACTCTATAAGGAAAGTTTGGAAATGCAAGCTATGCTGTCAGAGATAAAACTGCATATCCTGCTACATAAAGAAAAAGAAAGAGTAAAGGAAGCATTTATTTATACTATAATTTTAATCTTAAGTAAAATTAACTTATTGAGACAAAATTTATTCTTGGGAAATAATGAGAGATAAAGTTGAACAGATAAAAAGTCAGGGAGTCACATGTAAAATTAAATACTAAGGACTTCAGCTAATAACATACTGGCAATAAATCCTTGACACATGGAATGATTTTCAGAAGAGTATGGTTTAATATATTCTTACTTAGAATATAGAGAAAAAAAACCCTCACAGTCAAGTAACATCAAGTTACAAATAAAGTTTGCTGTCAGTAGTTTACTGCGAAATATTCAATAATAAATAGTAAATATCAGACACAGCAGAAAAAAATTGCTGCTTTAGAGTGGCATTGATTCTTTCTTTATGAAACGGGACATTTATCATAATGTACACAAGGCAGTTATAGAAACTGTATTCATTTTTTTAATAATGGTGTTTACAATCATAGTAAAAAGATACATATTAATCAATAAGCAGGTGAATCTCAAAAAAACTCTTTATGTACAGGAAGCTCATGTTCAAGGAATCCTGAAGTAAGGGGACTATTCTTCTGTAGAAATGTCAACAGTGTCCAGGTTTCTTCAGTTCTGAAAATCACTGACAATTACTTATAGATTATTTTAAATAAAGTGTAAAAACTAGTAGTTTCAAAGCATTTACTATTTTAAAAACTTCAATAGAAGATATAGATGCCTTCAAAAGTGTTTTATAAATGAACAGATACTGGAAACATAAATAATTTTAATCATTTATTACTACCTCTTATAGTGTCAATTTTTATTGGTTAAATATTCAAGAAAATATTCAAATTAATGGATTTATAAATTAATGAAATATTGAAAGTTATTTATTGAGTAAGCTGTCTGTCAAAAGTAAAACATATATTCCTTTTGATTTCTATAATACCTATTCTCTATTTTAGGATGAACCTAGAGTTAAAAATAAATAAATTACAAAAAGATTTTATAGATCAAGTGAGTGCAATCCTTCATATAATTAATAATTCTATATTTTCATTTTGTTGTTTTTTTGTAGAATGAATCTTGCTCTAGGTTGATGTGGGATTCCCCTCTGTATGTTGTGAATATCATCGGATAATAAAGGGACTGATTTGGGACTATAGGAGAGCTATAGGGGAACAGAGCTAGGAGAGGAAAACTAAACTGAATGCTGGGAGAAAAAGAAGGGCGGAGTATGAGAGAAATCATGGAGCTGCTACCAGAGTCAGTCATGCTGAAACTTTGCTGGTAAGCCACTGCCATTTGGTGATACAATATAAATGGGTTAAATTAATATGTAACAGCCATTAAGAAGCTAGAGCTAATGGATCAAGTATTGATTTAATTAATATAGTTCCTGTGTGATTATTTCAGGTCTAAGCTAGCCATGTGACTGCGAACCAACACGTGTCCCTTCTCTAACAAATTGGCACCCAACAAAGAAGCAACTTCCTTACTACAAATTGGCACCAATGTGGTTGACTAAAATCCACTTAAAACATGAGAGGGTTTGAAAAAGAATTCTAGAAAGAAAAACAGAGTTTAACACAGTGTCTTGGTTTGCTGGTGGTATGCTGCAGCTCTCTCCATTGAGAGAGGTTTTCCTGATTCAGCAATAGCAGGGGGAAAAAGCCAAGCTGTTTTCCAACTGCCGGCTTTCTGGGCTATGCTGCCAGTGCAAACTTTGATTCTTTTGGAGATCTGGCCATGGTGCATTTGAATGGGGTTTGTGAAAAATGTGCTAAGGCTTGCTTGGTGGCAACATGGACTAGCTGTGTGCCTAGAGATAGGGCACTGTGCTTGTCTCTTAGAGGCAGTAAGCAGCTTTTCCATGAAGAACTGGGCAGGGCAAGCAGGAAGTGCTGTATTTCCCCTAGCAATGGCACACCTTAAGTTTTTAAAAAGCACTTAGGATTTTAAGAAGTGCTCATGGACAGTAAAGAATTACAGATACACAATAGGACAGATTCAGACATAAAAGACCACTAAATGGGTCACAGTGTTAGATTAATATATGTAGTCTTGGGAGAAAGAAGAGTGTAGAGACTTATATAAAGAATAAATGGTTAAATAAATAAAAAAGGTAAAGTCTCTAAAGAGACAGAGTACAGTCAGTCATAGATTAAAAGGATTAAAAAATAAGCCATGTAAAGCTGGAAAATTCGCAGAGAATCTGGATTATGTATATTATTGTGCTTTCTTTGAATTTTTTGACTGTGAAGGAACTAAGTGCAGAGAGACATTTCATTGTATGGGCTGCTAAGCTAAACCAGCCTGTGTATTATAAAGGTATTTTTACTTCAGAATTTTGGTCTAAGAATATATTGCTTTGGAAAAGAGGTTCTTTTTTTTTTGTTTCTACAAAGGAAGAGAACCTGTGATTCCAGTCTAATGTGATGTGATGTGATAGACAAATACCACCTTAAAGGTTGCCTTGAATACCTTTCAAAAATTACTTTGCCCAATAAACAGCAAGAAGTGGTTTGGATAGAACTACACCTGTATTTCCAAATATTGTCTATAAATGTCTATTTACATTTAAAGGGGGGTATGCTTTAGAGATTTGCATTGGTATGGATCTTTGTTTATTGATACAAATTTAAGGTCAATTCTCTTATATGCATATTTCTGCTCCTGATTAAAATATTGTGTTTTTCCAGCTCATTAAAAATGCAAAGTATAACTAAAAATATAGGTTAATAGAAAATCATCTATAATAGTCAAACTTGTAGTCATGTTAGTTAGATTTTCTAGATGGACAGATATATATTTTAGATGGATAGGCATTCTTCAAACCTTTTAAAGACTATATAATATGGGATTTAAAATGTTTCAAGAGATTAGGACTTTTCATGACAATGAGACACATCTCTTGTCAGCACTAATTACTTTAAGAGGAAGATGGACATCAAAGAGGCTTCTTATGGAGTTTGCTAGCCATTAGGGCAAGAAACTGCTCTTGCCTGGACTGCTTGACAGTATGCTGGGTGAACTGGACATACAAGACCCACAGAGAAATGACTGCTGAACTTGCCTAAAGGTGAGACCATCCTTCAGTGTTCCTAGTTACTAAAAAAGTCTGCAAGACATTCTGCAAAACACAGAAAAAAAAGTGGCTGGAAAACTGACAATATAGGCAGACCCATCTTTGTAATTCCCTGCTTACTGCAAAAGTCTGTTGGATACTGTGGGCCTTTAGGCTGAAGATAGATGCCCCAATGGTACAGAATAACTTTGGGTGACTGTCTAGGCAGTGAGATGTCTCTCTCAATTCTATAATTTTACAAGTTACTTACAATGAATTTATTGTTTACTTAGGTAATATTATATCATTCTGAAGTCTTTGATGGAGTTGAAGAATTTATAGTTATAATTATAGTTTTCTTTAGTTATGTTAAAAGATAGAGTACATATTAATATTTTGACTGTAATTCTTGATAACTGTTTGCTTGAATGTAATTTTACTATGTTAAAGTTAAACCTTCCTTTTTATTTAAACAGAAAAGGGGAGGTGATGTGGGACATAATGGGCCAAGCAGTGGGTTGTGCAACTAAATCTGTATCTCATCCCCTTCACTTAAGGCTCAGGGAACATAGGTGAGGAAAAAATTTCAATAGTCTGTGGAGCAGGAATGCTGGTATATGACTATATCTCATGTCTTCTAGATGTGGCGGGGAAGCAAACACATAAAATTTCAAAAATATGTTTTCTTAAACAAAATATGAACAATAACAATACAAGTAATCATGGCAACAAGAATAGGAATATTCTCACAGGGACCCTGAAGAGTTTCATGAAATTATTAACTAAAAAAAGAGAATTAGTTTTTTCCTGAGATGAGCCCCTAAGTGGTCATCTATTACCATATAATCAGCCTTAAAATGTACATATACAAACAGCAGTAAAAGAAGTAAGCAAGTTTTATTTATATGTTTATTTGTATACAAACACACACGCACACACACGTGAGACATGAATCTGAAAAAGAGTGGAGAGGGGACATGGGAGAGATAAAAAAACAAAATAACACAATGCAAAACAGAACAAAATTACAGTCTGGACTTCATAGTGGGAATCTATCTATACAATAAAAAATAAATGCATATAAATCATTAATGCAGTTATATAATGTAGCTACATTTCTTTTGGTAATACCATTTACTAGATAACTTACAGTGATAATTAAGGTTTACATAACCATTAATAGTAATTTCTCCTCTCTTTCATAAATTAAAAAAAATAGTTGAAACTTCATTGTTAAGAAAATGTTACAGATAGACCATTGTAATAATAACATTTCCTACCACATCTTATCATAAAACATCCACAATATTATCCTGCAATGTAAGACAAATGTGTAATGTTACCATAGCTGTGGGTGCTTCTATTTAAATCTCCCTGGTATCTATAAAGTCATAAATGCTAAATTTTCAAGACAGACAATAATATATAAATCAAAACCATTATATTTAAAAACATATTAAACTTAGATCCAATTTCTCCCACTTATGCTCTTGTATAGATAATACTTGAACATATATACATTTCCCAATTTCAAAACTTCTTCCTGATACACCAAATTTTCTGATATCATTTAAAGGTAAGTAGATTTAAAGTACTAGCATGTATGCCAAATAATAGCAATATGAATTGTCAATAATAAATATAGAATAGAAGAAAAGATTGAAGGTAGGGATATGGTTCAGTGGTGGAATATTTATCTAATTTGTGCAAAACTTTGAATTAATTGACAGCACCAAAAAATATAAGTAAATAAAATAGAAAACAAAACTAGCATGTTTACCTTTTGATAGTATTTATGACAATGGGAAATTCAGCTTTAGCTCAATTTGTCATATAAAATAAACATGATATATGTTTAACCACACACACACATATATATATATATAAAATATATACATATTATATTCACATGTCTCTTAAATTCTCATACTAAAGAGATCATTGTAACAATTATATACATTTAAAATATCTATTTTTATAATTATTTATTATATTACTATAAGTATATATGTAAATATAATCATTTATTATTTTCAGTTACATGAAATAGTACATAACTTTCTTTTGACTTCATCACTAGAAATTCAAGTACAGGTTAGTGAATGCTAACAGAAGAACAATATCATTTCTCCCATTTATTTTCATTTGATATTTATTTTAGAGAGTTTTATAATCTAGCCTAACAGCATATCCTCTTACTCTTGTTCCTAGTAATATAGTACGAAAAAAATCTAGTTATATCAGAAAGCCGAAGTCAAATTATTCTTTCATTCATTCACTGAATCCTAAGACCACTATTTCATTTGTTCAAACAATATTAATGAAGTTCTTTGCCATCAAGTAGATGCTGTTCTAAATTTATCGAGAATTGAAAAGAAATATCTCTAATTTCTTGTGTAATATAAATGTAGAGCTAGTGAGAATCAGTGTCATTGAGGGCTTAAATTGAAATCCATTAACAGTGGTTAAGATAAAGTGAAATTTTGTTACGTAGTCTTCCTCAAAGCATGGTTAGGGTTGTGCAAACAATAGAAGGCTGGTAAATACTGAATTAACAGTAGGATTGATAGAACAAGAAGAATTTAAAGGCTATTTTTGATCCAGTGAGATTTTGAATATCTAGATGAGGAATTACATGGCAGGAGTTAGTGGGTGGGGTGTGGTCACACCTAAAAACGAAGCCTTAGTAATATATATTTGTTTTCCCCTCAGTTTTCATTCTTTTTCTTTGATTTTACATTTTCTATGTCTGACTACCTACCATAAGAAGGGAAACATTAAAATATAATCCAAGTAGTTCATCCTCTAGTGAACCAAAGTAGAACAATGAAGTTTTGAGAGAGGTCCTTGTACAAACAGGGAAGAATCCAGTGTAGATTACTTTCTGTGGTGGTTCCATCCCCATTCCTGTTCTTCATTAAGAAATTGTCAGAGGTCCATGTGAATAATAAGAGAGCCTACAAGAGATAACTGATTTTGATTATGGGCTAATTTCTTTTCCATATTTCCATGAAATGCCACAATCACAGACAACTTTGCATGCTGAAGAAGCTAACAGGAAAAGGAGTGCAAGTTAAAGGGCATATAGAAATTCCTTAAAGTTTCTCTGTAGTTGAAAGGAATTTGTTATTCCCTTCATTGCTCCCTCACACGCACTCTTTAATCTTGGTGGTACCACTTAGTTTATAATATTAAGTACAGTATTTTTTTTTTGCTTGACCCACATTTTAATTTTGCAACATCCTTAATGTATTCTTATTTAATAATTTTACTTTTCTATTGATGTGCGTTACTGAATGCATGAGTTCAGAGGCACCTTGGGTATGGTTCTACTGCATTTATGTCACATCAGCCTGTTTGCTGTTAAGTCACCAAAGGCAGCGGCTGATTAAAGCATCTCCAAACCAAATGATTCAAGTTTGCAAGGAAATATAACTATTTATTAGAATATGTCATCTTCTAACTTAAAATAATTATAATTTGAGCCCTTGAAGGATGTATTCTTTTAAAAACTCAAGCAGATGAAACTAACAGAGCAGTCAGAACTTCTGAGTATAAGCTATTGAATTCTTAGTGAGAGAACAGAAATAAAGCTATTACGGTTTTGCTACACAAACACAAATTCTCTCCCTTGATATCCTGAACAGCATATTAGATTATAAATAGAAGTTTATATTGTGTATTATAGACCAATATCAAATCTTCCTGGGGTACTAGATCCCAGTAACTCTAAATGTACTTTATATGTCTGATGTTATAAATCAATCTAACATGGATATCTTGACAATCTATTGGTCAGAACTCAGTTGCCATGCTTATAGAGGGGCAGAATGTGTTTGTTTGACAGAGAACCATTATGCCAAATATTACTGTTACTTGCAGATTTCTAAAATGCTACAGATATATCTTGTGACCAAGTGTTTTGGTCAAAAAAGGAAATCTGTGTTGGTATATTGTCTTTATTAGCACACAAAACAAAAGAAGACAAAATCCTACTCATATCTTTAGAGAACACATCCAAGGTGGGTTGCGTTTGTTTTGTCTTTGTTTTTTTTTTAATCATTTTCATCAATAGGATTGACTCATTTTCCTACTGAGGACGTGAGGTTCTGTGCTTAGCACCTAGTAGCCTTGCAAAGCATGCCATTGAAGAAAAAAAATCTACTCTTAAGATGTGCAATCTTTTAGTCTAATGATTGAACAGAGTGGCAATTGGGAAAGAATTCATATCTACACCATGTAATTATTTACAATACTTTCACATACAATGCCCTTTTATTTATTTATTTTATTATTTATAGGATAGACGTACTTATCATTAATTGTGCATCTCTGTCTCTCTCAGATTGCTTTAATTCTCGTTACTAAATTTAAATCTTATGTTTTTCTTTAAAAATTGAATTCTTTGGGGAGTGGGGATGGAAAGAGGAAGGATCAAGTGAGAAAAGGATGGAGGGAATGAGTACTGGGAGAGAGAAATCGAACCCTATGGCACCTCTGGATTGAGCTAGAAATTTAGTACAATGGAAACCCCAAGGAATCTGTTAGGATGGAATCTAACAAGACTCCTCGCAATGGGAAATATGGAGCCCGAACCAGTCATCTTCCATAAACAGACAAGACTTTCAGTGGAGAGGTGAAGGCACCAACCCAGCCACAAAACCTGTGACCTGCAGTTTGTCCTATCTACAAGACGTGCTGGAGGAAAGGTGGCACAGGAATTGTGGGAATGACCAAGTGACTGACTCATATTGAGACCCATTACATGAGCGTGGGTTTATCCCTGAGGTATGGATTCAGAGGTATGATATCTGAGAGAATTACGATAGAACCAAGGAAAACTGGAAAAAAAGAAAGAAAAGAAAAAAGTCAATAAGATGATTCCTAATGATAATTCTGCTATACTCATAGATTGGTACCTAGACCAATTGTAATCAGGGGCTTCACTCAGCAACAGATGGAAACAGATGCAGATACACACAGCCCAATATTAGGTGTACCTCGGAAAATCCTGTGGAAGAAGGGGAGGAAGAAGGGCATGACCCAATGGTGTCAAGAGAACCATAAGATAATTCATAGAATCAAATGAGCTGATTCAAATAGAAACTCACAGAGAATGAACTGACAACCAGGAAGCCTGAACGGGATTGACCTAGTCATTCTGGATATAGATTAACAGTTACTTATGTAAAATGATCTTGTGGGACTGCTAACAGTGGGTGCAGGAGCTGTTTCTGACTCTGTTGCCTGTTTTGGGACTCTTTTCTCCTACTGTGTTACCTCATTAAGTACTTTTTAAATTTTATTTATTTTTAAAACTATATTTTCTCATTTTACATACCAATCCCAGTTCTTCCCTCCTCTCCTCCCACTCCCTCTAACTTCCCCATCCTCACTCCACCATCATCCACTTTCCAGAGAGGGTAAGGAAGTCAACAAAGTCTAGCATATTGCTTTGAGGAAGGAACAATGTCCTCCCCACTATATCTAGGCTGAGCAAGATATTCCTCCAAGGAGAATGGGTTCCAAAAAGCGAGGACAAGGAATAGGGGCAAATTCTGGTCTCACTCTTTTTCTCATATTAATGCTACTCTCTCTCTCTCTCTCTCTCTCTCTCTCTCTCTCTCTCTCTCTCTCTCTCTTTGACTGGACTTTGGGAGCTCAACCCAGTGCTTGCCAGTGGATCTCTGCATTTGCTTACTTCAGTGGCTGAATAAAAGTTTTATGATGACATTTAAAAGTCTTCAGTCTGACTACAGAACTTGGCAAGTTCAGATACCCTCTCCACAGATGCTTAGGGACTTACTTTGGGTTATTCTTTTGTATTTATGAGACTTTCTCTAGTGCCAGGTTTCTTACTAGCTGTATAATAGCTTCCTTAATTAAAATATGTCTTTTCTTGCTCTCCCTCTCTGTCCTTTCCCCATTTCTATCACCCCTTTCCCTCAAGTTCTGCTCCCCTCTCTTCATCTCTGATCTTCCTCCCCTTATACCCTCTAGTCATTTCTCACCCCTACTCTCCCAATTTTCTCTGGAAATCTTATCTTTTCCCCATCCCAGGGGGATTCATGTATATTTCTCTTGGTGTTCCTCTTGTTATCTAACTTCTCCCGGTTCTTTACTATAGGCTTGCTATTCTTTGCTTTATATCTAATATCCACATATTAGTGAATATATATCTTGATCCCCTTTCTGGGTCACCATTACCTAACTCAGTATGTTTTTTCCTAGTTTTACCTAATTGCATGCAAAACTCAAGATGTCATTATTTTTTGTTTTGTTTTGTTTTCTGCTGAGTAGGGTTCCATTGTGTAAATGTACTCCATTTTCTTTATCCAATCTTCTGTTGAAGGGCATCTAGGTTGTTTCCAGGTTAGGACTATCATGAAAATACTGCAATGAACATAGTTGAGCAAAATATGATTGAGAATCCTTTGGGTATATGTCCAAGAGTGGTATTTCTGGGTCTTAAAGTAGGTTGATTTCCAATTTTCTGAGAAATCATCATACTATCCAAAGTGGCTGTACAAGTTTGCCATACCACCAGCAATGGAGGGGTGTTTCTCTTACTCTGCATTCTCTCCAGCATAAGCTATCATTGGAGTTCTTAATCTTTACCGTTCTGAATGGTGTAAGATGGTCTCTCAGAGTTGTTTTTATTTGCATATCCCTGATGGCTAAAAATGCTGAACATTTTCTTACTTGTTTTTAGGCCAATTAAATTTCTTCTGTCAAGAATTCTTTGTTTAGATCTATCCCCCATTTTTAAAATTAAATTATTTAGTATTTTGATTTCTAGTTTCTTGAATTCTATATATTTTGGAGATCTATCTGATATGGGGTTAGTGGAGATCTTTTCCCATTGAGTAGACTGCCTTTTTAATCTTATTAACTGTGTCCTTTACTTAACAGAAGCTTCTCAATTTCAGAAAGTCTCATTTTAATTTTTGTTGCTCTCAGTGTCTGCGGTATTGGTACTATATTTAGGAAGTGATCATCTGTGTCTATATGTTGAAGGCTACTTCCCACTTTTTCTTCTATGAGGTTCAGTGTGACTAGATTTATAGTGATCCATTTGAACTTGAGTTTTATGCATGGAGATAAATGTGTATCTATTTGCATTCTTCTACTTGCTGATATTCAGTTAAGCCAGCACCATTTGTTAAAGATGCTTTCTTTTTTCCATTGTATAATTTTAGCTTCTTTGTCAAAATCAGGTGTTCTTTGATATGCTCATTAATATCCTGATTTTCAATTTGACTCCTCTATTCATTAATTTTTGTAACACACACACACACACACACACACACACACACACTGCACTGGGTCATGATGGCCTTCACACCACAATATAAAGACTTCATCTTGTGAGCCCCTGTAAAAAAATATTCATACTATTTGTGATTTGATTAGAAAAACATACCCAGCATAACATGTCGATACCTTGCAAATTCAAGGTTCAACAACCATTATTCATGTTTCCATTAGCCACTGAAGAAACAAGAGACAGTCTTATATTATACTCCATGGCACTGTCAAAATTTCTGAAACTCCTGAAGCTTTACTAATGAGAAACGCCACTGCAACAGGCTACTTACATCATGACAAAACTTCCTTTAAAAGAACTTAAACACAGGCATTTCATTATTTGTCAGTAATAATTAGCATAATTCAACATAATCATTAGCTGGCTAAGTGTCTGGAGAGCTAAAGGAAGAATGATGACATCTTGAGAAAAGACAGTTACAACTACTTGTGGATCTCAACAGTGAAAAAAACATTAATCTGTTCTGTCCATATATTTAATAAAGAAGACCTGGCCACAATTTATGATGATCTTCATAAGAATACTCAGAATGAAAAAGAAATCTACTAATAACATTATGCTGGGAGCTGTTACATGGACAGTCCCTGGAAAATTGTGATCGTCCTGTAGAGTTTGGAATGATTTAATTTAAACAATATCTATTATATGATGCATTTGATATTTGATGAATGTTTAATATTTAAGTTGCTTTATACCATAAGCCTAGGGTGAATTTGTTTGAAAACTCAGACACCTATATTCTTAATGGTTGACCATTATTTTCTTGCCTCTGCTGTTTTATTAAAACTGTGATAAATTCATAACTATAGCTGCACTAAGCTTTTGTATATCCTGCCTAATATCTCTTCTGAAAATATTGAGATGATGATCTGTCAAGCTACTTGTCTTCTTATATTTTAATATTTTTTCTATTATGAAACATTCTCTTTTATATTTAATCCCCCGTTTTTGAATTCTTTGCTATATGGATGTACTACATCATTTTAGAGATATTGCAAGTTAACTCTTCATATTTCCCAGGTATTTTAAAAAACCTTTCACTGAAACTCAGAAGAAAAATAAATGTAGTTTGCTTTCACCTAATATTAAACGTTCAGTTGGCCTCAGCTGGGATCCTATGACAGAGCTTGATAAAACATTTGCTAAAATCTTGATTATACCACACAAAGCATGGTATTTTGGAAACATCAAATGTGATTTGATTTTTTTATATAACTCGAATCCTAATGTCCCTTGGGCTGAATTAAATAATCATTTAAAATGTATGTGCACTAATGATGTGTTTGTCATGAAACAGAACATACAATCCTTTCATCAGCATTTCTGGGGAAAACTATTGATTTAGTTCACTGCTGATTTCTAAATATTTTAGTGATGGAATGTTTTTTAGAACTGTGATATTTGAAAAGATCTTTTGAGGCTAATTTGCATGGTCCATTGATTTCAAAGGTTTTACCTCCAGTGACTTTGTTTTTCTTTATTTAAGTTTCAAAGACAAATAGAAAATTGGAAATTCAGAAATAAAGTTAGTATGGCTTTTTCATTCTAAAGGTAGTGATATCATACTTTATATCTTCTTTATAGAAATTCCATTTTCTTCTGGAACATAATTATTTTCTGCTTAGATTTTAATTATAAAAATCTCATATCTCAGAAGGTTTCATTTCTTCGCTTCATTTTAACTCTATTTCCAAGAAATAAGCCTTTATCCTTTTTTTTAAATCAGGATAAAAACATATACTGATTTATTTATTATACTCTTTGTAAATGTAGAAAATATAATATGAGTTTGAGTGATGGAGGGTATGTGCATTCTTGCACGAGTGTTATTTCATGATCTTATAAAGGAAACATGCTTAATTAAATAATAACATCCATTGTTCTTAAGGAAAGTAATGCCTAGTCCATTAGGTTTTCTACTTGAAATTATCACAGTTTATTCATGTGATTAATCTAATTTAGAACAGTGTGATGTTGTATGTGAAGTTTCCACACAAAGATTTAAAAAGTTAAAATGTATCTATGATGCTGTAAACCCCATGTTCCTGAACACAGTCATTGCACCATAGAGCTGTACTCCAATCAGTGGGTCTTCACTCCCATTGTTCCAAGCCATATTAGTCTTGCTACAACATCTGGGAATTGCCTGAAAATTTAGTCTTGTCACATAATCAAGAGGAATAACTGTAGGCAAATCATAAATTAGTTTGTGACATGATTCCTAGAGGAAAATGAAGAAATTATATATGTATAATTTATCCCTACTGGATTTATCCCTACTGCTTATTCTGGCTTTTTAGAAGAGATATATATTAATCCCAAATAGAGAACTCATGACAGACCCATATAATTATACCACTAAGGTCCAAGATAGTGAACCAATCAACTCACTGGTGTAACTAAAAGGACTATGGATGCAGGGTTTCTTACAGGAGTATGGATGACTAATAAGAAGTTTTATCATTGAAATATCACCTCACCATGAGTGACAACTCACAAAACAGGAACTCTAGAGCTCTCTGAACGAATTATAGCAATTAGAAAATCTGTTAGTGTGTTTGCTTAGGAGGCCTTAACACTTATATTACTTTTTGGGGTGGAGAAATAGGAACTTCTATTGGAAATTACAGCTGAAGTGGTAGTTTCTTGAGAAAGACTCCAAGATTACAGAGCATGCATATGTTGCTTCCTGATCGTCTCCATGGTAACCCCACAAACATAGCAATGCTTCTTGCTGTCTTTCATAGTCACTCTGAGGTATGAACAAGCACAGGACCTTGTACGGGAACAAGTACTATTAGGTAATAATAAGATAATTGTAAATTGTAATGAAAATTTCCCTGAATTGAGATTACCTAAAGAAAAGCAAGTTCATACAGAATAAATACAAAATCATCTCACTGTTAAAATCACAGAGCTAAAAAACACAGAGAATTTTCCAGGTCATCTTTATTAACTTGGGGAATTCAGGAATTTAAATATAAAACCAGAATATAGCATTATATCAATTTCAGTGTTTTGTAGATTGTTTTTGCCTTCTGACACATAAAATACTCATGAGAAACTTCCAGATAATTGACTCTCTTATAAGTCAACAACACTACATTAAAGAAGTCATCTTTACAAAAATGCTTAATAATTTATTCTATATGATTTACATGAAGATTTTTCTCATTATTAGGTAGAAATAAAAACTAAAATGGTAATTTTTAAACTATTTTTTTAGGTTTCCTGAGAGATCTCATGTATGATGCTCCAAGTAATGGGGGTTGTGCCTATATACTGACATTTTTGGATTTTTCTTTAGGTTTATATTTGCTGTTACTCATTGTTTCCTCACTGAACCTCTTCTTCTTAACCTATTTTCATGAAGTGTGAGTTGTGTTATTGTCATTATTTTGCTTGTTTGTCTGTTTTGCTGCATTTTATTATTGCCTGCATGCACACAACTATCAAGTTATTTTCTTGAGCAAGGTCATAGCAGTTTCTACCACTGAAGGTTTATGATTTCCCGTCTTATAGTCACCTTTAACTGACTCTCACTGCTCCAGAAGAATAAAAACTTAGGATGCCCTCACCCTTCCCCATGGGGTGTTGATGAGACTGTATTTATGCAGGTCTTGTGCAGGTAGCCCCTGCTGCTAGGAATGCATGAGTGCAGCAGCCATGCTAACTTGTAAAAACTGACTTTTTAACAAGTCTCACTTCTAAATATGCTTCCCCTAGCATGGTCTAGCAAGAGAACAAAACGATATCATTAGACATGGAAACTTACTTAAGGACACAAAAGTGCTACCACAAAAATGTTTTATAAAATCTTTGAGAACATTTGTAGATTCCCAACCATACCTATTGCTTTTCTAGCTGTATTGTTTGCTTAGAAGCAGAATATGTTAGGAAGAGAATGAACCTAAAACCTAATTAAAAGACTATTAACTTTATTTGTATTTACAATTTCCCTTTCTGTGAAGACCCCAGGAGCCCAGGCTTTTGTCTGGCAGTGAAAATTAGTATAGATAACACTTTTTATCTATCACATTTACATTAATTAATTGAGTTGTGAAAAGGTTGCAAGTCTTTTCGGTGTCATTGCATTAACAATGATCACAATGATAGAATACAGCAGGAACAGTCAACTAATTATCTACACTTCAAGATTTTTGAGGTTGATGATCCTCATTGTTGGGTTTATCTGAGATTATATATAATTGCAACATATCTCTCTTCCCTTTCTTCCCACCAAACCCTCCCGCATATCTATCCCTGCTCTCTCTCAAATTCTTGCTTCTATATTCATTCATTGTTATATACGTATAACAATGTATACAAATATATCCCTAAATATAACCTGTTGAATTCCTATGACATACCTGTCTTCAGGACTAAACATTTGTTAGTGGACAATTAGATGGTATGTTCTTCCCTGGGAAAATGATCACCTCACCCACATCCAGCTTTCTTTGGTTACTTGTGTTTTTTTGTATAGGGTTAAAGCCTCTAAGATTATAAGAGGCAGAGTATCAAGGAGTACACTCAGAGTTGTTTATCTCCTAGTAATATCAGAAGCACATTCATACAATTTCACCAATTTAACTATACAAACATTAGCTGAAGAAGGATGCCACCAATGGGCATGTCAAAATAGATGGGGGAAAGCCAAAAAAGCCTCAATCATTGTTACCTTTAATTTATTTTTAAATAATTATTCCTGTGCCCACATCTAAAGATCCAATGCAAACATTATAGTTTGGAACTATGGAGACTGATGGGTTCACCAGTGACTATGCAAATAAATATATTGCAATGACCCCTACTCTCTCTGGAGTTGATAAGTAGCAAGTAGATTGGCAGTAAGTGTTAGGACTTAACCAACTCATCTCTTATCCATGACTGACTGTTGGCAGGTCTACACTTTGCAAGTGCAGTACAAGAGTTTCTTAAATTCCATTACTCTTCATTGTACTGACTGATTTTGTGTGTCAACTTGACAGAATCTAGAGTCATCAGATGAAGGACCCTCAGTTGAGAAAATACTTCAATGACATCCAGCTGTAAAGCATTTTCTAATTTAGTGATCACTGGGGAAGGGAACAGTCCATGGTTGATAGTGCCATCCCTAGAAGGTGGGCTGAGTAAGCCATGGGAAGCATGGCAGTTAGCAGCATCCCTCCATGACCTCTAGCTATATCATCTCCTGCCTCCAGGATCTGCACTGACTTTCTTTAGTGATGAACAGCAATGTGGGAGTGTAAGCCAAATAAACCTTTTCCTTCCCAACTTGATTTTTGGACATGTTGTTTCATCACAATAATAGAAATTCTAACTAAGTCATCCAGATATGTTTCGGTAGGATAGTCATTTTACAATACAAATTCCAAGTTAAGTTTCTTCCTGAGTGGTTATTCTGTCTTCTAATGTTTTCTTTTAACCCACATCTCAAAATTGTCATCAAGGTGGACATTATGCTGTTAATCAAGACATTACCACCATCTTTAAAATGATATAGGAAGTACCTACTCTTTGTAATTTTTTTTCTAAATGTGTGCACTGGTTTTGAACTTACTACAGTATTTTCTCTAAGTCTTCAGTGTAAATGATCATGAATTTCATAAGTATAACTCATTTTTATTTGAATTTTTGTATCAACACAGCCTCTTCCAGGAAACTGGAAGTAATAATGTATGCACTTCTTCATGTATTACTATACACGTGCATTCACAAATCTTATTATCATTAGATTAAAGTGTAAGTATATATTTCAATACCAAGAAAAATCTGTGCTCACAGACCCTTTCATAGCAGAGACTAAAGAGCAGTATTAAAATTTAAAATATACTTTAAAGGTAATTTTTTTTCAGGGAGGAGCCTTCAGTCTTTATTAAAGGTATTATCTTTTTTTTTAAATATAATTTTTTTATTGAAAAAAAAAAGATTTCCGCCTCCTCCCCGCCTCCCATTTCCCTCCCCGTCTC
>NW_026068014.1:3528922-3547129 GCF_014885135.2 Alexandromys fortis | reverse complement strand
CACACTCACCCGTCCAGATGGAACTCTTCAGCACCTAAACAGGGCCGCCTGGTAGCCCAGTGATCCAGGGACAGAAGGAAGGATGGGGCAGGCAGTGCAGGATCCAGGAGAACACAGGAGCCCCCTCCTTTAAAGGTAATTTTATCATCATAAATTATTTTAGGCATGGATTCTTTGTTTGCTCTAAAGTTTAAGTTTGATAATAATCAATGTGTAAATATTTATTATAAATTAAGTGAAGTATTTATCTCTCACCCTTCACAAAGTTCAATTCAAATCTTTCAAGGACCTCATACAATGTTAGATTAGTAAGTTTTATGTTAATATAAGGAAATACTTTATACTGAATATTTTTTAAATAAAAAGCTGTATTTGACTCATTGTTATATGAGTAGAGGATTCAAACTCTATTTTGATATCACGATGTCAGAATGCTGATGTATATATACTACATGCATAATAAGATGCTGAAACAGGCAGAGGGCCAGACCTGCGACAGCTGGTGCATGAGTAACTCAGTTGGAGCCAGGCCAAGAAAAGGAGATGTGAAAGCTAAACAACAATCTCTGAAGTAAGCATGTGCAGAAGAGATCAAGTTCATGGTATAACTTCACTTCTTAATGAAGTGCTCCTGAAAAATCACTTACTCCTTAAGACTGATCACCAATAATTTATTTTAGAACTATACATCATGAGCTACTTATCTTCATCAAGGCTTGACTTCTTAAATGTTTCACTGCCTCTTCCTTGATAACACTAGAAAATGAGTTTTCAGATTAAAAAACATTGGAGAATATATGCAGATCATCTGAAAGGTCTGATCTCCAAAATATACAAAAAACTCAAGAAATTGGTCATCAAAAGAACAAAAAATACAATAAAAAAAATGGAGAGCAGACATAAACAGAGAAGTCTCAACAGAGTAACTAAAATGGATGAAAAACACTTAAGGAAATGTTCAACATCCTTAGCCATCAGAAAAATGTAAATCAAAACAACTCTCCGAATCCATGTTACACCTGTAAGAATGGCCAAGATAAAAAACACTGATGACACTTTATGCTTGAGAGGTTGTGGGGTAAAGGAAACACTCCTGTATAGCTGGTGGGAGTGCAAGCTGGTGCAGCCCCTTTGGATCTAAGTATGGTGATTTCTCAAAAAATTAAGAAACAATCTTTCTCAAGACCCAGCAATATCACTTTTGGGTAAATGTCCAAAGGATGCTCAATCATGCCACAAGGACATGTGCTCAACTATGTTCATAGCAGCATTGTCATAGACAGAGCCTGGAAACAACCTAAATGTCCCTTGACTGAAGAATGGATAAGGAAAATATGATACATTTTCACCATGAAGTACTACATAGCAGAAAAAAATAATGATATTTTGAAATTTGCAAGCAAATGGATGGAGCTAAAAAACATCATATTGAGTGAAGTAATCTATACCTAGACAGACAATAATCATATGTAGTCACTCACAAGTGGTTTTTAAACATAAAGAAAAGAAAAACAGCCTACAAATCACAATCCCAGAGAACCTAGACAACAATAAGGACCCTAAAAGGGACATACCTGGATCTAATCTACATGGGAAGCAAAAAAAGACAAGATCTCCTGAGTAAATTGGGAGCATGTGGACCATGGGAGATTGCTGAAGGGGAGGGGAGAGGAGGGAAAGGGAGCAGAGAAGAATGTATAGCTCAATAAAATCAATTAAAAAGTCAGAAAAAATATAATAGAAACAAAATTAATCTGTGAACAAAGATATTCTCATGTTGGTTTCTTAAAAATGTGGCATTGATTGACAGGTTATCAACTAAAAGACATTTTGTGTATTAGAAATTATATATAACTGGTTTAGGAGACGTCTTATTAAGTTATATTAAAAATAATATCTCATTCAATTGCACATATTAAATTTTTTTCTTTATACTTCATATAAATTGTGTTGCATTGAATCTTGCACAGCAAGGAAGTGTTCACTTAAGTAGAGAGGTAGGAGTAATATGATAAGGTGAAATAAGAAGAAAGCAGCAACACACATCTGCCTTTGAAACTGAAGCTTCTCGGTTAACTTTGAGAATGTTTAGAGGACTTAGGTTCTTTCGAACCATGAAATAGCAAATCAGTTCCAAAGTTACTGTCTTAGACTGTTGCTGTGTAGACTACATACTTAAGACTGTACAATGCATAACATGGAGCAGTTCCAGTTAATTCAACCAGCGACCTACGTTCTAGGGTTGGGGCTTCCTTTCTTATTTCTCCCTTTCCCATTCCTCACTTTGTTTCTAGTCTCATCTCTCCTTCTCATATTCAAATTTTAATGTACTACTTGTCCCTTAATATTTGAAATCAATATTTAGATATAAACATATAAATACATTAAATATCAGTGCATTAAATATAAAATTATAAATATATTCATTTGTAATTGTGAATCATGGAGAACTCAAGAGCCATGAAGTGGACAAACTTAAATAACAATACAACTCTGAGTAAAGCTTATTTAAACTAATGCACAGGAAAGCAAGACAGGGACTTTGAGTGAACCATGTGACCCAAGCCAGACCTGAGACAGATGGTGCGTGAGTAACTCAGTTGGAGGCAGACCAAGAAAAGGAGATGTGAAAGCTAAACAAGAATCTCTGGAGTAAGTACTGCCAGTGTGGATGGAAATGGGTCAGGGGAGGAGAGCAGCCGAGGACCTTACCAAACAAAGGGCATGTACAAATTTCATATCAAGAACCAGGCCTCATAATGTGAAGATGAGGTTAATCTGGTCTGATTTTTGTTCCTGTTTTAGCTACCCAGCAATTGTTTAAAACATGTTTTTATAACATCAGAGAGTGCAAACATTTTTAGATGATCAGTGACATAAAAGTTCCTGTGGAAATAAAAACAGGCTAATTTTTCAAAACACTATTTTTTATATTTGAAGTTTTTGTTTAGAATTTCACATTTTAACACAGTGTTTACATCATTCTCATCCTCCCTTCTCCCAGTGAAACTTACCTTATGACCTATTCAGTCCCTCTTAAATTCAAAATTTAGTCCATATAGTGTGTCTTTATTTATATAACCTGTTTTGTTGGTTATTTCTTTATTTAACCTTTTTAAAACATCTGAGGGTAAGACATTAAAAAAGTTTCATAGTTTACTCATAATTTCTATTATGTTGGGAGACTATAGTTACTCAAGGATAGAGGTGTGACAGAAGAGATTATATAAAGTTTATAGAAGAGATTATCCTCTTAATGCAAGTGTCAGTTGGCCTCATGGCCATGCCAAATATAGCAGTCAATTTCTAGAATATTTAACAGACTCTCACCAGTCAGTCACAGTCATCAGAATTTTAACATAGTTCTACATTCTCATGCATATGGCATGGCAAACTGTCAAGAGGCAAACTCATCTGAAAATTGATCTAATTTGTAATTGGAGCCTTGTATTAGATGTGATCGCATACTGACAAAATCTTTCCAAATGTCTTTTATTACTCCTTAGATGTAGTGATAATTAAATGCAAAATTTAAAATATGGAGTAAGGGAGTCAGTGGTATCCATTACTCTAGTCCTATTTTACGTGTTTCTTTAAAATAATATGAGGTGATTTTTTTTACAAACCAAGATGACAAGAATAAAGCCTTGATAATATCCATCAGGGAATATGTTCAGATAGACATCTGTTTGCACACATCCAGATTCTCCTTGTAGACATACAGGATTCCAGATGCTTCTGAAATTAGATGCTGAATTACAGGTGAAGGAACAGCTGCCATACAAGTGGGGAGGCAAACTTGCACACTTATAGAACAGGAGCTAGTGTGAATCTTTTAACAATTTAAAAATGTCCAGTCTACTTTTTCATTAAGAAATTGTGCTTGCCCTTGCATTTCTATTTTCTAAATAGAAATAACCAAACTAAGAAGAGAAATCTTCTAATCTACACGTGGCAAGATTTATAACTCCTCTGGAGAATATGGAGTCTCAAATATTTCAGCCAAGCAGACTTACACATGAAGCCCAACATTAGCTTTCAGATCTAGTTTCTGAAAAGCCAGAACACTGAGACTCGAAGTACATATCACTCATGAATATTTGTGTGCTATAACCTATGTGTAAAATCCATTGATATAGGAAAGAAAAGGGATGATTCTTTATGCTTATTTGACACATATATCAACATAGAGGCTGACGTCAAAAGTTGGTACTGTAGTTCAATAACTAAAGGTTGGATGTAGGATGAAAGAGGACACCAGGTTATAAGATTATCTGTATGCACATGTCTGTGTACCCTTAACACCACTATGCCGTTTATACTTCTGCCTGGTCGTCAAAAACCCAAGAGACATTGCCAATTGCAGGCCCACCAACTTAAAACAAAAGCGGTTTGCAAATATCATCTATTGTCCAGCAGGAGCATCATTCTTCACCGTGTCACCACTTTAAATTATTTTTTTTGTGAAATTCAAACATGAGCACTGTCCTATCTCTTTTACCCCTTTCATTCTCCTCCAACTCTTTCCTTGTGCCTCTTCTCTTGTTTAACTACTATTAAATATTTCTTATTTAACTACTATTGTTAACATACACACATGTATGCATGCATACATATTGATCCGATGGACTTCATTCTGCTTTGCTCTTATTTGTTAATGGCTAAACATTTAGGCTTGGCTCTATTGTGTTACAGTTAGTCTCTAAGGAAAACTGATTCTCTCTCTCTCTCTCATCAGCCATCTGCATAGTTGATCCACAGACAAAATTTGGGAATTTTTTTCCTGTTTGCATTATTGTGTATACTTGTTCAGGCAACTGTACAATTGAGAGTTCATGGAATCATGTTTTCTTGTCATGTATATCACGGATCAGAAACCTTGTTCCTTTGGCTCTTATATTCTCTCTGCTACCTTCTCCATGATGTTCACTGAAATTTATATAAGATGTTATATTTTAAATGTGTCAATGGTGGTTGAGTACCTCATGGAACCTTATTCTCTACATTTGATCAATGAGGAATTCTATAATATTCCCCATTTATTAAAAAAGAAACATTTTACAAAGAAGTGAGAACAAAATTTATCTGTGGGTGTAGAATAATTTTAAACTGCAGTTGGAAATTGTATTAGTTTAGAATATGGCAGGAACTCCTTCTCTGGGGTCAATAGCCTCTTTAGTTTTGTGAAACTCAGACAAATTTTCTTTACTAAACAAGAGTTTCATTCCCTTGAATGAGTCTTAATTTCAGCTCAACATATGTTGAGTATGCACAAGATAATGGTGCCAGTTTTGCACCATTGGATATAACTTGCTAACTGGGCTTGCTGTGGTTCTTGTTTTTATTATTATTGACTTTTATTGAGCTCTACATTTTTCTCTGCTCCCCTCCCTGCCTTTCACTTCCCTGCTTCAACTCTCCCCCAAGGTCCCCATGTTCCCTATTTACTCAAAAGATCTTGTCTTTTTTTTTACTTCCCATGTAGATTAGATCTATGTAAGACCCTCTTAGTGTCCTCATTGTTATCTAAATTCTCTGGGATTGTGGTTTGTAGGCTGTTTTTCTTTTATTTATATTTAAAAACCACCTATGAGTGAGTACAAGTGATAATTGTCTTTTTGTGTCTGGGTTACACCACTCAAAATAATATTTTCTAGCTCCATCCATTCACCTCCAAAATTCAAGATGTTAATTTTTTTTCCTGTGTAATAATCCATTCTGTAAATGTACCACATTTTCCTTATCCATTCTTCAGTCAAGGGGCATTTAGGGACATTTAGGTTGTTTCTGGGTTCTGGCTATGAAAATGCTGCTATGAACATAGTTGAGCACATATCCTGGTGGCATAATTGAGCATCCTTTGTATATATACCCAAAAGTTGTATTACTGGGTCTTGAAGAAGGTTGTTTTCTAATTTTCTGAGAAATAGCCACACTGACATCCAAAGGGTCTTTACCAGCTTGCATTCCTACCAGCAATGCAGAAGTGTTCCCTTTTCCCCACAATCTCTCCAGCATAAGTTGTCATCAGAGTTTTTGATCTTGGTGATTCTTACAAGTGTAAGATGGATTCTGAGAGTTGTTTTGATTTTCATTTTTCTGATGACTAAGGATGTTGAACATTTCTTAAGTGTTTTTCAGCCATGATTCCTCTATTGAGAGTTCTCTGTTTAGGTTTGTACTCAATTTTTGTATTGAATCTTGTTCTATTGATGACCAATTTCTTGAGGTTTTTTTTTTTTTTTTTTTTTTTTTTTTTTTTGTATATTTTGGAGCTCAGACCTGATGTGGAGTTAGTGACGATCCTTTTCCATTCTTTAGGATATCGTTTTGTCTTATTGACTGTGTCTTTGCTTTGCAGAAGCTTTTCAGTTTCAGGAGGTCCCATTTATTAATTGTTTTTCTCAGTGTCTGTGCTACTGAGCTTATATTTAGAAAGTGGTCTTCTGTGCAAGTGCATTCAAGTGTACTTTCCACTTTCTCTTCTGTAAGGCTCAGTGTGGCTTGCTTTATTTTGAGGTCTTTGATCCATTTATACTTGAGTATTGTGCATGGTGATAGATATGGGTCTATTTTCATTCTTCTACATGTTTATATTCAGTTATGCCAGTGCCATTTGCTAAATATGCTTTTTCTTCCCATTTAATATTTTTTTTGCTTCTTTGTCAAAAATTAGGTGCTCAAAAGTGTGTGGATTAATATCTGTGTCTTCGATTCAGTTCCATTGGTCCTCCTGTCTGTTCTTATGTCAATACCATGCTGTTTTCAATACTATAGCTCTGTATTAGAGTTTGAAGTCAGGGATTGCGATGCTTCCAGAAGTTCTGTTATTATTCATGGTTGTTTTGGATATCATGGGTTTTTTGTTTTTCCATATGAAGTTGAGTACTGTTCTTTTAAGGTTTGTGAAGAATTTTGCTGGGATTTTGATGGATTGCTTTTGGTAAGATTGCCATTTTTATTATGTTAATTCTAACTACCCAAGAGCATGGGTGATCTTTCCACTTTCTGGTGTCTACTTCAATTTCTTTCTTTGAATATTTAAAGTTCTTTCATACAGGTCTTCTACTTGTTTGGTTAGATTTATTCTGAGATATTTTATGCTATTTTTGGTTATTGTGAAGGATGATGTTTCTCTGAATAACACATATGAACATATCTTCAGACAGGACTCTGTTAAAGAGTGGTTTCTTTTATGAAAATAAACTAGGAAGGAGATACATAGGAGTCACTATATGCTGGTTTTCTTGTGGATGATCCCTGGGAGAAGTGGGTGCTTAGGTATTAGGCTGCTGCAAACATCTACGGTAAACAGCCTAAACCATTTCTCCTGAAAGCGATGTTAGAAGTGCTAGAATGTATAGAAGTTTTCCAAGGATCTCAAAACAAAATTAGAGCAGCTCACCACCACATCAACTATCGACACACCCACTACAGAAAATAAGAGTAAAAAAAAGAGCACTGATTTTAGTCATTTATAATTTATACTTTCTATTAAAGATAAAACTAAAAAAAGTGGCCCAGGGTATAAATATTTGGATTACATCATTTTCTATTTAGCATGGCCTTGTACTCAAACTATTAAAGTTTATTACCACAGACTATTATTAGAGACTAAAGGACAAGGAAAGCATCATTCTTTCGAAGTACTTTCTCAAGAAGAGTTGTCCTTTTGTTGTCTGCTGACTATGGTGGGAACATTAGGACTCATCTTTGCTGAATGAGATTCTTTAGATACAATAATTACCCACTATCATTTCTTTTCACACCTTTCTCATTGTGACTTAGGTCTCAGCCTGCAATTTGGATCAACTCTACTTACTAAGATCCCTTTCCACTTGCCTGCTTTTATCAGCTTCAGAGTGAGATCTGAATGGAATGTATTATCATCACATGGCTCGGTGTTTACCCGTCTGCTCACCAGCTTGAATCCTCCGAAAGATGATGTTGAAGTGAAAGGGTGACTGGTTTACCAGGCAAACAAAGGGAAGCAGTAATTTTATCCAGAAATGATTTCTTCATGGAGTTAACACACTGGAGAGAATCACTGATCGTACTCATGTCCCTAACACTCCAGACATCATTTTTTTTAAAAGAAAAAAGTTGTTTATTTCAGAATACAAGCTCTACATTTTGTACAAAATATAGAAACTAGCACAACACAGGAGGTTAAAAAAAGCCGTTCTGCTGTAATAGTGTAATTTGTTTTGTGGCCATTAAATGAGAATGCTGGGATTTTAATTCCACTATTTGGTTTCCAGCATCTACTATAATTAATTTTCTCTTATTTTGTTGCTATAGAATCAAATGGAAACTAATGATGTGGAACCCAGTGTTGTCAAGGCTGTGATGAGCTTCATCTACGAGGTGGGGAAGCGCCTCCATCTGACAATGTGGCAGATGACTCCAGTGTTCTCTAGCACTGCCTGGGTCCTGTGCCTTTTGGCAATGTTCTGCTTGAATTAGACCACCTAGGGATTGCAGTTCCCTACCAAAAATGTTTTAAATCTTGCATTTGCGAGCATATGTGCTTCTTTGTCAACTTACAACATACCAGTAAGCTTTAAGTCTATGTCCTTTATCTGAATTATTAGGACTTATTGCTAGAGAACTGTATAACTGAAAGCACCACTTAGGAACACCTTAATGGATATTTCAATGTTTTTTATACCATCACAATGATATGTAATGAAGTGATTTTAAAAACACTATAAGTACTAATTAGTAGACAGTAATTGATATCTGAATTTAAATTATTTTATAAGATGTAACTGAATTTTTCAGGACAAAATAAATTTAAACGATCTAATCTCAATGCTTCAAGTGACTATAGCAAAGTTAAATTTCCTTGTTAGATGAAAGTGCAAGCAATTCAGAATATGAATCATTCATCTAAGACGGAGAAAAGCACAGAAGAAAATTCAGTGAATTGACGAAAGTCTTTTTCCAATGCCAGTTTTAGTAGATAGTGAAAACAATATAAAAATGCAAACTTATAAAAAAAAAGTATCCAATAAGAAGAGAAAATGGATGTATATCCCAAAAGGATTGTCCTGAAAGCTGAAAACATTAAAGATTAAGAATCCTATTAACACATCCTTGGAAATGATCACATCAATCTTGAAGATGACCTCATTGTGGAAATTAGAGTTGCAGAAGTATGTGAAATATGATTTATGGTTTGCTATTCTAACATCAGGGGGAAAGTGGGGAGGGGATTGCTCCAATGCATGAAGAGGGTATTGACAGTGGGAATAGCATGAGAAACTACCATTTTGGGTAAAACTGCTAGAGAACTGTGTAACTGAAAGCAGATGAGACCCAACGGAATGCTAACAACCAGGAAGGAAGGAAGAAAGGCTGTCAGAGGAGGTGGGTTCAGCATGTCTGGCCACGAAGAGTCTGAAAGATGTTTGGACTTTACGCTCAACAAGATGGAAGAATTTGCCAGTGTTGAGGCACACAAGTTCCAAGCTCACATGCAAAACTTACCAAGATCATTCACAGAGTTGGGAGAATATTTGAAAGCAAATCATTCTGCAAGCATTAAGTGAGGGTATAAAATCTGTGCAGTAATCATCAAAGATAAAGAGTTTCAGCAGAGCAGTGTTAGTGGGCGGGAGGGAGAGCATGCACTCAGTTATATAGATTCAAATTGCTTGATAACTTGATATTAATGGATACAGAGTTGCCTCATGCCAGATTCTTCAGAAAATAATGTTTAAAGAGGATTCTTTTGTAGCTATTTCTTCAAGATTGGAGAATTCCACCTTACAAAGAAGCTTTGTAAAACAGAAAGCAACCAACTTAAAATATCCTCTGGAAGTTCCTGAATCTGACCAGATTCACTAGAATTCTCTCTTCTGAAGGTAAGCAATTAAAGACATCTGAGAATCACTGTCAGACCAGTCAAATTGCAAAGAAAATTCTATGATGAGACAAACTGCAGACAAGATGCAGAAACTAGCCCAACAGCCTAAAACAAACAAAACCAGCAGAACTTTTTAGAAGTATCAACCAACTGAGTCAACTGTAACTAATACTCCAAACCTGTTGAGATTTTGCAGTGTGCTCCAAACTTCCAACTTTTGTGAGCTGTCACCTAGCTGGCATGTGGTTTCATCATGCACCTGCCTTTCAGCCGTTTCTGCCCTTGTGAGTAACCCTTCATCCATAATCCTATAAATAATCCCAATAAAATTTATTGGATCACCAAATTGGATTTTGATGGTATAGGCACATTGGAATTTTGAGGCTTCCCTATATGGGATAAGCAAAAGAGGTGAGCAAAAGGGGTGAGTTACATCTTCACATGAAAAGTTTGTTATATAACATAGGATTATAAAAATACTCTTTGTATTGGATGCTGAATTCGACAACAAAGACACTGAAGAAACTCAGAATGAGTTGAGAAAGGATAGGAGCTTCTGTAAAGCAAATTTCCAATAACATTGTCACTCAGACTGGTCTCTGTAGAAACACAGAGAATGGAATTTGGTCAGGGACACCCAGCTAGTAAAAACTCTAATGAACTGGAAAGAGAAGGTGCTGCAGAATGCCATAAGTGTATGAAGGTGAGGTGGTACTCCTGACTAGTTCCCATTCCCATTCCACAATAAACAAACCCACCTCCTTATGGAGCTACTTCACATGAAATATCTAGGAGATGAGGAGAGCGCAGCCAGATACAGCTCAAATGAATATGCTCTACAAGACACATAGAATGAATTGTGCTGTCCATACAGTGCTGAGCACATGAGTGATGTTTTACATATGCCGAGTTTGGCATCTGCATGAAATAAATGGCTATCACTCTGTCAGATGTCCTAGGGGAGGAATCAAAAAGATTGAAAGCCCAAAGTATACTTTGCATGTTAACAGTTATAGAGGACATGTGACGGTATAAATCACGTCATTTCCCTACCACTGTTAAGAGAGAATTAAAGGTGACCAAAAGACCTTGATAAACGTGTGGAAAGATATGAAATATGTATGGCTAATCAAAAAATAAGAAATAAAAGTTAAGAATAAACTTATAATTAAAATAACAGATGACTGTGTTTGTCAAGAAAGACAAGTGTGAAAGTTATGTCTGTTACTAATTGTACCAGGAACTATAGGAACATTAAGAAAATTGGAAGCAAGACACGGCAAACATTGATAAATTTAGGGAGTTTTGAGAAATGCTGCATATATGATCTAGATTAAAGCTCTCTTGGTAAGAGCTGAACTATAATGAAATAATAAAAGTTAACAAAGACATGTAATTAACTCATAATTATTTTTGCCTAATAAGAGACATATTAACTCATGTATATTTGTAAATGGGAAATGTATATTTGCTAGAAAGCAGATGATAAAAATTCAAAGAGGAAATATCAATATCATAAAGTTTTTCATAAAAACGAAAATGAAAAGCATTTAGAACTCAGTTGGGGAGCCCAAAAGAAGGCTCAGATAAATAAAGGTGCTTGCTAAACAATCCTAACTATGTCAGATTTCTGGAGCCTGTGTAAAGGTAGAAGAAAAGAAATAACTCCCACAAACTGTCCTCTGATATCCACATATGCTCCATGGTACATACACCCACAGACATATAGCACATACACACACACATGCATGCACACGCACACACACATGCACACACAAATATTCTGTTTGCTTTTCTCATAAGAATAAGTAAAGAGACTCTTCTCCAATTATTCAGGACTCTAAAACAAATCTCAATGTTTGGAGTTGAATAGGCAGTTTGAAATACGTTTAGTTAGCGCATAAACAATGTAAATAATGAAAAACAATTACAAGGTACGTGGTGAGAATTTGTGACTGTGGTTTGTTGTATTTGTCCACAAAGGATATTCCTAAGGAATTAGCAGCAGTCGCAGAATGTGATAATAGTTGGAAAGCGGGCCTTGATAGACATAATTCATTTAAAATGAGATCATGGATGTGAGTTCTTTTATAATAAATGTATTGTCTTCATAGAAAGAGATCATATAACCAGAATTACCAGCAATATCGAATGGAAGATTATGTGAAGAGAGTACGGGAGTAGGAATCCCTCTGGTGTTTGCAAAACCAGCCTGGCACTGTTCATTCTACCACTCTCACAATAAATCTACCCATCCACACACGAAGTCTGTGCTTCTCTACTCTAGGAGGGAAATATTAACGAACTGGTTTGACTGTGATGGAAATTTTTCCTCATAAATCTGCCTACTGTGAGATTTTGGGACTCATTACAGTGTGAATTTTGTAAATAGATGGTAGAAAATACACAAATATTTAAGATCATGGAGATTACTGCTAAAATGATGGCTCTTGGAAAGGGAAGAATGGTCGAGGGCAGTGGGACATACAGATTTACTGAGTATGATAAAATAAAACTTATGTATAAAGGAATCATTATCGCAAGCATTGCCAATGTGGCACACTAAGAAAATGGACTAAAACCAATATCGAAAGAAATGTCTGAAAGTTCTGAAAACAGTACAAAGCAATGAGAACATTTACTTCCGTATCTCAAATTTTACATCATAACAACCAAAAATTTATTTGGAGACAAATAGTACTTACTCTGATTTGGAAACTGTACACTACTAACATATATCATGAAAAACCACATAATCTACTATCCACTAATCCACATATGCTGTCAATTTATGCACTATTCACTATTTGGGGTTGAGTCTATCAGTAGTAAAATGCTTGTCTATCACTGATAATGCTCTAATTTCCATCCACAACACCATTAAAAAGCAAAAACAAAACAGGAACCCTTTTTCCTTTTTTTTTTTTTGTAAAGCCTCCTCCGTTCAAGGCTTCCTGATGAACCTAGTTAATTTTAGTTTTTACTCTTTATACAATGAATTAGTCACATATTACAAGACAGAGTTCAACCAATAATCGTCAGCATATAGTAGGAAAAGGAATATTCACCTCACCTTCAGGAACTGTTTGTTTGTTTTTTTTTTTTTTTTCTGCTGAGAAGGAACAAGTGGCTGAAAGTTCAAAAGTAACATATGAAAGAGGAAATCAGAGTCTGAAATAAGTGAGTCCATATTAAGATACTCAAGTAAGACACACTGCTGTTGATGAGTTTGTTTGTTTTTTTAATAGTGGTATGAACAAAATGGCCTACAGAGGCTCACATGTTTGAATGTATAGTTATCAGGGAGTGATGCTACTTGAGAGTCATTAGGAGGTGTGAGCTTCTTAAAGTTTTGATTTCCCTGTAATAGGAAGTGTGTCATTGGTGGTGGTTTTTGAGCTTTCAAACGCCCAAGCCAGGCCCAGTGTCTCTCTTCCTGCTGTCTGCCTGTCTTGATGTAGCAATTTTAGCTACTTCTCCAGCACCATGTCTGCCTGCATGCTTCCATGTTCCCTGCTATGATGAAAATGGACTAAATCTCTGACACCCGTAAACAGCCCCGATTAAATGCTCTCCTTTATAAGAGTTGTGTGGTCATTGTCTCTCCTCACAGAAATAGGACACTGGTTAAGAAATTTCCTAATTCAAGGTATCTAAGCACTCAGAAAATTAAATATTGAGTTATTATTTATGATACTGGAGGAAGTACAGAGACCAAAGGCCTTTCTGGTAAACCAAAAATAGATGCATGCCATTGATTAAGGAAAGCATGTAGATAATTTTTTGATCTAAATGGTATGATATCAATGTCAGAAAGCATGTGTGAAATAATAAGCACAAGATTTAAGGATAATAAAAGAGTTTGGGGAGATTTCTTAATGGTTAGAACACTTGTTGCTCTTGTAGAAGTCCTGGGTTTGGTTCCCAGACCCCACATGATGGCTCACAGCTGTCTCTAACTGTAGTTCCAGGGGATTCATCAACATATTCTGGTCTCTTCAGACTGTTGTATATGCATGCATGGGGCATAAAAATTGACCCTCTACGCATGCATACACACAAAGTAATAAATAAATACTTAAATGAATATATGTTTTTGATATAATAGGAGTAAGGAAAATGGAGCTTCATAGTACCCAATGAGAAGGCCTGTCAGAACAGCTGTAAACCTGGCCACTTCCCCTGAGCCAGATATTCAAGCATTCTATGACTATATATGTCCACTCACTTTTATTGTTCCAAAATTTATGAGAAGTTACACTCTATGTTTTTTGTTTATGGAATTATAGCTCAAAGAACTCTTGACAGTGAACATGATTTTACTAAATTTATCATGTTAGATAACAATTTTCTCAAAATATTCTATCAAGTAGGACTTAATTAACATCTGTAATTGTGTAATCAGTGATTTTATTCATGGCTTTATCAATGTTTCAAGAAATTATAGTAACAATATTAGAAACAACTGCTAGAAGCTAAATTTCTGCTCATTCCTCACTAAAATATTTGACTACAAGAAAGCCACTGTAACTTCTTACAGCTAATTTATAAAAGATGATCTTAGTCATATCAAGTAGCATATCAGGGGAACATCCAGACACAAAGAATTTAAGATCCATCACACAGTAAGTACTCAGAATGTTGTTACAGTTTTCTAAGCATCATTGTCTTAGCTGGGATCATCATCCTTGTGGATTCCTTAAAATTACTCTAGCCCCAGGTTTCTTGCCAGCGCCATTAATGGCTCATTCAATAAAAATACCTCTTTCCTTGCTTGCCGTCTCTGGCCTTCTTCCATCTCGACTATCTCATTCTCTCAAGTTCTCCTCCCACCTCCACTTCAACCTTTGTCTTCCCCATCTTCCCTTCCTTCTTCCCACACACCCATCTCCCAATTTTGTCAAGCGACCTTGTCCATTTTCCCTTTCCAGGTAGATCTACGCATGTTTTTCTTGGGGTTGACAGTGTTACTTAGCTTCTCTAGGATCATGAACTATAGGCTCAAAATCCTTTGTTTTACAGCTAGTATCCCATTCTGAGTGAGTACATATCATGTTCATCCTTCCGGGTCTAAGTTACATCACTCAGGATTGTTTTTTCTAGGTCCATCCATTTGCATACAAGTTTTGAAATGTCATTGTTTTTTACCACTGAGTAGTACTCTGTGTAAATATGTCACATTTTCTTTATCCATTCTACATTTGAGGGGAATCTAAGTTG
Source organism: Alexandromys fortis (assembly GCF_014885135.2). NCBI lineage: Eukaryota > Metazoa > Chordata > Mammalia > Rodentia > Cricetidae > Alexandromys > Alexandromys fortis. The sequence goes on along the minus strand of NW_026068014.1, from coordinate 3,532,038 downwards.
TTTCCAGGTTCTGGCTAGTACACGTAATGTTGAACAAATATCATTGAAGTATGATTGAGCATCTTTTGAGTGTATGCCGAAGAGTGATGTTGCTGGGTCCTGAGGTAGGTTGATTCCCACTTTTCAGAAAAACTGCCATACTGATTGCCAAAGTGGTTGTACATGTTTACATTCCCCCCAGGAATGGTGAGTGTTCCCCTTACTCTACATTGTCTCCAGTATAAGCTTCAGTGTTTTTGATCTTAGCCATTCTGACGGGTGTAAGATGGTATCTCAGAGTCATTTTGATTGATGTTTCCCTGATGACTAAAGATGCTGAACATTTCCTTAAGGGTCTTTCGGCCATTTGAGATTCTTCTGTAGAGAATTCTCTGCATAGTTTTATACCTTATTTTTTATTTGGGTTATTTTCAATTTTGATGTATAATTTCTTTAGTTATTTATGTATTTTGGAGATCATTCTTCTTTCTGATGTAGACCCGGTGAAGATCTTTTCCCATTCAGTAGACTGCCTTTTTGTCTTATCGACTTATTGCTTTACAGAAGCTTCTCAGTTTCAGGAGGTCCCATGTATTTATTGTTGCTCTCAATGTCTGTGCTATTGGTGTTATATTTAGAAAATGGTCTCCTGTGCCCAGGCATTTAAGGCTACTTCCCACTTTCACTTCTACCAGGTTCAGCGTGGTTGGATTTATATTTAGGTCTTTAATCTATTTGAAATTGAGTTCTGTAGATGAGGATAGACATGGATCCATTTGCATTCTTCTATATGTTGACATCTAGTTATGTCTGCACCATTTGTTGAAGATGTTTTCTTTTTTCAATTGTATAATTTTGGTTTCTTTGTAAAAAAATCAAGTGTTCATAGGTATGTGGGCTTGGGCCTAGAGAGGAGGAAACTCTAGCCAGGGACCCAGATTTCTCCAGGGGCAGTCAGGGTCATGATTGTGGTGGTCACAAATTGTAGTAAACATACTTGATGTGGGGCCTACTATTCTAAATTTTTAATCATAAAATATGATATTATTCACTAAAGATGTAAGAATATAGATACTGCAAATATAATTTATCTTTATGTATGATTGAAATTATCTATGCTATATAGAAGTTTCCTTGCCTTCTAATCAGTTCTTGGGGAATAATTCAGCTCTCTCCTACATATTTATGTAAAATATTAGATACAAGTAAAATTGTTCATCTTCCCCAATGCCCTTATTTCACATAGGAAAAATGCTTTAAAAATTCACTTGTGTCTTTAGACTTCATAGATTTTGATTTCTACATTTTTCTTTTCCTGTTTTTGTTTCTGGTTATGCAAATACACACACACACACACACACACACACACACACACACACACACAAACCCATAAGTGTGAATGAAATTTATAGGGCAACCTTAGATGTCATTGATAACCATCTACATTGTTTGAGACAGGATGCCTTTTCCCCTCTTTTCTTTTCAGGCACCTGGCTGTCTGACCTGCAAGCTCTGGAGCTTCTCCTGGTTCCATTTCTCATCTTCCCACAGGAGCATTAGTAGAAGACATAAACCTTTGCTTTCAGATTTTATGTTGTATTTGAGTATCAAAATTCAGGTTCCCACACTAGTACAGCAAGTGTTTTACTCACTGAGTGAAGGTTACAATCCAGAATATCATTGATGATAAACAATATTCCATCACACATAGATGCCAGATTTTATAGCACATTTTGGGAGATGGATCTAGTGATTATTTTTACTGAAGCCCCAAGTTAGGTAATAGGATATAGTCTAATAAGCAAGTGTTTTGGGGAGTGGGGGAGTGGGGTGCTTGAAGAAGGACATTTGTTACAATGTGCTTGTATGTAATTAGGAGTCTGAGAAAAGAAATAAATTCTAAGTGATATTAAGAAGTATACTGACATATTAGTGGATGACCCAGGAGTATTTAGTCTTTCATAAGCTTTGTGCTTTGCTATATAATATCAAAAGATGTTCCATTTAAATTTTCCCATGGCTTTTCATTGACAATCCTCTTCTGCATGTCAGTTTATTTATATCAATAGGATTCACTTATGTGCTAATAATGGTATACCCATTTTAATCTTTAGTAACTGATTTATCATAGGAAAAAATACCCTATGAAAAGAGAATACAATTTTTTAACACATATATAGCACAGTACCATCTCCAAGAAATTTTGCCAAGTATCTAGTGCTTTAGATTTATAAGCATATTTATTTACATGGAGCCAAAATAAATTATTAGAACATCATGATTTGAAGATTAATAAAATTTTAAGACAAATGACAGATTCTCTAAACTTCACTGTGATAATTGTAGCATTGTTATGCATTTACAGATTTTATTATGAAAATTCTCCTGTAACGAATAATAAAGGCATAAGTAGCCTCAACCATACTACATAGTCATGTATGGACAGTTTAGTTTCCCTATAGTGTTCTCCTAGTTACAGTTCTCAATTTTGTGGTAAAATACTCTAATAAATGTGACTTACTGGAAATAGAGTTTATTTTATGTTATAGTTCAATGGAATATAGGCCCTCTGCGAGGGGGCTTCCTTGCAGAAAAGACTTCAAACAGTTTGTCAAATTGCATCAGCTGTAAGGAAGACAATTGTGTGTTGTATTCAGGTATTCAACCCACTCTAACCTTTTTTTCCAGTCTAGATAGCCAGTCCGGGAGAAGGAGCTACCCTCCTGTAGGGTGGATTGTTTCACCTCTCTTAACCTAATCAAAATAATCCATCAGAAGAATGTCAAGAAGATAATCTAGTTTAGATAATATCTCACAGGTATGACTGAAACATTTTATTTACATGATGATAGATCTTGTCAGGTTGATAATCAAAAATCCTCACAGTTACATTTGAGAAAAATCAGGTAAGTGTATTTATGTGATAGAGATGTTTTATGTCACAAAGAAACTATTGCCATAAACAGAAGTTCAAAACATTCCTTTGTAGTTTACTGTTGTGGTAATAAAGAGGGGTTGGGTTTTAATTTTTATATAATTAAATGATTCTGTAACTGAAATTTTGTTTTCTCTTTTTTTTATTGAGAATAAGAAAAAAAAAGTTTCCGCCTCCTCCCAGCCTCCCATTTCCCTCCCCC
>NW_026068014.1:3511693-3524842 GCF_014885135.2 Alexandromys fortis | reverse complement strand
AGGGTTGTGGATGCAAGCTGGGTGGGATAGGAAGAGAGAGGAGGTATGGGGCAGAGTAGCCCCTGAGGATGACCAGGAAGTGTAGGAGGGGTGTCTGAGTTCCCTGTCCCGGGCTGCTGCCGCGGTCAGAAACTCACTCACCCCAGTGATGTCTCTCCTGGTGCCTGGACCAGAACTCCTTGCTTGTTGAAATAGGAGCGGCGGCAGGGCTGCGTCCCCGGCACCCGGCCGCCCGCATGGCTAGAAATACCCAGAAATAATTACACGGAAACTGTATTCTTTCAAACACTGCCTGGCCTGGCTAGGTCCAGTTTCTTATTGGCTAGCTCTTACATATTGTTCTAACCCATTTCTAATATTCTGTGTAGCCCACGAGCTGGCTTACCAGGGAGGATCTTAACCTGCGTCTGTCTGGAGTGGGAGCATCATGGCGACTCTCCCTCAGCTTCTTTTTCCCAGAATTCTCTTCTGTCTACTCCGCCTACCTAATTTTCTGTCCTATGAGGGCCGAGGCAGTTTCTTTATTATTAAGAAATCACTCCCCCATCACTTGCTGCTTGCCGTATCTCGTAAACAAAGGTCTGTAACTGAAATTTATAACAATTAATTTTGCATAGTTTTCATAGACTTACTTAAATTTTAATGCATAACATAGAACAAAAGTAGATTATAATCCAAGGTAACCATTTGTAGAATTACAAATTTCTCTTTTACATTCAAATACCTTATGTAGTGTGTTTTAATATTTGATATATATTCATATATCATAATTTGAATTAACATGTTTAATGTTTTGTGAGAAAAAAAGAAAAACATCTTTTCAGTAATAATTAACTTCTGAGTTTGATGGATTGGTGTTTTATCATAAGGAAGTCTATTGTTGCATAATACAGCAAAAAATGTACAGTTTTACAATAAATGTAAACCTGTTACTTCTCTCTAAAATCTATCTTTTAAGATAAAAGACATATGCCATAAAAGCAAATATTTCTAGAGAATCAAAATAGCTTAGAAATATTATGTGTTGAAGTATATTGCTTAGGTAAATTAGAGATAAACTTATGAATGGTGTATTTACTATTCTTTATTATTTTTTCATAGAAGTGAAAAGCCAACTTTATGTAATTTTGACTGTCAACAAGGATCAATGGCATTATCTAATTATGCTCTGAAAACACTGTGGATTTTGGACACATTTTGACGTTAAATACACAAAATATTGTGAATAAAAAAAAAAACTAGGGTTCCAAAATATTAGGGCTGTTAACTGATGGGCTCTATAGTTGGGCAACTAATCTTTAACTTTAAGCTCAATATAAGACTGTCAAAAATTTTTATTTTTAACTCCTTAAAAAATTACTTTAGCCTGAAGAAATTTTGTAAATTGCAATTGGGAAATTCTTTATGACTTCATTTTAGAGTTTTTCTGTAAAGCTATACTGTATACAGGTAATCAAAAATGTTTGCATACTTTGGTTTGAACTAATCAAAATACCCATTAAGCATGCTAACAAGCACACCTGTTATCATTAAAGGATTTATTCTCTAATTTTATATGATTAGCACAATCAAATTAAGAGGTGAAAACATGTGGATGGTACTCTATAAAGTATGAGCAATTATTAGTGTAAATAGTATTAGCTGAAGTAGAAATATAAATTACTTAGAGTGGCATGCAAATGGGATAAGAGTATCTTATCTTTCTTCACATTTTTAAATTGTGAAGAAAAGCCTTCTTAAGCATTTTGGGTTTTCTTTGAAGTCTATGAAATGATAGGCCTGGAGTCTTTGAATGATATGCTTGTACAATATAGGTACCAATTCTCTATGTTAAATTTAGTGTTTGCATTCTATAGAATTGATTGGTTCTCTTTTTGTACTCTACTTAAGAGATTGCTGTCCTTTTAATTGTGTCTACATAGGCAATTATATCAGGAGATTGTTTGTAGGCTTTTTGTTTGATTAGATAATCATTAACTATCAAACACTGGGGGGAGGAAAGAGTGCTGAATTGCTTTCTTTATTTGCTCTTGCCCCAGATCTTACCAAGTAAGATGATAATCTCAAAATAAAAGCAAAAACCAGTATGCTGAAATACATAAGAATGTAGAATGTTTCCCATCCAAAATACATGAGCTTGTAAACAAAATTACCAATTTAAGAACAATAGAAAACTACATCTTACATCTAAAAATAGGACCTCCATTTCCAACAGCTCAGGTCTCCTCATCTTCATGAACATGACAACAAACTTTATTCGTATAAATATTAAAGGTCAGTGAGGCACTTTATGAGCATAAACTGACAACTTCCATCAACACTAACATTTCTAGGTGATCTTAAAAGGCATTGAATTTAAGGTCTATGCCTGACATAAACTAAAACTACAGTAAAAAGAAGAAATGATCATTTTGTCAGTTATAATGGATTTACTTTTTCCTCAATAACATATGTAATTTTACCTTAAAATTGGAATCTGTTGGCTACTGAGTATTTCCATTTAAGTGAAAACAAGATAAACTGTTACAAAATTTTACAGACGAGATCAAATTAGCAGACAAAGATTTGGCTAGAAATTTCCAAGTCATCACTTTTTTATGTTTTCTATTCTCTCTCTAAGAAGAGTCTTTCTTACATGAAGACAGAAAGGATGGTGTTTTATTTTATTTGGTATTTATTTCAGTTTGGTTAGGGGTAAGTCTATGTTAATACAGATTTGTGGTATCTACACTAGTATTAATATAGAAACCTGAGCTAAGTGCTTGCTCTCAGTGCTAACTGAATTGTAAAGTGTGAAGATCATGTAAAATTAAAGCTGCTTATGGGCATTTTATTATTATTATTACTATTATTATTATTATTATTTATTTTAGACTCTTGGGAGTAGACCAATATAAAATTTCTCACCACATATTTTCCTGGCCAGATTTTTGAGAGCTTGTGAGATGTGGAGTTCCCATGCAAAACAACACTTAGATATGAATATCGTTATTAGAATCAATAGGCCAGCATTCATGGTATGCCTCAAATGATCCCGGATTGCAGAGAATTGATAAAGATTGACTTAGGTATTAATTTCCTATCACTTGCAACCACAGCTTAAAACTATTTCTTTATTTGTATAAAATTCCATGATTTTGACAAAAATAAAAAAGAAGTTGAAATAATTCTTAAGAAATCTATAATGGCAAAGATGTTGCTGTTGATGAAAAAGATTCTGAATGTGGAACAAACAATAGCACACTATTGCTCATCATTACACAGGGAAAGTAAGCTAGGAAACCAACTGCTTTTTATGGGTTGCATTCATTACCAGAGAAAGTGATTTTAACCATAGTGTCACATAATGAGATTCTGGAAGTGCTGAGAAAATCCCCTTGGTAGACTGCAGATTGTTATAGCCTCAGAATTTGTTCCCTCAACAGCCAACAGAGGACTTAAAAGAAGTGGAGGGAGAAGAACTAAACAGTATGTCTATTTTCAGGAAATTGCTGCTTGCTAGGCACCCTCAAGAAACATGGAAAGCCGTTGCTAACAGCAATAGAAAGCATGCATGCATTGTATGGAGACTGAAAAAAAGGATAAGCAATCAGAACATCTTGATTGTTACATCAGAGTTTGAATGAGTCTTTCATGATTTTACTTAGGAAAAGTGTGATAAAGTGTGATTGTCAAGAGTAAGTCAGGTTTATATTATTATTTACCGATGAAGTAAGAAAACTTCGTGGGATAAAGTGAGAACATTTTTATAAGTCATTTATAATTTTGCAACAAAATGTTATTTTATACTGAGAAATAAAAACAGATAATGTATTTTCCCACTCAGAACAATATAAAGTATTTTAAAAAATAGGCAAACATAACAATGATATATGCTGTGTTATCATTATGTGTAGATCTGCTCCACTTAGTATTTATGTCTAGTTTATAGATTTTAACATTATGTAAACTTATAGAATTTAGTAAAAAATGAATAACACCAATACATTGATATATTAAATTTGTTAATTGGTTAGTTAAAATGTAATTGAATCATAAGGGTGATGTTTAAAACTTAAAAATAAAGATTGTCCCTAATCAAAATCTAAATAAAATGATGCTAAATACTTTTATCTCTAGTACTAAAAGGAGGAATTTGATTCAACATCTACTCAGAGTTTTATTTCAATTAGGATGAGAAAAGCAAACTAGGAATCATACTTAGTAGTATAAATAAAATTATATTTTGTATGTGTTTATATGCAAAAGCTATATGAGCACTAACAAATTGGGTTTGTGTTTTCTATCGCTGTAAGAAAATACTTGAGTCTAAGTAACTAACTCAGAAGATTTATATTTCAGTTATAGTTTTAGAGGAAGGTAAAACTATTAATAGCTTTCAAATTTTATGCTAAGAGCTTTCCATAATCATATTTAGATATTTGCTAGTTAATGTAATTTTATTTGATTGGTCATTTACTTAAGCACTGTTTCTTTTATATTTTACAATTATAGTAGAAATTATTTATTTTAAAATTTCTATTGGTTTAATTCTGCCTAATAGCTATTCAGTTGAATCATAATTTGGAGTAAAACTTAGCTAAAAAGAAGCAGAATTTACTTACTTCTTACTACATAGTAAGCTTACTACATAGTAAAATAACAAGCATTTGAAAATTTTATTAGGAACACGGTCAATATTCTTATTAGCTAGTTATTATTTTTAAGCTTCTAGGTTTTTTCCTCAAATATTTATCTTTCTTTGTCTTATAAGCTCAGTACAATTTTCAAATATGCAATAGATTTGTATGCAGATTCATAAATCTTACAATGGTTTATGCCTATGCATCATTGATCTAAAATATTATAATATTATAACTACTCTGAGGAACACTGTTTCTCAGATTTGTATTGTTTTTNTTGGTTTTTCAAGACAAGGTTTCTCTGTGGTTTTGGAGCCTGTCCTGGAACTAGCTCTTGTAGACCAGGCTGGTCTCGAACTCACAGAGATCCGCCTGCCTCTGCCTCCCGAGTGCTGGGATTAAAGGCGTGCGCCACCACCGCCCGGGGTAGTTATTTCTTATGATACTTAAATTCTTCTTATAGTTAGAAAAAGAATAATGTAACTGAATTGTTTCACACATAATAGTGTCATTTCTTATAACAATATCAAATATGAAAATCTCTCTTTTTAAAATTCTTTAATCGAATTTTGGGGTCTGGGTTACCACAATTAGAAGAGTGTTTCCAAATTGCACCCATTTGCATGAAAAATTTAAGATGTTATTGTTTTTTTACCGCAGAGTAGTACTCTAATGTGTAAATTTGCCGTATTTTCTTTATCCATTCTTTGGTTGAGGAGCATCTAGGTTGTTTCCAGGTTTGGGTATTACAAATTATGCTGCTATGAATACAGTTGAACAAATGCCTTTGTAGTATGATTGAGCATCTTTGAGGTATATGCCCAAGAGTGGTAATGCTAGATTCTGAGATAGATTGATTCCCAATTATCTGAGAAACCACCATACTGATTCCCAAAGTGGTTGTGCAACTTGAATTCCCACCAGCAATGGATGATCCCCTTACTTCACATCCTCTCCAGCATAAGTTATCATTGTGTTTTTGATTTTAGCCATTCTGACAGGTGTAAGATGGTATATCAGAATTGTTTTGATTTGCATTTCCTTGATGGCTACGGGTGGCCATTTGAGATTCTTCTGTTGAGAATATGGCATGTACTCACTCATAAGTGGATACTTGCTATAAACAAAGGATATTGAGCCTATAGTTTATAATCCTAAAGAGGCTAAGTAGATAAGGTGAACCTAAAGAAAAACATATATAGAAATTGGAAACAGATAAGATTGCCTGGAAAAAAAAATTAGAGCATGGAGGTAGGAAGAGAAGGTCGGGTAGAAGGGGAAGGAGGAGGCAAAGGGGAGGGGTGAGAAGAACTGGGGGAAATGGGATAGTAAAGATGGAGGAAGGACAAAGATGAGGGAGCTATTATGGTGTTATCAGAAACCTGGTTCTAGAGAAATTTCCAGGAATCCACAAAGATGACCCCAGCTAGACCCTAAGCAATAGAAGAGAGGGGGCCTGATCTTGACTTGTCCTGTATTCAGACTGATGAATATATTAAATATAGCTATAGAACCTTCATCCAGCAACTGACGGAAACAGAGGCAGAGACCCGCATCAGAACACTGGACTGAACTACCAAAGTCCACTTGAAGAGTGGGATGAGTGAGAATATGAGCTAACAGGTCAAGACCACAAAGGGTACACCCACAAAAACAGTCTCACCAACCCCAGCTGGACTGGGATGGACCAAGCAGGGGACCAAACTGGCCTTTCTGAGTGTGGTTGTGTGTTGCATGGCTGGCACAGTCTGAGGGGCCATTGGCAGTGGCACAAGGATTTATCCCTACTGCATGTACTGGCTTTTGGGGACCCTATTCTCTTTTGGATGCTTGCTTGGCCTGGATATAGTAGAGAGGGCCTTGGATCTTCCACATGGCAGTATGCCTTGCCCTCTTTGAGGATTGGATGAGGGTCGTGTGGGAGGGTATATAGAAGGAGCGGTGGAGGGGACATACACACATATGCACATGTGTGTATGTGCTCATGTAATGGAATTTTACTCTGTAGATGATATGTTGCCATAAACTAGATTTATCTTTGCTTGGTGATCCTTTCTGGATAGCTTTCTTTTCTCTTTTTAGGCATCTAAATGTCCAAGGTTGCTTGACATTTTGAAGATGAGTATTTTTGTGCAAAGATAAAAACAGAACTCTGCCCCAACACTTATGAGGTTTCTTTACTAGCTATATTATTGTCACCTCTGTAAATGAGTTGTGATTTCTCTGTCTCAAGAGGTTTCTCTTTTTCAAACCAATTATTTTTTATTAATTTTGATAGTATCCATAGCTTTTCTTCTGCTGTAGAAAAAAAAAAAAAGCAAAATTCCTCCACCAACATAGCACATCTCTTGGCTTCCATTCTGAGGCCAACATGTCCAATGCCTGATTTAATTCAAAAGTTTTTTTTTTCTATTATTCAATGTCTCTCTCCTGCCCTTGTTCCTTTCTCATTAGCGTTAAGAAAATTCAAGGTTAGTAAAGCATTTGCAATTGATTTCAGGCAGTATTTTCCATTCCTTCCTGTTTGCTTAATATATTCTTTATAGTTTGACTGGAACTTTATATAATTGCCTCTTCTGTAGAATTGTTTGGTATACCTGTAATATGCTTTACATTTTAATAAGCAAGAAGCTGTTTTCTTTTCTTAGAGACATATGTTGGACTATTATCTGTTTTTATTTGTGCAGGTATACCCATGATGGCCATAACTTCCAATAAATATTTGATTACTGAATCAGCCTTTTCTGAACTCAAAGCATGTGCCCATTGAAAACCTGAATAAGTATCAATGGTGTGGTGTACACATTTTAATTATCCAAATCCTCTAAAGTGAAATACATCAATCTGTCAGATCTCATTCCTTTGAATACTCTTTGGGTTACTCCCTGTAGGTAGCAGTGTTTGGTTATAAAAAGAGCAAGTAGAACATCTCTTTATAATCTCTTTAGCATATTTCCTTGTAATAAAAAACTCTTCCTTTAAACCTTTGCTATTGACATGATGGCGCTTATGAAATTTTGAGTCCTTCAGCACATTTTCAATCAATAATCAATCAATTTCAGCATTATCCTGTGCTAGAGAATCTGGCAGATCCATATGGTATTGGATGTGTGTTATGTACATGAGAAAATGACTATTACTTTCCTAGTTACATCTTGAACTTGAAAGAATAATGAAGTCAATTCTATATCATCTGGTATCAATCTGTAAGACAACTCTTTCTGCATGTTGCAAATCAGTGACTATATTGAGAGATTCTTTAAAATACCTCAGTGCCATGAAAATAGCATATAATTTTGCCATTTGGTACTTAAGTCTTCTGTTTTGTAACCTGCTTTTTCTATTTTATTTGCATCAATATAGAATGTACCAGCTTTAGTTATTGGTGTCACATACAAAGAGGGGAAGAAGCAAAATATTTCTAATTATAAGTTTAATTCTATCACTTTTTGGATAATTGCTATTAATCTCTCATAAAAAAATAGCACAAGCTCTTTGCCAGGGTTCATTTTCTTCCCATAAGTTTTTAATTTCTTAAGTTTTTTCCCTTTTAAATAAATACCACCCTATTAATCATAACTCCAAACTGGTGTGGCATTGTTTGTGACTTACGCCTTCATCTGGCGCCTGAACGGTTGGCTTTTAGGACCTCTCCTTCCCCCACTCAGCTGCCGGCCGCGAGTTCAGCTTGGCGCGAGCCCTCCCTTCCTCAGCCTCGGCCTGTGCCTTGCAGCGGCCATGTGGCCTGTGCCTTGCGGCAGCCTTGTAGCCTGTGCCTTGTGCGTGGAGCCAGCAGTTTAATATAAATTATCACGCACTGGCTTTTCTTGCTGCAGTTCTTTTTATTTTTTTAGACACCTCAGATTGACTTCAAGTCCCCATGCACCCTATCATCTGCCTCCCCATGTGGATTTAAACTCCACGGGCAGGCATAGTCTCTGTCTGCATGCTTTACTTTTTCCCAAGCTTTCTCAGGCTTTCAGTGGATTCAGTTGTCCACACGTCTGGGTGCCATCTGTTGAAATAAGAGTGGCAGGGCTGCATCCCCAGCACCCCAGCTGCCTGCTAGCTTATGCCCGAAATAACAACACACAAACTGTATTCATTTAAACACTGCTTGACCCATTTTTATCTAGCCTCTTCTAGGATAATTCTCACATATTAATTTAGCCCATTTCTAATCATCTGTCTAAGCACCCCAAGGTGCGCTTACCAGGAAGATTCTAGCCTATGTCCATCCTGGGTCGGAGGAGCTTCATTGCGTGCATCTGCCCAGAAGAGCGGAGCATGCCTCTCTGTCTGAGATGTCTGGCTCTGAGAGGAGCTGCATTACTTCTGACCTCACTTCCTCTTCCTCCCAGCATTCTCTTCTGTTTACTCCACCCACCTATGTTCTAACCAATAAAATGGGCCAAGCCAGTTTTTTTATTAGCCAATGACCTTCCTCCATCAAGTAGTAAAAAGGCACTGTCATCTCTGCTGTGTCTATTCTTGCTAGTTGATGAATACTTACTTTTCCTTTTATGATTAATTCAAAGACATTTTCCATATATGTTTTAAATTATTACTTGGTTTATGTGGCAAAAAAAATTAAGATAGTATCTTCTCTCTGCATTAAAATTCCTGTAGGGAAAATTCTAGAAGGCAATATGACTACAATGCAATTAAAATTTGGATTTAGTCGATCCCATGTGCCTCCTGTAATTTCTCTCCAACCACAGTCAATTCTTTCTCAGCTTCAGCTGTTAATTATCTGGGAGTATTAGCTCTTTGTCACCATTTAATTTAAATGAACTATTAGATCAGGTGTTATCCCAACAACAGGTTGAAGACTGGAAATGTCTCCTTAAAATTTTTGAAAGTCATTATTAACCCATTATTAATATCTTCTAATTTGTGTCTTTTGTGTTCTAAGTTTGTGTAAACATATTTTATAAACCAGATAATTGACAGAATCTCCTCTTTGTATTCTTTAGGAGTAATTTGTAATTCCCATTTAGGCAAAACTTTCTTTCCTACTTCAAAATTTTTTTCTAAAGTATACACATTTGAAACAGGTAGAAAAATATCATCCATGTAATTGTAAATTATATATTTAGAAAAATGTTTACCTATTATTTTCCATGGCTGACTTACAAAGTATTGGCACAAGATTAGGCTATTGAACATTCTCTGTGGGAGGATGCTCCATTTATATATCCGAGAAGGTTGAGAATTATTACAAGTAGGTACTATGAAAGCAAATTTTTCTCTGTCCTTTTCTTGTAAAGGTATAGTGAAAAAGCAATCTTTAAGTCAATAAGTATAAAAGGCCATCCTTTAGGTAATAGAGATGGCAAAGGAATTACAGATTGTAGAGGGTCTGTAGGCTGAGTTACCTTGTTGTAAGCTCTTAGATCTGTCACCATTCTCCATTTTACATATTTATTTTTAACAACCAAATGCAGGAGAATTCCAAGGTCTGGCTGTTTCTTCAATAATACGGTGAGCATCTAGTTGCTCTGTATCACCTGTTCTTGTCTGTTAAAGGTCATTGTTTAATCCATATTGATTCCTCAGTTAGCCATTTTAATAGTTGGACTGTTGGTAACTCTTAAGGTTTGCTAGTTGTTTGGTATTGATGTACAACCTGAATGGCTGGTGACCTTCTTTTATAGTACCTTATAATATCCTTCTCAGAAACATGAGTTTCTGGGATGGTGGGAATGTTAATCTGGGTATTCCATTGCTGCTGCAGGTCATGACCCCATAAATTCACTGCAGTATTAGCTACATATGGTCTCAGCTTTCCTCTCTGTCTTTCTGGCCCTAGGTCAACCCATCTTGTGTATTGTTTCACTTCAGATAGAATTCCACTTCCTAGAAAATGATCATATATCTCTTGAAGAGGCCAATTCAGATGTCAAAATTCTGGAGTAATGATAGTCACATTATTAATTACAATGTTTTTATATGGACTCTTAGCTTTGGCCTTTAATAATTTATAGAAGTCTGACAAAATATATATTTCCTATTGGAATTTTTAACTCATCCTCAATGTTTAATTCATCGTCTGAAGAGTATGGCTTTTTTTTTTTTTTAACAGCAGGCACTGAATTTTTTTAATTTTCCTGGTGAGACATGTCCTCCAAAGTGACTGGGAAATATCGGACCACCTTTTACCTGGGGGCTTGTGAGAGGTTCCTCCAAGGAGTTTCCCAATAATATTGGGTTTCCTTGTTTGTCTTTTGCTGATTTACATTCATTGGTCCAATGTCAACCTTTGCCACATCTTCTATGTAATCCAGAAGGTTGAGAACATCTATTTTTGACTTTGCCAGAAGAGACATTATTAATGAGACATTATTTCTAGGAATGCATTTTGTACAATCCAGTCTCAGTTGTCCTCTTCCACCGCAATTAAAACATTTGACATTTTGATGTCTCCTCATACCTTTGGAAATTGTTTCTCCTACCCAAGCCTCACTATTATAGTCAAATATCTCAATGTTCATTGTATGTAGGATTCATTAATTCATTGGTGCTGATCTAACTTTTAAAGGTCCAAGAATTTTTTTTTTTCATTCCAAGTTGACATTTTCAAAAGCCAGAGATTCAATACTCACTTGTCTAGCTCTGGGTATCTTACTCCTATTTATACAGCCTTTGCTAATCATTATAAAAAGTCACTAAAGGGGTCTCTTTGGCTCTGTTTAACCCTAGTATTTGATTCAATCATTTTCCTAGTTCTTGAAACCTGTCCCAAGCATTTAAGGCTGTTGTGTGGCACAGGGAAAAGATGTTTTCATCATAAAGAGCTTGATCCTATGGATCAGCATAAGTGCCCTCACCAAAAAATTGTTCTTGGGAAGCCTCAAACCCTTTTGCCATCCCTGTTCTTCTAAAATTTTTGCCTCTTCTTGCCAGTAGCATTTCTACAGCAGTTGTTGCCCATGTTCTGGACTGCTAAAACTAATTGAAGCCAGTCATGTAGAGTAGCCTTATTGCTTGAAGCCCAGGTTTTCACTATCTCCCTAATGAATGGTGAATGCAAGCTATAAGATACTACTGCTGGATTAATTTCCTTTAGATTGTTCATACTTATAGCTTTCCATTTACAGTTTCTGAATTTTTTAGGATGATTTGTCAAAGGTTATTAAGGGATAAGTAGCTAAAACCTTTGGTAAGTCATCTCTGACTCTGACACATACTGGCAATACTAAATTATTAAATCTTGTCCTTGTACCTTCACTCCATGCTTATCAGTTCTAATGGTTTCCTCAATTGTTTCAAAATTTTTATGGCTGTCTTTTATAAAGCTTGATTCTCTTGACCTGTGAATATTTCTAATGATTTCATTAATAGTCTATAAAGACTGTGCCATTTCTAAAAAAAAAAAAAAAAAAAAAAAGCCTAATTCTTGGCTCTTTTATTGAACCATTTTTAAGGATATAATGTGGAAAACCAAGCTAAGTCTCAATACCAGATAAATAGTTGCATAGGAAAACCATATAAGCCTTTCAGAATATCATTTATAATATAAGCAAAAAGGTTATTGAATTGCTGGATTTTGACATTGTCTTCCATTATATAACATTCAATTATTTATTTATTTATTTATTTATTTATTTATTTATTTATTTATCAAATGAACTTACCTTAATTGTGAGATTTCAGTAAATTCTGGTAGGTATAATAATCTTTATTGGCTGACAGGTGTCATAGTTGTGGGCGCTTGGTGGAACCTTCTGCCTGGTCCCTATACATGGGGTGTGGGAACCCAGATGGACCAAATGCAGCACAGTTAATAAAAACTCATGGTCAGAAGTTACAGTTCAACCTGAAGATTCGAGAAGCAAAATGGTTAGCCACTGGCTCTTACCTCTACCAAAAATTACGATCCTCACTCTAGCAATCTCAGACTGAGACTGTGTCTGAGAGATGTCTCCCTGCATTTTATATTCCTCTCTAGTGCTGGGATTAAAGATAGGTAACACTGGAATTAAAGGTGTGTACCACCCAATTTCTATGGCAACTAGTGTGGTTACTGGGATTAGAGGTGTGTGTCATTGGGGTCACTGGGATTAAAGGTGTGTGTTACCATAACCTAGCCTGTAAGGCTGAACAATGGGACTGTTTGACTCTCAGATCTTCAGGCAATCTTTATTTATTAAAATAAAATTGAAATGTCACTACAATATAACACTGAGTCTCGTTTGCTTTACATACATGGGATTATGAACTCCATCTCTATGCAAAATATGAAGATGAAGCTTCACTTATCCTCAATATTTCAAACACATTACATGTATTCGCAAATATTAACATTATTAACTATCCCTAGATTACCTATCTGAATATCTTATATATTTCTTATAAGACTATTAAATGACATAGGATTTTAGAGATACAATATACCACATGGGATAAGAACTCCTTTTTTTTTTTTTACTTCTAACAAGTTGTATTTCATCAGCTCCTATTGCATTTGTATGTACTCAAGTTTTCTCCCTTTTTTTTTTTTTTTTTTCATCAGCTCCTATTGCAT
>NW_026068014.1:3464860-3511292 GCF_014885135.2 Alexandromys fortis | reverse complement strand
CATGAAGTAGGATCAAAACCCAGTGGCATTGTCCTTGGCTTCTCAGCAGCCCTCATTGTCCGCCATATTCAGAGAGTCCGGTTTTATCCCATGCTTTTTCAGTCGCAGTTCAGCTGGTCTTGGTGAGCTCACAATAGATCAGCCCCACTGTCTCGGTGGGTGGGTGCACCCCTCGTGGTCCTGACTTCTTTGCTCATATTTTCCCTCCTTCTGCTCTTCCTTGGGATATTGGGAGCTCAGTCCGGTGCTCCAGTGTGGGTCTCTGTCTCTATCTCCATCCATCTCCAGATGAAGGTTCTATGGTGATATGCAAGATATTCATCAGTATGGCTATACGATAGGGTCATTTCAGGTTCTCGAGACAGAAATCTTTAATAAATAAATTAATCAATTAAAAAAATAACTCCTTTTCATAGAAGATAAAGAATATAGGCAAACTCTTTAATATAACTGTGCTTATTTTCATCACTAATTGCATTTATTAAAATTTACTCGTAGAAGGACCATGCCATGGAAATTGTATACACAACACCTAAATATGAGGTACAACATAAATTTCATGAAATACTGATTTTCTTCTTTTTGTCAAAAAAAAATTTGAAAATAAGAATAAGAGATGAAATTTCATAAATGTAATTGAGCAAAAACAAAAGTTTAATAACTTTAGAGTTTTTGTTTGGTTTTTACAACTGACTTACATAAAAAATATAAAATTGTTTCCAAATAATTATTTAATGACCAAATGTAGATCTTATGCTGTCATTTGTAATAAATTAAAGTAAAAATTAGAGCCAATCATCTGTGAAAATTATATGCAGCAAACTAACCATAAAAGGTATGCAGTACTATTTTTAAAATACGTTTTATACTTTAAGCATCCAACAGCATATATTAAGGTTATCATAATATTGATATTTTTCACACTTCTTTATAGAATAGTCTTAAATACTGTGCATCAAGTTGTTGGGACCTAATGGAATCCTGGCCTTCCTACTCAGCTCCCCCTTTGGTGACCTTTCTTGCCTTTGTTGCTCTGGGTTTCTGAGAAACTTGCAAGTTCCGTGCTTTTAGAGTTGTTTACCAACTCTGCTTCCTGAGTATGCATTGCCTTTGCCCTAACCGAGGATCTGGGAATGAGGTCTCCATCCTGTTGACCCACCTGTCTGGGTTAGATAGAAAGCCCCCTTGGTCATGTACAATAAAGGCTTGTGATTCTGCAACATCCAAAGTTCATATTTCATTAATCCTGATCCTTTGCTTGGACTCGGCATCCAGGCTGCGCTGGCATGGCATCAAGTGTCCCTGATTTCACAATAGAGTATTGACTTTGCCTTTCATGCAGTATTATCTATTACAACTGTTGTAATGCATGAGTCGTTTTTTGAAGCATTTACTACTCAGAAAAAATGCTACGAAGTTGAAATTAGGTTTAGTTAATAAACTTAAATATTAGTATTATCCCAAATTATGTTACTATTTCTATATATCCCAGTAGAGGCATGAACAGGGTTTTGATTTTTTTTCACACTAAATCATAATACTACTTGGACATCTGAGATTTCCTTTAATTTTGTAGACATCTTGCCTCTCAATATCTTTGTGTACTTAAATCTTTACCAGTATCTCTATAACCAGCTGTAACTAAATGCTTCAAAATATGGATTCTCTAAATTTAAAATTCATGCCAAATGCCTTAAGACATCATCATCATGAAATCTACAAATTTTAAACTAAGTGAAAGGCCATTTTAATTTATTTACTTAAGAATTTTATAAGATTTTATCACATTTCTTGAATTAAGTTTTTTAAAAAAATGTTCACAAACATTAGGCTATATTTATCTGCTCAGTATTGTGAAATTGCAGTTATCCTAAACCACACAATATTGATGTGGGAGTGATTTCTTATTAATAAAGAAACTGCCTAGGCCCCTTGATAGGCCAACCCTTAGGAGGGTGGAGTAAACAGAAGAGAATGCTGGGAGAAAGAAGCTGAGACAAGGGAGTCACCATGATTCTCCCACGCCAGACAGATGCAGGTTAAGATCTTCCCTGGTAAGCCACTTCATGGGCTACACAGAATATTAGAAATGGGTTAGATTAATATGTAAGAGCTAGCCAATAAGAAACTGGAACTAGCCAGGCCAGGCAGTGTTTAAAAAAATAGTTTCCGTGTAATTATTTCGGGGCATAACCTAGCCATGCGGGCGGCCAGGTGCCGGGGACACAGCCCTGCCGCTCCTAATGCAACACAATATATTGAGGACATATTTTTGACAAACAGCTTTACAAATAATAATTCTTAGAAATACTGAAGACCAGAATAAGAGCCAAATAGAGAAAAGAGACCAACAAGAGGCAGAGACAGAGAGAGACAAAAAGAGAAAGACAGACAGACAGAGACAAGTAGAAACAGAGACAAACAGAGGATGACAGAGAGAAATCTAAGAACCTTATGGATATTTTTGTAACTGTCTATTTTTAAGCTATTTTAATTAATTCTTTGAGAACTCATTCATTGCATTTTGATCACATGTAACCCCTTTTCCCTCGGCTCTTCCCATTTTACTCTTCCATCCCATATTCACTCATATGTGTGACTTGAATAATTATTTAAAGAACATTGTATAAAATTGGTGATTTTTACATACCCTCTCTGTGTGGCATCCATTGGATGTTTTTGGTCTACCATGAATGACACACATAAGGAAACTATCTCTCCGTCTTCTAACAACTATCATTTCCCAATATATCCTTAGCTAGGGGTAGCGACTGTACTTTCAGTACATCTCCTGTCCATGCCAGGATTTCATCTGAGTTGAGCTTAAAGATCTTGTGTATACTGTCACAATCAATTTGATTTCATGTGTTCACCTGTGATAATTTGTGTAGAAAATTCCTCCTTATAAAAAGATCAAGGTCTATCAAAAAAAAAAAAAGAAAGAAAAAGAAACACCCTCTTTTAAAAGCTTTCTCTAACCTTTCAAGCAAGGTTCTGTTCTCTATTCCTCATCCTGTATGCTAAATATCTTCTCTAGAAAAGTATGTTCTTACTGTAGAAGGCTATCACATATGATTTTGAAGAATGTGATTTGCAAAGACTCAAAGGTCTTCCATTAAAGAATAGTTGATTCTGTGTTTAAAGCTTGATAACCACAATAAATATAAAAATGTTCCACTGAAGCTTTTTAATATAAAAATAATGATGAATTTTCCCCAGGAAATGTGAAAACACTGAGAACAGAAGTGCCTTGTCTTGTTGCGGGAGGTCCTTCCGCTCCTCCAGCCAATAGCCGCTGAGGTGTGCCTATTGGGGTGTGGCCTCTCTCCCTTTAAAAAAGCAGCTACTTCCCTTCTTGCTCTCTTTGCTTCCTGCTCCTGTTTGGCAACTAGACTTCTTCCTGATTGTGCAGAGGGCTGTTGTCTGGGACGATGATATGTAAGTTTTTTTCCCCTTTAAATAAATACCACCCTATTAATCATAATTCCAAACTGGTGTGGGATTGTTTATGACGCCTTCATTGTCTACCTGTAGATTTTTTTTTAACATAGTTTTACTATCAGTCAATCTGTATGCTTCCTCCTAATGCCTCTATTCAAAGTCAAAAGGACTGATGTACAACTACTGTAGCATCTTTATGAAAGCTCTTGATTAGAATTTTCAAATTTAAAATTGACTATCTTCCAGCAGGCACTAGTTTCTTATTTCTTCATTAGCTCTTGCACTTGCCAAGGTCTATATAATTGGCATGTTGTGAAATTTCCATGTACCTAGATGATCTTCACAGAGCTGCGGACAATAGTATACAATAAAGATTTTATTCATAATTAATTAGCACAGCAAAAAGGTTCAGTGTTGGTTTTGTCCTTTCATTAAACTGTACTATGACACTGCTTTGCATTCATACAAAGCAGATGGTTTTTATGGAAAAAAAAAAGCATTTGACCTCAGAATAATTTCAAGCATGTGTAGAATAGTTTAAATCCTAAAAGTGTAAATGATGATGCAGAAGCAGGTGGCTTATATTATCTTCCTCATACATGCAATTTTAATATTTCTGCAAACAACTTTCTCTTGTTGATCCATGAAAAACTGCAGAATAAAATAAAAATACTAGGCAAATCTACAGAAACATGTGCTGGAGTTATTTGAAATGGAAATAATTAAACAGCAGGAAAAAAAGCCATTCAGATCCACTTTGTCAAACAATTATTTCAATCAATGTTATTAAGTCATTTAGTTGGAGGTAAGAATATCTTATGGCAGTTTAATTAACATTAAAATCTGTACATTGTAAATATATCAATACAGGTGTGATCCAATGAAATAAATCCATAAACTTTCATAAGAAATGGCATGACACATAAGTTTCAGCATTTTATATGATATTAACTTTTTGTCAGACATGTTTTATTATATTTCTTATTTCCATTATAATATGAACTTGCAATTTACCATTATAATTTCATCATACCATATAATTTCAAGAAACATTTAGATACAAGGAAAATGATGTGTGTGTGGGTGTAGATATACTTCTAAAAATAAACTAAAGATACTTTTGGAAATCTATAATTTTCCAAGTACTTTCAATAGTAATCACAGAACGATACTGTATTTCATCCAAGTAATGTGTGTCATCATCATACCAAACTACCCTTTTCGTATATGATAGCATTACTGTGCTTTACTTTACCAAACTGCCCTTTTCATATATGATAGCATTACTGTACTTTACAAATGCATTGAGGCAGTATTAATATTTGGTGTTATTACATATTTAAATGTTTAATTACTTGAACAGGCTTTAGTACTTAGAATATTACTCAATGTTCTTTATGTATTATGCATAGACCTTGAAGTACAGAAGTGTGTAAGAAATGTGTACTTTAACACAGGGTGGAAATTAATAATTTCCTATATTTTACTATAATATATTGAAATCAGTAAGTTTAACCCTAAAACTCAATTGTATATTTATTTAATCGTTCATCAAGAAATAGCTAAATATTATTGAGAATTTTAGTTGATTCATTCTTTTCCATCTTGCAAATTAATTATGAACCATAATGCCGCCTAAAACAGTGTTTCTCATCCTTTCTAATGTGTGACCTTTAATACAGTTCCTCATGTTGTGGTGAGCCCCCACCATAAAATTTTAATGCTATTTCTTAAATGTAATTTTATTATAATGAATCATAATGTAAATATATAATATGCAGGGTATCTGATATCTGATTATCAAATGGGTCACAATACACAGGTTTAGAGCCTCTGTTAGACACTAGCATAATATTAGCTTGAAATGGAACTTGATACAATTCTCAAATTATTTTAAGATATAACAGGATAATCGGACTTACTATAATGCACAAAATTTTCCTTGATTCTATGTGTGCCCACTCAGAATGTAATGCTATACTACTATAGAACCTTGACTACATACTGAAGTCAGCAGTGAAATCTGATAACCTAACATGATTTTCTTTTAGGAGTCACCACAGGAAGATTTGAAGACCTAACTTAAATTGGGATTCACATCACTTATAGTAACTTATGCTATATATTATGTTTTTCTGATAGGCTTCTTGTTTCCTTCCTAATACCTGTGTCTGTAGAAATTCTTGTAGCTGCCTTAACTTAAGGAACTTGATTTGATTGTTTTATTTTTTTCATTTATTTATTTATTTATTTATTTATTTATTTATTTATTAAGATTTCTGCCTCCTCCCCACCACCGCCTCCCATTTCCCTCCCCCTCCCCCGATCAACTCCCCCTCCCTCATCAGCCCAAAGAGCAATCAGGGTTCCCTGCCCTGTGGGAAGTCCAAGGACCACCCACCTCCATCCAGGTCTAGTAAGGTGAGCATCCAAACTGCCTAGGCTCCCACAAAGCCAGTACGTGTAGTAGGATCAAAAACCCATTGCTCTTGACTGAAATCTCAAGGTCCAAATCAGGAGCAGAAGGAGAGAGAGCACGAGCAAGGAACTCAGGACCGCGAGGGGTGCACCCACACACTGAGACAGTGGGGATGTTCTATCGGGAACTCCCCATGGCCAGCTGGCCTGGGTCTGACAAAGCATGGGATAAAACCGGACTTGCTGAACATAGCGGATAATGAGGACTACTGAGAACTCAAGAACGATTTGATTGTTTTATGCCAATGTAAATACTTCATTCACTCTCTGAATATCTATATCAATGTTGTGGTAATGAAAAAAATTCTGTCATTCTTGTCCCTTACCAGTAGACATCATATTCTCTCATCTGAAATGAAGACTAACTGTCTCTACTTCGTTTTCCCAAAGTCAAAGAAGGTCAGGAAATGACTCTTGTTCCTGCTTCCTCTATGGTGGTTATACAACATGGAAAAACTGACATTGATTACTAAGCATTTCAGTGAAACAAATTATTCATTTGATTACTTTGTGAGTTTTAGTGCAGCACTGAAAGATTCTAAGTATGAATTCTATTTGAAGAGAAAATCTTCTTTCTTGTCAAAGATTAAAGGGGGCTGGGATTTGGCTTGGCCTACAAGTTGCCTTGATCAACTGAGCCAAGATCACAGGAAAATTTGTGCTAAGTAAGTGATGAAAGCTGAATTTCCCAACAGTGTTGAAGGCCCAACCTAATTTTAAATTAACAGCCAGATATGTTTTGAAAATATTTGTCTGACACATTATTTAAAATCTGCTCCGAAAATATGGTGGCATTTGTTTTATGCTGTTTAGTTTCTTGCTAAAAGAAATATTTTGAATAAAAATAAAACTCAATTCTGTTAAGAGAATTAGTACTTAAATTTAAACTATAGGTATAAAGCGATATGTGCATGGGAAATTAGTATTCACAGGAGACCAGGTTCTGGTGGAGTAGGTGTTATGTTTTAGAATCACCCATCCTTAGAACCATAAATGAAAACACATGTATTAATCTCTGTATTCATCTTCATTGAGGTGAAACATTCATGAATGCAAAGGTTCTATAATAATGGCAGCATAATAAAACACTAGCAAATCTAAATTCAAAGAGCAGTGGTAAAACAAAGTCCTCCTTTACAAAAGTTATCTTGGAGAGTCTGCAAAGGCATTCAGCGAAGATCTTACTAGATATGTTAAACTTAATTTAAAAATGATTACATGTAAAACAAATAAACAAGTAAACAATTGCATGAAAATTATTCAATTTAAGAGGAATATATGTTATAGGATGTTATCTCCATAGATGGGGAAATAGAGAGATTTTTGTCTATGTTCTTCATATTTATACATAATTTTATTAATATGAAATCTGTGTCATTCTCTACTGATCATTCAAGCATATAAACTGTTAAAGTTAGATTTCCTTTTAAATATTTAAAGCTATCTTATAAGACTAATAGCTATCAAGTAATTATATAGTCAATGTTTAATCTATTGTATTTAAATATATACAAAAGGATGAATTGGGGTGTTCCTGTGAGTGTAAATGTGTGATACTTTCAAATTGATTTTTCTCTCTACATTTGTCTACTTACTAAGTGTCAAAATAGTGTGAAATAGCAGGTGAGTAACTATTAAGCAAGAATATTTGAACTCAGTGCTTAAACAGATTACAGCAATAAAATAAACAGAGATAAAAGTAAATTAATGATGTAAACTCAGAAATTATCTGAGTGATTATATACTTAGACTGATATATTACCTCAGACTATCCATATCAAAATATTATAAACTGGATTGTTGAAATGAGACTCATTTCTCATAGTTCTGAAGATTCAAAATCCAAGATTATATTTGAAACTTTTAGTTCATGAAGAGCTTTTTTCCAAGCCTGCAAATATAAAATGGTGCCTTTTTGTGCCTTCACAGATGGGTCATCAAGGGGCATGTTCTAATTTATGTCTGCTTTTATAAACAACACACTCCCTACATGGGTACTCTACACTTTTAACTTATTATATCTGCTAATCACACAAATATTATACTCAAAATATCATCCATTGTGTTTGGTGCTAGATGCTAATAAGCTTGTAAAGAAAATAAATGACAAATCTAAGAAACATGACACTGCATGTAGTTTGAACTTGGATATTGCATATCACAAAATCAGGGCTTTTACCAACATATTAAAACCTCATATAGCATGCATTTCCAAAGATAAGTTAAGTCTCAACTAGGCAGAGATAACCAAATTCATGGTCCCTGTAAATGATATAATTATCTGATATGATTGACTTTAAATTCTTAATGGTTGTATTGGTGTTTTTTTTCTTTTAGAGAACTCCAAAAGGACAGTGAACAATGCACATTAAAAATATACTTAAAAGACATGTAAATTGTTCTTTGTGCTCCAGTCTACATGGAGCATTTAGAGCGATATGTAATGACTACAATAAACTGAGCGCAAGACGAGTGGGAAATCAATCAAGCTCAGTGAGTATGAGGTAACTGTGAAACACTGGTTTTTCTTTGTCTAATGAAAAACTGGTTTAAATGCAGAAATGAATGCTGTTCTAAGCAACAAACCCTATCTATGAGCCAAATACCGTCAGATACATTTGCTTCTTCCTAGGTAACCACTTATATATTCTAAAAGGTGAGAAAATGAAAGGTAAGATAATCACACTTCCAATTCACTGCAGCCCATCTTCATTCATTGGAACGTCAAATGTATAATGTTGTCACATCATGATCATATCAAGGATGTAAATATAAACAAGTGTTCTCATTTTCATTATGTAATTATATAATTTATGGATAAGATGGATAAGATACCAAACAGGAATTGTTTCTTCTTGGTGACTGCATTATTTTATATAGAAATAACATTGTACAATGGAATCATGGTAAACTCTAGATTAATAAATAAAACTCTAGACATTTTCAGTTTTAGTTTTCTCCATTTAATAATATCATATAAAAAACAAAAACAATTTGACATTTCCAGACCAGACCATAGTAGATTAAAAGCTTTATGTTACAGTACTCTTGTATTTATTACCAGATGCTCTGAATTTGCATTTTTCTCTAAGTCCTATAAATTATGTCTGACCATAAGGACCACTGTCAGATTGGGGATGGAGGAAATAATGATAAGAGAAAGAGAGGGGGAAACTGAAACAACTGACAATCTATGAGTGCTATTAGGCTTGCAATGTCTCTAGCCAAGTGGGTGTTACATGTACATTTTGCCAAGATGATTCTAGTATAAACCACTGGAAATGTCAAAATAAGGGCATTAGAAAGTGAGGGGACATATGCAAGACATAACATCACATGGATTATGTTATTAATTAAAGAGTTTTACACTGTGGCTCATCTTTCTTGCTTCTCTTTGTAAAAACTGGTAACCTGACCATGTCGATGTTCTATGTTGGCATTCTTATGCCATGTGTCAAGAATCAGAACAACCTTCTCCTAGGACATTGAAGGTGGAAGCCATGACAAGTTTAATGGCTAAGATACTTTAACAAGAATATATGCATATATATATATATATATATATATATGCTATAATAGATAGATAGACAGATAGATAGATAGATAGATAGATGATAGAGAGAGAGAGAGAGAGAGAGAGAGAGAGAGAGAGAGAGAGAGAGAGAGAGAGATAGGCTATATTCTGTTATACCATTGGCTAAAAGCAGCTTCTTTTTTAATCAATGGCATTAAAACATATTCATTGCATACATCATCTCCGACATCATCCCCCTTCTTCTCTCAAAATAAAAAGGAAGGTTTTAACTTTAACAGAGCAAGATTACATATAACAAAACAGGTATCATGCAATAATTACTGTTATATTATTTATACCTACTTTATCTTTTATCATAGCTAAGGAAAACTATAACTATTCTTCAACTCTATCAAAGACTCCAGAAGGATATGATATTAACTAAGTTAACAGGAAGTGCATTGTAAGCAACTTCCAGAACTCTATAATTAACAGAGACATCTCGCTGCCTGTTGAAGGCACCCATCTTCAGACTACAGGATCATAGTATCTGGCAGACTTTTCCATGAGGCAGAAAATTTCAGCGACAATTCCATGTATATTGAAAGTTTGTCATTCACTCTTTTTCTCTGTCCTGCAGAATGTCTCACAGCCTCTTTCTTGAAGTAGGTACCTCAAAGGACTGTCTCACTTTATTTAGGCAGCTTCAGCAGTCATTTCTATGTGGGTTCTGCAAGTCCAGTTCATCTAGCATACCATCAAGCAGTTCAGACAGCAATAATTTCTTGGCCAAATGACCAGCAAACTCCATAAGTAGACTCTTTGATGTCCGTCATCCTTTTGAAGTATATTGGTGCTGCCAGGAACAGATGTGTCTTACTGTCATGAAAAGTCCTAAGATCTTAAAACATTTTAAAGGCCTTATTCTGTAGTCTTTGAAAGGTTTTATATACATCTCTGTATATCTAGAAAACCTAACTAGCATGACTATAAACTTGATTATTATAGATGATTATCCATTAACCTATGTTTATTAATTATGTATTACATTTTAAAATAAGCTTTACAAATGCAATACCTTAATCAAGAGCATATATATGTATATATATATATACATATATATCTTAAATTTGTATTAATAAACTAAGATCCACACAATGAAATCTCTATAGCATATTCCCCTTTAAATGTAAACAAAAATTTTAAAACAATAATTGGGAATTTGAGTGTAGTTCTCTCCAAACTGCTTTCTGCTTTTTATTCAGTGAAGTCATTTTTGGGTTTTTCATGGTGACTTTTCATCGGCTCTTGGTCCATCAGACCACATTAGTCTGGAAGAATTCCACAGGTTCTCATCCTCTGTGGAAACAAAAGAAGAAACTCTTTTCCAAAGTAACAAATCCAGAGACCCACATTCTGAAGTAAGATACCTCTAAAACACATGTTCGTTTAGCTTAGCAATCCATACAATAAAATGTCTCTCTGTACTTAGCTCCTTCACAAAAATATAAAATAAAAAGAAAACACAATAATATGTATAATCCAAACTCTGTGTATATTCCATCTTTATGGCTTATTTTTCTTACTCTATTACCTTTTCTTCAGGTTTATTCTGTCTCTTTAAAGACTTTGAATTATTTTTTTTAAAAAAATTCATTTTATAACTCTTTATATTCTTTTTCTTTTCTCACCATGCCTACACACATATTTTATACATACAATACCCATTTAGGTTTTTTTTTTTTTAACTGAACCTGTCTATATTGTGAATCTTAATCCTTTTCTGATCAGGACTGCTTCTTATAATGCAAAGGGGCTTGACTTTGACTAAGGCAGTTTTGCCTTTTGGCTATGCCCAATCCAAAATGGCAGAGGTCTGTTCACTTCTGAGCCCTGTACACTACCACATTTCCAGGTATACAGTGGGACTATGTCATGCTATTAAGCAGTTTGTAGAATGCTGCTCACAAACCACATTTAAATGCTTGGCCTCCTGAAAGAGCCAGAGTTCATGCTAGAAGTACAGCCTGGGAAACACAGTTTGAAAACCATTTTTTGTTTGTTTGTTTGTTTTGTTTGTTTGTTATTATTTTTGATACTGCTGAATTAGGAAGACTTCTCTTAAAAATTCATTCCTTTGCTTGCTTCTAGCAAAGTGAGTCTACCCAAGAAAATGCTGCTACCAAAAAGCCATGCTTAACTCTATTCTTTTGTGTCTAGAATTCCTTTTTAAGCTTTCTCAGGTTTTATGTGGATATAATTGATAATGTTGGTGTGCCAATTTGTACAGGGAGGCTGCTCTTTCATTCCTGGCTGCCTCAACCTGAAATAATCACACAGAAAACATATTATTTAAATCACTGCTTGGCCAATCACTTAAGCATATTGCTAGATAGCTCTTACACCTTTGGTTAACCCATTTCTATTAATCTGTGTATCACCACGTAGCTGTGGCAAGCTTCTGTCTGGTGTTTGTCTCTCTCTGGGCTACTTGGCTTCTCTCTGATTCCACCTACACTCTGTGTGTGTGTGTGTGTGTGTGTGTATATATATATATATATATATATATATGTGTGTGTGTGTGTGTGTGTGTGTGTGTGTGTGTGTGTGTATGTATGTATGTATATCTTCCAGCCTGGCTATATTCTGTTAAGTCATTAGCTGAAAGCAGTTTCTTTATTAACCAAAGGCATTAAAACATTCTCAGCTGGGGGCTGGAGAGATGGCTCAGAGCACTTGGTGCTCTTCCGGAGGCCCTCAGTTCAATTCCCAGCAACCACATGGTGGCTCACAACCATCTGTACTGAGATATGCTACTCTCCTCTGGAGTGTAGGCATACATCAAGGCAGAATGTATACATAATAAATAAATAAATAAATAAATAAATAAATAAACATTTTAAAACACATTCACAGCATATATCACCTCCTACATCAAAAATTAGTATATCATTTTATGAGCTAAGATAGAGAGTGTGATGAAACCACTGAACCATACAATTAGGACAGATGGCATAAAATTAGAGGGTTTTCTAAGCAGATTTCCAGGTTTCTGATTTTGATGACCAGCTAGAAATACAAGTTTTTAACCAGTGGACAAGGAATAAAGATAGTGTGTGCCATTTTCAGCACATTCAAATTAAAGTCTTGAAGTTTAAAGAATATAAAAATTGCTGTTAAAATAAGATTTTATATGTACTTTAATAGTTTAGTAGAGAGATGTGGGAAACATTCAAATTTTCATTTCTTCAACAGAAAATGAGTCCTTTTAAAGCTACAAAACTGAATAAGATACCCATTCCAGGTTAAATTTTCACTCAACAGACAAATCACAGACTTTTATTATTCCAATAATAGGTTACTGAGGACAGTTTCAGGGTATAATAAAAAATATATAGTATAGAATTCTAAACACTTGTGTTTCAGTCTAGTTCTGTTATCATGTTATCATACAAGTAACTTTTCTGTGCTTATGAAAGAACTTTTAGTTTAACTCTTAATTATTATTTAGCTGCTCTTTGGAAGAATTTAAATTACCTTCTTTATTCTTAAAGATTTTTTTTAAATACAGGTACAAATGTTATGAAAAATTTACAGATGAGGGAGCCTTATATTCACCAAACAAGGTATTCCATTTGTCAAACATTTAACAAATGGATATGTTGTGCAAGGAATGTAATGAGAAATTTTTATTATGACTTCCTGTTTAAAGTTCTCCTTATTTAACTAAAACACCCCTTATAAAGAATGTGAGACTATTTTTTATGTTGATGGCACACAGATGTTAAGATTCAAGTATTTTGCCTTTCACTAATGTGTGTGTATGTGCATGTGAGTGTGTCATATCAGAATTTCATACCAGAATCTTTATGCTGTTCCAGTTACCTTAAGGATAAAATACTTTAGTTATTTATCCAGTGTGAGCTCAATTTCCATTTCCATTTAGTAGAAGCGAGAACTGTGCTGCACCTCAGAGGCTGGTTACCTCTTGCTATTCTCTACCATAATTTCAGATTCTGTTCTACCTAATGTTATGATGTTCTGGACAAATGTTTCTGCTTGCACTTCCCTGTTCCCTACCACATCTTTCCCAGGTGCACAATTCCTCACTTTCCTGACGAAAAGTCACTTTCTCAGGAAAGGTTTAAAAGATCTAAGCTCAACACTTAAACTAATTCTTTCGCTATGACCACACTGTCCACAAATGTGCACTTTCATAATATTCCCTTGTATTTTTCTACAAATATGCTCTCACTCGTTTCCCTACCACTAGAGTGATCATAGAAACTGAAGCAAGAACAAGATCATTTTTACAAATCAATATTAAGTTTCTAGAACAGTGCTTAGCAATTTGTAAGATCCGACAAACAAGTTTCTGAATGAATAAGTCAATGACTATAAGTAAAGCCAAAATAATTGAAACAGTTTTTACCTTAGAATACTGGTTCCAAAATAATCTTAAATTAAATAAGAGATGATATTAGCAAAAAAAAGTTGTAAAACTGTTTTGTTTGTTGCAAAGATGTATAAATATATACTAGAGCGTTCTGAACTACTCGAAGTAGGTAGATGTGATAGTGTTTGGCTTTCATCAGAATCTAAGGAAACTCTCTCAAAGTCTGCTTCTTTCATACTCTGCAAATAATGGGTAAGGTGCCTTCAAGTGTCCACAGAAAGAAACTATTTGAAGGACATCAGTAATGATTTCCAATAGGAACAGACTCCCTGGGTCTGATGTGGTAGATACTGGCTCAACAGTTTTTGAGCATGCATAGCATAATCTGAGGAGACCACTTCTAGGTCATACATAATCTCTACTTCTACTGAGACCATGAAGATACTATGAAGGAAGAAAAAACAGATCTGGGAAAGTTGAGACCCAGGAGGATTTTAATGGTGAATGGACAGTGGCAGCCCTTAAGTTAACTGCCACAGACTCTAAAGTCCTAAATTAGTCTGCAGGTGGGGGTGACTGTATGCAGCCTCTGAAGGTTGGTACTAGGGCCTGGAGAACATAGCCCATATTGGACGTGGAGAAACATGTACAGAACCACTGACTAACCAGAGAATGGGCCAGGGCAGCCATGAAGGCATCTTGAGCAGCTCTTTTACACGTCCCTAAACTATGGAAAGAAAGATAAATGGAAATAAACATTTCAAATGTGTATGTAGAAATAGATACATTAAAAAAGAAAGTTTACATAATCTGTTGAGTTAAAATGCTTTTGGTATGTCAATCAAAATATTGATTCCCTTTATATAAATATTCATGTTTCTTGATAGTGTGTTTCATTGAAATGGAGGAAAAGAAAAAAAAAGTTTATTTAAAATAAATCTCCCAAATTAGCAAAGTTTAGTATCATTATTCCTGAGAAAAATTACTTGTTTGTTTTTATTTATTTTTTGCCTTGTCCTGAATATACTCATTTCATATTATGAAAGAATGATATAATGTTGAAGTGGAGAAAATTTAACCTGCAATTCTGGTTAATTTTGGTGTAATGTGATTCATATATTATTCTAGACCTTTCAATAGTAAGAAACAGATTTTTAAAAACATGAACATTTTTCAGAATTTTTAAGCCTTAACATACATGTAACAGGACCTTGAAATTTTTGTACTTAAAATATACAGAAATACACCATGTAACTTCCACAGATTTCAGTTACTATACTTTTGTTTGCCAGGGAAATTTGGCTTCCCCTCAAGTTTTTGGAATATCACCATTTAATAAATTATAAATTAAGGTGAAAGAAAACTCAATATTAATGTTTTTGACACATAAAAGGTAAGCCCTTTTTTTTGCTTAAACAGTAACTTTCTGCTTTTTTTCTAAGTATACAATTTTTATATCATTTTTTTAAAAAATACTATCTTCTTTTCATTATACATATCAATTAAAGTTCCCACTCCCTTCCCTCCTCCCATTCCCTCCACATACCCTCCACCCCACCACCATTCAATCCTCCGAGAGGGTAAGGCACATTGCTTTGGGGAAGGTCCAAGGCCCTTCATACTATATATAGGCTGAGCAAGGTATCCATCCAAAGAGAATAGGTTCCCCAAAGCCATTACATGCATTAAAGACAAATCTTGGTGCCACTGCCAGTGACCTTCTCATCTCTCCAAGTCATTCAGCTTTCACCCACATTCAGAGGGCCTAGTTTGGTCCTATGCTTGTTCTTTCCCAGTCTGGCTGGTGTTGGTGAGCTCCCAATAGCTCAGGTAGATTGTTTCAGTGGGTGTAACCATCACGGTCTTGACTTCTTTACTCATACTCTCATTCTTCCCACCTTTCAACCAGACTTTGGGAGCTCAGTCCAGTGCTCTGTTGTGGGTCTCTGCCTCTGTTTCAATCAGATGCTGGATGAAGTCTCTACGGTGATATTTAAGATATTCATCAGTCTTACTACACGGCAAGTCAAGATAGTCCTCGTCTCCTATATTGCTTAGGATCTTAGCTGGGGTCATCCTTGTGAATTCCTGCGAATTTCTCTAAAGCCGGGTTTCTGCTAATCCTATAATGGCTCTCTCAATCAAGATATCTCTTTCCTTGCTCTCATTTCTGTCCTTCCTCCCTCTTGACTATCCCATTCCCTCAAGTTCTCCTCATACTTCTCCTTCTCTCCTCATTTTCTGCTTTTTTTAATTAATTTATTTATTTATTAAATTTTTTCACCTCCTCTTCTCCTCCCATTCCCCCCCCACACTTCCCTTACCCCCTCCCTATCCAGTCCTAAGAGAAGTCAGGGTGTCCTGCCTTGTGGGAAGTTCAAGGCCCTTCCCACCCGATCCAGGTCTAGGAAGGTGTGCATCCAAACAGACTAGGCTCCCAAAAAGCCAGTACATGCAGTAGAATCAAAACCCAGTGCCATTATCATTGGCTTCTCAGTCAGCCTTCATTGTCAGCCACATTCAGAGAGTCTGGTCTGATCACATGTTCCTTCAGTCCCAGTCCAGCTGGCCTTGGTGAGCTCCTATTAGATCAGTCACACCGTCTCAGTGGGTGGATGCGCCCCTCGTGGTCTTGACTTCCTTGCTCATGTTCTCCCTCCTTCTGTTCTTCATCTGGATTGGGACTGAACCACATTGGAGCACTGGACTGAGCTCCCGAGGAGATGGGGAGAGAGAAGGATGAAGGGGAGGATTGGGGAGAGCTTGGGGAAATGGTATGGTTGAGATGGAGGAAGGGCAGATATGGAAGCAGGGAAGAAGATTTCTTAATTAAGGGAGCCATTTTAGGGTTGACAAAAGACTTGGTTCTAGAGGGGTTCCGAGGGGCCCAAGGGGATGTATCCAGCTAGGTCCTTGGGCAGCAGAGAAGAGGGTGCCTGAATTGGCCTTCTCCCATAGACACACTAATGAATATCTTGCATATCACTTTCTGCTGCTTAATGAATGCTTTATTTTCACAAATCCAATTCAGGGAAGTATAATTTACAAGTAAAATTTTCCAAAGAACTTGTATTTAAGGATCTAATATATGTTACCACTGACATTACTCAAGTTGTCGTAACTCATCTGGAATAACATTGAAGAAACATTTAGTATTAGTATAAAAGTAGTATTTAGTATTAGGAATTGGGGGCGGGGGGCACCTGATCATAACTGAAGTGGGGAAGGAAGAATGTTGAGGGACAGAAGTTGCTTAACACATCATATTGGAGAACAAATAATGGACACTGGTTGCAAATGTTCGCAAATAATCAAGCTCATTATAAAAATAATTTTTAGATAAAGGTAGTGCCACGGACAGCCTCTCCTGGAGACCACCGGCCGAGGAAGAACAGAGGTGAAGGCTCAAGGAGAAATCACGAATCGGCGAGGAAATGACAGACAGACACACTCAATGAAGTTGAATATACTGCTGCAACTTTACTTCGGCTCAGGCAAGGTTTATATAGTTTCACAATCAAGAAACTTGGCAGGGGTCTACATCATCACATCATAAAAACAAACAAAAAAAACAGCACAACTGCTTATAGATGATCTATTTTAAGCTTCAGATTGCCGTCATTGCTCAAAGACATGATCTAAGAGTTCTTCTGAAACCTGCCTCACACCACCAACCATATCTCGGCATATTTCCTGTTTTTCAGACTATGGGCATCTTCTTGACCTCAAGGGCCAGGGTCCCTTTCCCCCAAGAAGTATGCTTCATACAGTTCAGTGGCACTTTGATATTTATTAACTGCAAATGGCTTCCACCAAGTTTTATACCAATACTCTAAAGCTGGCTTCATGTTTTCTAACCGTTCCTTTCTTTCTTCCTGGTTTAACAAACATCAGGGAAGCCTGCTTAACCCATCTAATCCCAAATTCATCATACTTTCCTGTATGTGGTAGGGGCTCTAGGTAATTCTCTGATTGCTTAGTGCAGACTGCTGGCAGGATAAGAAAAAGACACAGGACAGACAATCAAGGAGGAAAAGACTCCATCGGCACCAAGGTGGAGATCAGCATTGAGACAATTCTTCTGGCATCATTACTGCAGCTGATTGCCTGGGAACTGCCTGGGGCTCATCTCCGAAGAGCTCAGACCCCGATCCATCGGCCTTGGTCCATCGCAAAGGCATTTCTGCTACACCAGCGTCACCACCGTGGATGTAGCAAGGTAGCATACAAAAATATATCACACATATTTATCATTTAACAATCCTATTTTGAGGTGTAATGCAAAAATTATATTTTGTCATATTTTTTCAAGTATTTGAAAATAGATGGGACAATTCACTGAATGACAGAATTAGTTCTGTATCTGTGCTTCAATGTATAACTTATTATGCTTGCTTAAATAGAGTTACTTTCTGGATCTTATAGGCATTACTTTATACTTCATACTTCAAAATTATGGGCTTATTTAATTTTAAAAGATATTAATAGCACATGATGTAAAATTATTGTTACATTATAGAACATGTTAAAGGCATCAACGTGAGGCAGTTTCCCTTTATGCCCAAAACACACTTGAAGTATTCAAGGCAGACTCAAATTTATAAAAGTCAAATTCAAGGAAGTCCATTTTCACCGCCATTGATTTGCACTGAAAGCAGTCTGTTTTCACCTCATTGATTCTGACGTCGATTGAATCATGTTCATTTGATTGGTGAGTATTTGGGAGCTTGTTCATTTTTGATAGGTTAATTTGCCTAGGGTCACTGGTCCATTGTCTTGTGTCTGCACTCCTGTTGTTTAACTTGATCGCAGAACAGATACTAAGAAACTTAAACAAAAGTTTAATTGAATATAATTTCCTATAGAATTTACTCAATTCAAAATAATTTTTATTTACTTTGAAAACAAAGGTTGAGTCATTAATACCAAACACTTTGCAATGTTATATTTAATGTACATATAGGCATTTCATTTTACATTTATGTGGGAAAGTGATTTTTATAAAAGCGTAGTTTACAAAATTATTAAAAACTGATTAACCAGTAACTTCAAAGAAAAGAATATTCTAAAGCCATGTGTCAGAAAATATGCTGATATACATCCCCAATCAAAATCATGGTTGCTATTTCTCAGTCACCCTCACCTACAAAGCCAATTCTTTGCTTGCTATATATGTAATTCATCAGGTGAATTCTCTATAACCAAAGTTTTATTGCTGTGAATATTAATAAACATCACACAGGAGCACAGCTGGCTTGCGTCTAAGATAACTGTCTTTTTGTGGCATGTTCATGAGTTTCTTTTCATTAAGTTTTATCTCTCAAATTTTTCACTCTTCTGGTAGTCTAGTTTTAAAACAAACACCTGCTATTTTATGCTATTTTATAACTCTTAGTTGAATCCTTTCAGATCATCTATTTCAAATATCTGACAATCTTACAGAAGATTATTTATCCTTTATTATGCTAGCAGAAACTTTTGTATCTCCCCATTTTTTTCTACTTTTTCGTAAAAATTGAAGCTCAATATCAACATTTGGAATTAAGGTTTAATTAAGAATTTCCTCTTTTTTTCTACATTACCAATTACCCCTATAAGTTTTAATCCCATTTAATATAGATGGATACTTAATGCTCCTTTTGAAAGTGTTTCTGAAATCTGCGTTTTGATTCATAGCATTTGCCAGGAGACTGCCAGTTTTGTTGTTCATGCTGTGACCAAGTGAACTACAACACTGAAAATACACAATAGATATCATTGTGATCAACAGTCAAAGCTACCATCTGTGATGCATAGCTCAAGTCTAAAATACAAAACAGTAGTGTCCAATATATTATTATCAATAGTTAAGTTGAGGAAGGATAGCCACTTGAATCTTAGGAATATTAATTCAATTCATTAATGTAATATGACTACATTAGATTATACAGTAAATGGAGGGAAAGCATATAAAAAGCTGCATAACATTACTTGACATGCCATTAAAAACATAGCCTTTTGCAGTTAGGAACACTCACTGCTCTTCCAGAGGACCCGGATTCAGTTCCCAGCACCCAGATCAGAGGGCTCATAAGGACAAGAAGGACAAGCAGTTTCAGCTTCAAGGACCGGATGTCCTCTCCGGGAATCTAGAGGAATCTGCATACTCATTTACACAAAGACACATACACACAAATAAATGCAGTTTCTTTTCTTTTTTAAAAATCACTGCTACTGCATTTAAGGTCAATAAAACTTTGAATATGGTCTGTTAAAAAAAGAAAAAGAAAACTCAGAGTATTTTTTAGATCCTCCTCCTCTCAACTTTTATACTCATTCTTGAAGAATTTCTCATCTGTTTTCTCTAGAAAGATATATAGAGAAGCCTATCATTTACTGCCTCCTTAGTTGCAACTCAAATGGGTACCATGACCTCTAAACCTGTCTGATTTTCATAGAATTTAACTCCTCTCCTTGCTTTTTGAAGATGCTTCTCTTGAAATTTTATTTGACTGTTAGGTTGTGATAGCATAGTTTCTCTTAAAAGACATTAAATATCCAAACATTGTTCTACTATCATTATCTTAAATACAGAGTATGCATTGAGGTCATACAAAATTGTGCCTTCAAATGAATCCTTGGTGAATATGTAATATAAGTTTATAAATTAAAAATTTGTAACATAAATGTATATATAATACTAGTTTACCAAGTTTAATAGCTGATTTCTGTTTTTTTAAATTAATCATTAATTCTTAGCAATTTTCTCCTCTTAAATATTTATCATGGATTATCATTTTTTCTTTCCTGAAATTATTGTTTTCAAGTTTCTTTTCAAGTCAGCATATTAACTACTTTTAAATTTTTATTTCATTTTTTAAATTTCATGAATGAGTTCTGCACCACTATACATATACACCACTATACATATTTATGTTTTAAATGCAGTAATGTATTATTATATATTATATTATATCGTATTATTATATTTCCACACCACCTTCTTTCCTCCAATTCCTCTATCATCCTACTAATTCCTTCTTAAGTATATGACCTCTTTTTCTAAATGTACCTCATTATACACAAAGAACACACACATAAACATATGTATGTTACTCATTTTCTTCATGTGTTTAGAACTGACCACTCCAAATTCGATAACATATCTGGGAAATCACCTCTATAGAAACTAATTCTCCTCTTTCAATTTCAATTGATTTTATCTTTCCATCTAAGTGTGTGGGCCTTCTCAGTTTCCCACCATCTACACTGGCAAGCCCAGAGAAGTTCTTATCATGCAGGTCTTGTTTAGGCAATTTATTTTTGAGATTAGATTTCATAGTGCACGTTTTCTGTAATGTCATAATACCTTACAGTAATTTTCCCAGTCTTCCGGTTCTTGAGATTTTTCAAACTTCCCTTCTGATACATTCCTTGAGCTTGAGATGTATGAATTATATTGTAGATGTACAAGTTGGGGATACTTACTCTGCATTCACATTTCTTAGCATTTTGACATGTGTCTCTCTGTGATACCCTCCATTTACTGCAAAAAAAAAAAAGATTCTTTGATGTGGGAGGAGTGTGAGAACTACATGTATCAATGGATATAAATATAAAGAGTTAGAACATTGTTAGAAACCACATCGAATTGGGAAAATATTAATAGTAAATTTCCTCTAGTATTTATGTGCTCTACAGCCATGTCTCTTGGCAGGTTTACATTCCCAGGTTTGGCTTTTCCATTATTACATAAAGCTTAAATGCAACTATGAATCTATGAATATTACATCCCAAATATTGTACTACTATTGTACCATTGGGAATATCTTCCTGGGTCCATAATTATTTCTGGTTTGTAGGTTTTAGAGATGTTTAGGATTTTCCTTTTTCCATCCCTTGGCAGTTTATGTAACACCATTCAGTACTTTGAGAACTTTTTCTTAGTACAGTGGCTTCCAGTCAATTTCACTTCATTTGCTTCAATTGTTCATTTGTTTTAATTCCTGTGTCCAAAGTGTATGACATGTTGGCAATAGGGATTTATCTTCAGGTTTAGGAAGACAAACACCTGAGATGACAATATACCATCTTGATAGGAAGTATCTTGGTCTCCTCTGACTAACAGCTCAACTTATTTGGTCCTCATTTTCAGAGGAGTTACCTTAGTATCTAGCACTGTACCTTCAAATGTTCTTCAATTTTAAAATTTGAAGGTATCTGAAACTATGATTTTTTAAAGTTATCTGCTCAACATAGTGATTTAATAAGCTTCTAACCAGTCATATAAACCAAACACCACCCTGCAGCTTATAATTTCAAGTTAAAAAATCCTAAATTACCAGATTATCTAAAGTCTAATATCCCAAATATCTTACATATCAAATATTACAATCAA
This sequence comes from Alexandromys fortis, assembly GCF_014885135.2. NCBI lineage: Eukaryota > Metazoa > Chordata > Mammalia > Rodentia > Cricetidae > Alexandromys > Alexandromys fortis. Next base: position 3,489,086 of record NW_026068014.1, on the reverse strand, counting down.
GAATGACTAAAATCCCAAATGTTGAAATAGTGAAAGCTATAGTCAGGAATATTCCTATTACTGTGGGTTTTGTTTCATTGTTCTATTGTTCCAAAGAATATATTAGCTAAATTTTACAATAAAAAGGGATATTCCAACTTTAAAAAATAACATTTGCCTGTATGTGTAACAGCATGCTTGACTACTGTTGATGATTTAAACAAAAACCAATTTTGATTTGAATCAGTACAATATTTCAGGTGATCAGATGTATAAAAAGTTACTTTCGTGTAATTACTAAGAAGATTACATGTGCTTATGAGGTTTGACCTAGTTTTTTTGTGAATATGGTTATTGGCTATAAAACCACGTGTGCTTACACTTACAAACTATACATATACATAAAGATATGGGTGTTTTCATTCTCTTCTTATATAAAATTTAAAATACATCATATATTTTTCAAACAAGTTCATATCTAAATATATTTTTAAATAGTTTGAAGTTATTCTATAATTTTCATCATCAATAATAAAAAACTTTAGAATATTAGAATTCTAAATTTGAATTTAGAATTCAAATTTGAAAGTAATGAACATAGACTATACTGGACTATGTTACACAATAACATAAGCTGTTTTCTGTGAATGTGTGTGTTTCTGATAGTGTCTGTATGTATATATACAGAATTATAATATGCTTTTATTTTCTTTTGCAAAATTTGTTTGAGTTTTCATTATAAACAAAACTTTCATTTCATAAATTATAAGGTATATCTATGGTCTAGTAGTTTTTGAAGAACCTCTATCCAGGACCTTCTGAACATAGTGGACAATGAGGACTACTGAGACCTCAAGAACAATGGCAATTGGTTTTTGATCCTACTGTACCTATTGGTTTCGTGGGAGACTAGGCAGTTTCGTGGATGCTCACCTTACTAGACCTGGATGGAGGTGGGTGGTCCTNCCGCCCGCATGGCTAGCTTATACCCAGAAATAATTACACGGAAACTGTATTCTTTCAAACACTGCCTGGCCCGGCTAGGTCCAGTTTCTTATTGGCTAGCTCTTACATATTGTTCTAACCCATTTCTAATATTCTGTGTAGCCCATGAGTTGGCTTACCAGAGAGGATCTTAACCTGCGTCTGTCTGGAGCGGGAGAATCATGGCGACTCTCTCTCAGCTTCTTTTTCCCACAATTCTGTTCTGTTTTCTCCACCCACCTAAGGGTTGGCCTATCAAATGCAAATGGGCCTAGGCAGTTTCTTTATTAATAAGAAATCACTCCCACATCAAGAGTCAAGAAGATGCTATATAGCTGCCAAAGGAGAAAGATGCTGCAGGAAACTTTCTGGTAATCTAGTCTCATGGTGACACACAGATTAATAGAAATGGATTAATTTAAGATATAAGAGTTATCTAGGAATATGCCTGAGCCATTGACCAAACAGTATTGTAATTAATTTAGTTTCTGCGTGATTATTTGAGTCTGGGCTGCCAGGAACAAACAAGCAGTCTCCATTTACAGCTAAGCAGCCCTTAGTTAGTTACTTTTCATCACCAGTTTTTTATTTTAGTTTTCATAAACTTTGGTTTATGATGCAAAGATTAAGTTAATATTTTCATCCTTGTCTGTCCTTAAGTTAGTTTTGTTAGTACATAAAAATATTTATTTCCTTTTTGGTTTCTTTTTTTTTTTTGTTTGGTTTGATTTTTGTTTTTTCTTATAAATTTTGTTTTGTTTTGATGGGGAGATTAGAAGGGCAGAGGACAGATGTGAGGGGGGGGAGATAAATGGGATCAGGAAGATAAGTGGAGTGGGAATGCATCATGTGAATTCCACAAAGAATCAATAAAAGTTAAAAGAATTTAAAAATGTAAAAATATACTGATATTAGTACAATCTCTTCCAGTTATCTTTTAAGTGTGAAGGCATTCAGAGATATATCATATACATTATAAATGATTAATATTACTGCTAGAATTTGATTCATCAAATGATGCAGATACATGAATGACTTTGTCTGTCTCTATGTATATGTTTTTTCCTTTTGGGAATTTAAACCCATGGCCTTGCATGTTACATATGTGTTCTACCACTGAGTATCATTTCCAATCCCTAGAAAGATATTTAATGCTCTGACAGACTCCTAAACAAATGTATAAATTCATTGTAAATTTTTGCAATAAACGTTAAACTCTGATCTTTTTGGGATTTATCTAGTGTGGAAATATGTCATCTCAGTTGTTATTCATTTACTGGAATTCTGTTCCTATTAAGAGCTAATGCTGTTTCAGGAGACCCTATTTATTTGTTGTTTCTCTCAGTGTCTGTGCTACTGGTGTTATATATAGGATGTGGTCTCCTGTGCCCATTCTTTGAAGGCTGCTTCCCGTTTTCTCTTTTCTCAGGTTCAATGTGGTCAGATTTATATTGAGATCTTTAATCCATTTGGACTTAAGTTTTGTGCATGGGATAGATATGGATTTATTTGAATTATCCCACATGCTGATATCCAGTTATGCCAACACCATCTGTTGAATATGCTTTCTTTTTTCCTTTGTATAATTTTAACTTCTTTGTCAAATATCAGGTGTTTGTAGGTATGTGAATTAATATTCGTGTCTTCAGTTTGAATCCATTGGTCAACCTGTCTGTGTTTATGTCAATACTAAGCACATTATGGTGGTTCTGTAATAGAGCTTGATTTCAGGGATGGTGATGCCTCTGGAAGTTCTTTATTATTATACAGGATTGTTTGGCTATCCGGACCACCCATCCTGACAGTGAGGGAACCAGCATAGGACCAAACTAGGCCCTCTGAAGGTTGGTGACATTTTTATGACTTGGATAGGCCGTTGGCCACTGACAGTGAGACCCAGATTAATTCCTTCTGCTTGTTCTATTATTTTGGAACCTTTTTTTCCCTGGAGGGATACCTTGCTCAGCCTAGATATAGTGGGGAGGGTCTTTGTCCTTCTTCAAAGCAATGTGCTAGACTTTGTTGACTCCCCATGGGAAGCCTTACCCTCTCTGAGGAGTGGATGGGGCCTGCGATTGGGGGTGAGAGAGGGAAGTTGGAGGGAGCAGAAGGAGGAGAGGAAGTGGGAAATGCATTTGTTAAATAAAATTGTAAAAGATAGATTTTTTTTTTAAAGAAAATTAAATTCAAATTTAAAAAGAGTTAATGCTGTAGTGGGATTTAAAAAATGCTTAAGAAAATTCTTCTACAGCTGAGGGTCGATACCTAATAGATGTGTGCTTCATGTATACAGAATCCTGTGTCTAATCCCTACAATAAAAAGGGCTTGTCATCATACACATTCTCTTTCATTTCTTTGTAGTGTTTTTGTGAGATGAGAATGCATTTGTGTCTGTGTACACATTTGGAGACCATTTTGGCACTGTCTTCTTCTGTTGATGTCTGCCTCAGGGTTTTTTTTTTTTTTTTTTTTTTTTTTTTTTATAAAATGGGATCCTGTAATTTGGCCTGGAATTGATGGGAGGGCTCTTTTTCAACTGAAAACTAGGGATCCTCAGAATCTCAAGGGATTATCTCAGGTAAGGAAGCCATCTCTCCACCCTCAGCAGGTGTACTAACATCCACACCATTTTGAAATACTGCCTTTTCTACCTTTGAATAAAAAATAAAAACTAATCCTTCATTATCTGCTAAACCAGCAGTTCCCTCATCTGAAGGAAATGCCAGGCAAGAAAATACTGATGTCCCCAAGTAATCTGCAATAGTTGTCCCCAGAGCTATAGCCTGACATATGGCTAAGCTGGCCCCTAAAGGAGAGGTAGAAATTGTAGTCCAGGAGGAGGTGCACTACACTACTAAAGAGCTTAATGAGTTTACTAATTTGTTTAAGAAAATGTCTGGGGAAATGATAGGAAAGAATTCTAAGAATATGGAACAGCAGGGCTACAGAGGTAGCTCAACAGTTAAGAGCACTAGCTGCTCTTTGCAGAGGACTCAGGTTCAATTCTCAGCACTTACCCAGTGGCTCATAGTTACCTATAACTCCTGTTGCAGGGAATCTGATACCCTCTTCTAACTTCCACAGAGACCAGGCATATATGTAACAAACAGACATATATGCAGGCAAACTATTCATACATTAAAAATAACTAAATATATAAATTAAGAAGAAAAATGTGTGTGGGATAATGGTGTAGGAAATACAAAACTAGACCCAACTGAGTTTATTGATATGGGCCCTCTGAGTGGAGATCCCAGGTTTCACATGGCAGCTTACACAGTTAAGAAAGGTGTCAAAGTTTGTTTCAATGGTTGGGAGAAGCATTTGTCAAAACATAGTCTACTGAAAGGGAGGTAGAGATTCCTGATATTCCTTGGCTTAGTGTTGCTGAAGGAATTTTAAGGCTCAGGGAAATGGCTACACTTAGAGTGCATCGTACACTGTGTAAAACCTAAGCATCCACAATTGGAAGGACCAGATGACATGCTTTTATTATTGCTGTAATACAGAAAATGGTGAGAGGACCACCAGCATATTTGAAGTGTATTGTTACCATTTTTCTTGTGCTAGGTTTTTGGGTTGGAAATGCTATTGCTCAGTTGTATGGATTAAGTGCAATGGGTTTATTGATACCCAAGGTAGCAGGAGACAGAAGGTATCATTGAATCACCAAAGGCAAAAGGATTGGAGTTATTGTGATGGGCAGTATAGACAAAACAATGTTCATAATTATAGACCTAAAGCATAATGGTCAAAACGGGCAAAGTAAAGTGGTATGAAGTAGATAAGAAGCCTATTGCAGTTTTGTTTGATTTATATAAGCAGAAAAATTTTCAAGCAACTGAAAGAATGATGGGGGAGAGTCTTCTGTTTTGTGTTAATTTCATTGGTTAAATAAACAAACTGCCTTGGCCCATTTGATAGGTTAGAATTTAGATAGGTGGAGTAGACAGAACAGAATGCTGGGAGAAAGAAGCAGAGTAAAGTGAGTCGCCATGGTTCTCCCACTCCAGACAGATGCAGGTTAAGATCTTCCCTGGTAAGCCACCTCGTGGGCTACACAGATTATTAGAAATGGGTTAGATCAATGTGTAAGAGCTAGCCAATAAGAGGCTGGAACTAATGGGCCAGGCAGTGTTTAAAAGAACACAGTTTCCATGTAATTATTTCAGGTGTAAAGCTAGCAGAGTGGCAGGACGCAGCCCTGCCGCTCATTAATACAACAAAAGAAAGGATACACTGAATCATGGCAAAGTGGAATCTCAGCCAATGACCCAATTTCCAGACTTGAGCCAGTTTGCAGATTCAGAAACTCTTGAATGAAAGGGTGGCCAGGTTCCACTGAGGAAAGGCATAAAATTTTTACTGTTAGCTATTTTCAAGTTCTTCACCAGAGGAAATTATGGCTTTTAATAAGAGTAACTGTACACTGGCATTAGGAAACAATCAGACTTTCCTGGTTCTGTACTGACACTAATTTCAGGATATCCAAGAAACATTGTGGCCTTCCAGTTAAAGGAAGTATTATGGCAGTCAGGTGACTAATAGAATTTTGGTTGAAGTCAAACTCAATCTTGATTCAGTTGGTTCTAGAATTCACCCTGTGATTTCTCCAGTCCCAGAATGTATAATTGAGTTAGAAATCCTTACAAGTAGACAGTACTCTCCTATTGATTCACGGGCCTGTCAGGTGACAGCTATTATGCTTGGCAAGGCTAAATGGAAGCCTTTAGATTGCCAATGGCAAAGAAAATTGTGAACTAAAATCAGTACTGCATGTCAGGAACAACTGCAAACAGTAGAGCTAGCAACGATGACTTGAGACACGTGAGGGTGGACACCACATCTTGTACAGCAGCTGCAAACTGAGTCATTACCTGATTGAAATTTTGATAGTCTCTTTGATCCATTTGTCTTCTGCACTGTCAAGATAAGAAGATGGGAGATGAATCCAATCAAAATTTAAGGGTCTTTTATTTCAGAGAAATTCTTAGGAGTTCAGATGTATATGGCATGCAGAGATATTTCTTTTAAAGTGACTATTAAGTCACTAATTCACCTAATAGTGCTTGCCCATTCCACCAACAAGAAGGAAGCACAGTCTTTAGTGGGCCAGTTTGGGTTCTGGAGTCAGCACATTCCCCCTTGGTTGTATTACTCTGGCCCATATTGCAAACAACTCAGAAAGCTACTAGCTTTGTATGGGGTCTGGAACAAGAGAAGGCTCTTCAACACATACACGAAGCTGTTCAGGCTATTTACCATTTGGGTCATGTGATCTAGCAGACTCAATGGTACCTGAGCTGTCAGTGGCAGAAGGGGATGCTTTTTAGAGACTTTGGAGATTTATAGGTGAATCAAAAAGAAGAACTTAGAAATTTATTATCACGGGTCTAACAATCCTCTCTAGATAACTATTCTTCCCATGAAAGACAACTCTTTGTCTGATATTGCGACTTATTGGAAACTGTATGTTTGACCGTGGGCTACCAGACTACCATGAGATCTGAGAAGTCCATCTTGAGGTGGCTGTTATCTGACCCACTAAATCATAAAGTAGGATGTACATAGCACCAGTCCCTTATCAAATGGAAGTGGTATATATGTAACCAGTCATGTATTCAAGCATGTCCTGAATGCAAAAGCAAGTTACATGAGGAAGGAAATCAAATGCCTATCGTTTCTACTCCCATTGAAATGCCATCTGCTGCCAAGTATCTACCTATATCCTTATGGGAGGTTGATCCCTATGTTTAGTTGATTTAGGAAAATAAGACCAGGGCCTGGTTTACTGATCATTTTGCACTTTATTCATCCCCCACCCAGAAGTGGACAGTGATAGCACTCTAACCTCTTTCTGGGACAACTCTGAATTATATAAGTGAAGGGAAATCTTTACATTGGGCAAAACTTCAGACAGTAAACAAGACCTCACATTTTGTTTGGAAGGAGAAATGGTCAGATGTGTAATTGTTCACTGATTCACAGGCTGTAGGAATGGTTTGGTTGAATGTTCAGAGACATGGGAAGAGCTTGATTCCAGAATTGGTGAAAAATACATCTGGAGGAGTGTGTGGATCATTTTCTCAAAAGAGACAAAGAATGAGAAGATAATTTTGAGTCATGTAAGTATTTATCAAATGGGAACTTCATCTGAGGAGGAGTTCTGCAATCATGTAGATAGCATGACGCTTTTCATGGACTGTCAGTATCATTTCCCAGGCATTCTTATCCTTGCTTAATGGATCCATAAGCAAAGTCACTAGTGTGACAGAAATGGGGTTGTGCATGGGATTAAAAACATGGAATTCTACTCACCAGGGTGATTCGGCTACAGCTGCTTCTGAGCTTCTGCATGCCAGATATGTCAAAGCCGAGACTAATATTGAGCTGCAGATATAGGTTTCCATTCCCAGGGATGATCAACCAGCAACTTGATGGCAGGTTCACTACATTGCACTACAGCCTCTGTGGAAAGGAAATGCTCGGTTCTTATTAAAGTAGGTATTTTTTGTTTGTTTGTTTTTGAGTTTGGCTTTCCTGCTTGTATTGCTTGTAATGCTTCTGCCAAAATCACCATCTTTGTACTTTTAGAATACATTATCTCCCACCATGGTAGCCCAAGAAATTTGACAGTGGACTCATGATCATGGAATCTCTGGTCTTAGCATTTTTCCTACCATCCTGACCTTATAGAAAGTTGGAATGACTCTTTGATGACACAGTTATATCACCATTTAGGCTACAACAGCTTGGAGAGCTAGAGAAAGGTTCTCCAGAAGATGGTATATGCTTTGAATCAGTGACCAATATGTGATACTCAGTTTCTTCCATACTCAGGATATATGGGTCAAGGAATCTTAGGGTAGGAAATGGGAGTTATATTCACTATCACCCCTAGTAACCTTCTAGCAAAATTTTTGCTTTCTATTCCCATGACCTTAAATTCTTTTAGCCTAGAAGATTGTGTTACAAAGTAAGGGAGAACTCCTGCCAGAATCCACAACAGACATTACATTGAATTGAAACCTTAGATTTCCCACTTTGGGCTTCTAATTCTGATGGAGGTGGGTCTTGTATCTTATCTGTTGCTTTCAATGGTTAATAATAAAGAAACTGCCTCAGCCCTCATATGACAGAAAATTAGGTAGGTGGAGTAAACAGAAGAGAATGCTGGGAAAAAGAAGCTGAGTCAAGGAGTTGCCATGATTCTACCGCTCCAGACAGATGCAGGTTAAGATCCTCCCTGGTAAGCCAGCTCATGGGCTACATAGAATATTAGGAATGGGTTAGAACAATATGTAAGAGCTAGCCAATAAGAAACTGGAACTAGCCGGGCCAGGCAGTGTTTAATAGAATACAGTTTCCGTGTAATTATTTCGGGGCATAACCTAGCCATGCGGGCGGCCGGGTGCCGGGGACGCAGCCCTGCCGCTCCTATTTCAACATAATTCCCTTAAAATAAGGATAGTAATAGTAATAGGAGGGGTTATTGAAGCAGATTGCAAAAGGAAAATTCAATTGATTCTTCAGTTTCCAATAGTCAAGGTAAGAATGATTATGTCTGAGGTACAGAAGATCCTTTATGGTCTCTTTTGTTGCTACTGTGTCTTGTGATTAAAGTCAATGGGAAACTAAAATTTCCTTATCCAAGATGGATGACAAAGTGCACAGACTCTTAGGAAACAAATTATAGGTCATGCTTGCAGGAAAAATAAAAGCCAAGACCTGCTGAGAATCTTGCCTAGAGTGGAAGAAACAAACAAACAAAAAAAAAAAAAACAACCAAACAAACAAACAAAAGATTAGAAGAGGAAGATAATATGTAATAAAACGATGTGACCAGTTATATAAATCATATATTTGAATGGTTAGTCACCAGGGAGTGGCACTATTTGGGAAAGATAAAAATGATTAGGATGGGTCGTCTTTTTGGTGTATCTGAGACCTTGTTGAAGGAAGTGTGTTCTTTGAGATGGGCTTTAATCTTTCAAAAGATCCAACCAGGTCCAATATCTGTCTTTTGTCAGCTGCTTAAGGATCCAAATGTAAAGCTCTCGGGTAACAATCGAGCACTATAATTGTCACCATACTCCCTGCAATGCTGGTCATCATGACGATAATGGCTCATATTCTTTAACTGTAAACAAGACTTCAATTGCATGCTTTCATTTGTAAAAATTACCTTGGTTATGGTGTCTCTTCACAGCAATAGGATACAAGGCAACTACTCCTAAGTGGGAAAAGCACATTTATAAAAGGCAATTTTACTAGAATATTTGTTACTCCTTTCGTCAGAAAAAAAAGTTTTTAATTAGTAGCATATCACCACATTACTATTTATGTACTCACATTGACATTTTATACACATTAAGTAGAATTAATGAAGCACTTATTGATGTGGGAGTGTCATATCAATCTGTTGATTTCATTGGCTGAGCAATAAAAGAAACTGCTTGGCTGGCCCTGATAGGTTAGAACATAGATGGGAGGAGTAAACAGAATAGAATTCTGGGTGGAAGAGGAAGTGAGGTCAGACTCTGCTCTGCTCTTGGGGAGACCCAACAGCTCTGCTCTCTGGAGCAGAGACACCAGGATGGACGGAGGCTAGACTCTTCCCGGTAAGCGCACATTGGGGTGCTTACACACATCATTAGAAAGGGGCTAGTCCAGGTGCGAGAATTGGCCTGTAAGGGCTAGAGTTCATGGGCCAAGCAGTTCTTTAAATGAATACAGTTTGTGTGTTGTTATTTCGGGCATGAGCTAGCAAGCGGCTGGGGTGTTGGGGACGCAGCCCTGCCGCTCCTATTTCAATAACTTATTAATCTGTATTTCTGTATATGTGGGGAGATGGTGGGGGCACAGAGAGAGAAAGAGATGGGAGAAAAGCCTGGAAGCAAAAAGGAAAAGGAGATAGAGACAGGAAATAGTCTGTACAGAATGCTGGGTTATTATGTGTTTTTTTTTTTTTTTAATTTAAAACAATCTTTTATCTTGAACACTGATTTTTAAAACCAAAATTTAACAGGTGTTGTGAATTTAAATATTAAAGATTGTCACAACATTAACATTAGAACAACATTTTTATTTACTGAAGATAATTTCTCATTGACTTGTTTTATTTATTTTCTTGTTATAAATATGTCAAATAAACACAAACACTTAACATTCCCACAAATGATTATTTATATGCATAATATTACTGTTCATTTTGTAAAAAGAGCTGGGCTCCCAGTGTTGAAATTGTAGCACACAGTGAGCAACTCGTGAGAAAGGAACTCAGGCATACAGCCTCTGGAACATAAGCCAAGTTCTAGGTTAATGATTTTCTGTTGTAGGTTCTCTTTTTTATGGTAGTGATTTTATTTATGACTGGGAAAGTGTCATTCAAAACAAGAAGAGAGCCCTTGCCTTGAGAATTTAACACAAATGAGCCAAGTTGTGTGTGTCCTTTTCAAAGAACAATGAAACTATTGACCTTTTGTTATTTAAAGTATGTTTTTGAGTATTGAAAGGTTTATGCTTTTGGGGTAGTATTGGCATCTTGTATATGTTCAGAATTTACAGTTTTTCATGGTCACATAAATGAACTATTGGGTGGATAATGCCTAAGTTCTTAATACAAACTTACATGTAGCATGAAAGAAGAAATTAAATGGAAAATATAATCAAAGTACTAAAAATGCAAATATTATATCTTTTGAAAGTGAGATTTTTTTTTATCTTTTAATGAAAAATAGATTTTGTCATATACTATACCCTGATTATGATTTTTCTCCCAGTCCCTCCCCACATTCCCTTCCATTCATATCCACCCCATTTCTGTCTTTTATTAGAAAACAAATATGCATCTAAGAAATAAAAATAAAATAAGATAAAACAAAATCCAATATATCAGAAGAGCACAAAACAAATAGAATAAAAAGAACCCAAGAAGATGTACAAGAAATAGATTTAAAAAAAGATGCATAGACATACTTATTCTCACACTCAGAATACCATCAAGAACACAAAGCTGGAGACTATAATATATCTGAAGGGAGAGAGAGACAGAGACAGAGACACAGAGAATCAGAGACAGAAACAGAAAAGGAGAATAAAAATAAAAATAATACTAAACTAAGGGAAAGGCATGATAGAACCTCATCAGACAAGGATTTCTAAATATGCCTTCTAATTCATTTTCTGACATCTACCATGGGGCATGCAGCCTATCTTTAAGATTACTTTATTTTCACAGTGAGACCTCCTTGAAGGAAACTATATTTTCTTTGCAAATAGCTATCAATTGGAGACTGCTTCTGAGTTAGGAACTGCATCTCTGGGATGAAGCCTATTTGGTCATGGTGAATCTTTTTGTTGTTCTTGGATTTATTTTGCAAGTATTTTCTTGAATATTTTAGCTTCTACGTTCAAAAGGGAAACTGTTACAGGGAAATTTTCTTCTTTGTTGAATCTTTATGTAGATTGGGTATCGGAATAACAGTGGCCTCATAAAATGATTTAAACAATATTCCTTCTTTTTCAGTTTTGTGAAACAATTTGAGAAGTTTTGGCATTAATTCTTCTTAGGACTCTGAACTAATACCTTCTGACCTTGGGCTTTTTTGGGTTAGTAGATTTTAATACCAGCTTCCATTTTGTTAGGTATTACAGGGCATGTAAATCATTTATCTGATCATGACTCAACTTTGGTAAATGGTATATATCAAGAAATTTGTTCATTTCCTTTAGAAACTCTAATTTGATGAAGTATAGGTTTATGCAATATGTCCTTATGATTCTCTGGATTTCCTCAGTGTCTGTATGTTGTAGAATAATCCTTTTGAACAGTGTGAATATTTGACACTCAATTTGGTTTAATAAAAAGCTGAATGGTCAATGTGTAGGCAGAATTTTCATGGCAGAGAGGATACTGGGAAGAAGGAGGGTTGTGTCATTGTGAGTTGTCAGCCAGATGCAGAGGAAGCAAGAGAGGAATGAGCCATGCTGAACAAAGGTACTGCCATGTGGTATAGCAAAGGTAAAAAAAAAAAAAATTATGGGTTAATTTAAGATGTAAGAGCTCATTAGCAACAATCCTAAGCTATTGGCTGAGTATGGAACTGACTGGTGGAAAAGAGCTGATAGAAGGGCACAAAAACTCCACCTACTACTTTTGTATTTATGTTCCTTTTTAATTTCTGATTTCATTTCTAATTTGAATATTCTTATTCTGTTTTTTAGTTAATTTGGATAAGTGTTGTGTACCATGTCAGTTTTATTAAAGAATCTTGTTTCATTGATTCTTTACTTTGTCTTTGTTTCTATTTTATTGATTTCAGCTGCACGTTTGATTATTTCTTGACATTTAGGGCTCTTGGGTATGATTACTTCTCTTTTCTCTAGATCTTTGAGGTGTGCTGTTAAATTGCTAGTGTTCAACCTCTTCAACTTTTTTTATGAAGGCATTTAGTGTTATGAACGATCTTATTAACATTGTTTTTATTCTCTCCTATATATTTGGATATGCTCTGTATTCACTTTTATTGACTTCTAAAAATCTTTATTTTTTTCTTTATTTCTGTCTTGGCCTATTTTTTCCTTCTCTACAGACTTATTGAGTTCTCATGAGTTTGTAATATTTCTCTTGTTTCTATTATTGCTATCCAGCTTTAGTTTATGGTGGTCTTCTAAGATACAAAGAGTTATTTTAATCTTCTTCTAGCCATACAGACTTACTTGGTATCCAAGTATGATGTCAATTTTGAAGAGGCTTTCTCAAAAATTGTATTATTCTATGTTTGAGTGAAATAGCCTGTAAATATCTCTTATGTCTATTTGATTTATAGCCTCTGTTATGTTCAACATTTCTCTGTTCATTTTTTTTGTCTGAATTATCTGCTCAAATGTGCATGATAGGAATTGAAGTTTCCCATTACCAATGTGAGAGAATCAATATATGATGTAATACGTAATAGCATTTCTTTTACAAACTTGGATCCCCTTGTTTTGGGCATAAATATTAAGAACTGAAATGTCATATTGTTTGATTTCTCATTTAATTAAGGTATGTACTTACCTTTCCTATTTCGATTGATTGAATTTGATTTGATGTCTATGTTGTTAGATATTAAAATGGGTATATCAGCTTGCTTGTTCAGTCAATTTATTATAATATTTCTTCATACCCTTTACCATGAGGTAATGTCTGTCCTTGATGGTGAGATATATTTCTTTTTTTTTTAAATATTTATTAATTTATTTGTTATGTATACAATATCCTGTCTGTATGCCTGAAGGCCAGAAGAGGGCGCCAGACCTCTTTACAGATGGTTGTGAGCCACCATGTGGTTGCTGGGAATTGAACTCAGGACCTTTGGAAGAGCAGGCAATGCTCTTAACCACTGAGCCATCTCTCCAGCCCCGAGATATATTTCTTGTACTCGTCAATGGAATGGATTCTATTTTTACATTCATTTTGTTAGTCTGTGTCTTTTTATTGGGAAATTGAGACCATTGATATTGAGAGGTATCAATGACCTATCATTGTTTTTTTTCCTATTATTTTGGTGATGATGGTAGTGGTGATTGTGTGCGTGTATTTCCCTATTATTTTGGATTTTCCAGTCAGTATGAAGTTGTTTATTCCCTGTGCTTTTGTGGATGTAGTTAACCTCCTTATTTTGAAATTTTCTTTCTAGCACTTTATTCAAGACTGTGTTTAGTAATAGGTATGGTTTAAATTTGACTTGATTGCGGAATATCTTATAATGTCCTTCTATTGTGATTTTATGGGTATAGTAGTTTGGACTGGCATTTCTGGTGTATTGAAGTCTGAAACTTATCTCCCCAAACCCATCTGGCTTTTAGGTTCTCCACTGAGATGTCTGGTGGCATTTTTATTTAGTCTACAATTATTTGTTATTTGGTCTTCTTCCCTTACAGCTTTTAATATTTTTTACTGTTTGATTCTTAGGTGACCAGGAGTTTCTTTTCTGGTCAAATCTATTTGGGTCTCTGTATACTTCTTTTACCTTTATAGGAATTGCTTTGTTCATGTTAGAAAATATTCCTTCATGATTGTTATTGAAAACAATTTGAGGCCCTCTAGCCTGGCTTCTTCTCCTTCCTCTATCCCTAGTATTCTTAGGTTCATTATGTCCTAGATTTCTTGTTTGCTTTGTGTCAGGAAATTTTTTAGATATAATGTTTTTAGACTCATGTATAAATTTCTTCTATCATATATACAATGTCTGAGATTCTTCCATCTCTTCTGTTCTGTTTTTAGAGACGGCCTCTGTAGCTCCTATTTTCATTTTTTTTCCCAAATTTCTATTTCCAGAATTCCTTCAGTTTGGATTTTTATTGTTTCTATTTACATTTTATTGTCTTGAGCAGTTTTATTCATTTCCCTATAGACCATGTTGGTGTTTTCTTGCATTTTTAAAGGATTAATTTCCTCTATCATCATCATTCAGGTGTTTTTAAAGTCTTTTTCTTGATCTTCAGATATGTTGGCACATTTGGGGCATGCTGTGGTAGAATACCTAGCTTTAGTAGAGTCATACTGCTCTGGCTGTTATTTCCTGTCTTTGCACCACCAATTATGTTTCTGAAATGGGTTGATTACAGCCTATGTGCTGATTTCTGTATTTGTTGGTTTTGTTCTTTGGTTTCTGTTTTCTCTCTGGGATTTTTTTTTTTTAGAGAGGTTTTTTTTTTTTTTTTTGAGAGCCTGTGTGTTGCTTGGTAGGTAAATATTGTTGGAATTGAAAGTTTTGGCTGCTTGGTATTCCACATTCCAGGTAAATTATATTCCCGGGTATTGGGAGCTGACACTTAGGAACAGGGATAACTTGGGATCTGAGGGGAATCGCAGGAAGAAGCAGAGAAGAGTGTTCAACAAGGATATGATTTTTTTTTTTTTTTTTTTGTCTCTTTGGAATGGAGGAGCACAGTGAAGAGAGGTGAACACACAGTATTTGCTTTAGCACTTGGTATACATCTAGTGGGTTGGAGCGAGAAAAAAAAAAAGGTGAAGATGTAAAGATTGCCCACCCTGCTTTCACAGCAGAAATAGTCTGTGTGTTAGTAGTGAGTCCAAGTTGAGGGCTAGGATAAAGCAACAAAGGAGAAAGGGAGGCTAACAGCAAAAGGTCAGTGGGATTCATAAGAAATGCCGACCTAGAGGAAAGGAAGACTGCAGCATGTGTTCTCTTGCAGAGAGTGGCAGGGAACAGAGAGAAAAGAGAGGAACTACAGGCAGCTGGAGGCTGGGACACAGTCACAAATGGTGGGGGGAGGTTAGAAGATCTGTGGAATTCACAGGAAATAGAGGCAAGGGGCTCGGAAGGCTTGCTTCAAGTATTTTGATCCAAAGCTGGGTATGAGACTGTTACAATTTATGATTTTTCAAAGTTAAACTATAAAAAAATAAATAGGTTAATAAGTAATTTTTTGAAAGATGTTTTTGGAGAAGAAAAATTATAGCACTTAATTTGAAATCAAGATAAAAATTATATATTGCATTAAGGACGATAATTTTAGAAATACAAAGACAAGAGTGTAAAGTAATATTTCTATACTCCAAGGCAAAATGAAGGTTAATTTATTGATTGAAAATAAGTATCTGTTTAAATGTATTTTTATGTATGGATGGTATATAGAATGTGACGGATAGAGAATATAGTTTTGATCACCTAGTAGAATTCCTGAAATAATCATTTGAGAGAAAGTGAAAGACAACCCTAGGGAAATATATTGAAAATACAATGCATTTTCTTGAGAATCTGTTTTTATTTACTACATTTTTTTTAAGGAAACCAGTGGTCATACTGTAATTTTGTTCTTTTATTTATTATTAGTTCTATGAGAATTTCATGTAATGCATTTGATATTATTTACCCCATTTCACAATTCCATCCAGTTCCTTCCCAGCCAATTTTCTGTCTTTTTCTTCTTCTTTGTTCTCTTCCTCCTTCTCCTCCTCCTCCTCCTTTTTCTTCTATAAACTTACCAAGTTCAATTTGTGCTAATCCATATACTCTTGAGTTTGTACTCAAGTTTATACTCAGTGAATAATCAAACAACAAGGAGCCATACTCTTAAAAGCCTGATTTTCCCTCTCTCAGGAGTTACCAATTAGCCAGTCGTGGGACTTTTACATACCTCCCCTCCAGTGTTCTGATTGTGTCTGCCTTGGATTTGCACAGATCTTATATATGCTGCCTCAGTCAAGGAAATGTTCTGAAGTATATATGTTAGAAGACAATTTGGTATTTCTATTGGGTTCAAGCCAATACAAAGTCTTTATTAACATGCCAGCAACTACACTGGTTAGGATCTTATACAATCCCGAATGTTTCTCAGAGTGGGATTTTAAGCACAAAAAAATCCCATATCCTAGGTAAATATATCTCAGTTTACAAAAATAAATAGTTATTCAGAAGTGGAACTACAGAAACCAAAAAGCAACGTTAGTACATTAGGGACTTGTAGAAATATGTATTAGGATATCTTAGGTCTCTGATCTTATTTTGGCTTGGAGCTGTATTCCAAAGCCTGAATGTCACTTCCATCATGGCATTAGTTGTGCTGAGGTATAGGAGTCCTATAAATTAGGTACTCTTTCACCATCTGATCCTGGAAACTTTTGCTAGCAGTCAAATAATTTCTCTTCTATCTGCCCTTTAACCAGGGCAGTGCTAAATGACATTAGGGTATTATGTTCTCCTTTTTTAGTGCTGAACCTAAGTCAACCTTGATCAGTAATTTCCTGATCAGAGCATTAATAAATGACCTGATTAAAATTGGAACATGTTGCCCAAGAACTTCTGCATAGATGGGCCTTTCCAAATTCAGAATAGGCAGTATCAATAGAGAAAAATCTTCTGCTAAATGCTGCTTGTTTTGCCTACATTTAAAAGTCTATGAGTTTAAACCTCTAGTTCAAGAGAAAGACAGGAAACTGTCTACTTGAAGAAACTTTTGTCTTTCAACAGAATAGGGAGAAAAGGGATGAAATTAAAAGCTCCCACAGATTCCAAAGGGCTGTCTGAGTGTAAAAGAGCTGCAGCGTCTGAATGTGTTTTATATATCGGAGCATTTTAAGATCTTGGGAGTATTACAAGTAAATGATTTAACTGCTTTCAGCTGTCCTGTAAGTTGTTCATAATCACTGATTCTGCTTTTCAGATGAGCATAATAAAGTGCTCAATATAGCTCTTTCAACGGCGGCAGCAGTGCTGACTCCTCAGTATGAGACACTCACTCATAGGATATCTTCACATCCAAGCAAAGCAAAAATAAAAAAAAGAAAAGAAAGCCCATATAGCAGCAGTCTGGCATGTCTTGAGCTTCCTATTTTTTTTTTAGTTTTGTTTTTTGTTTTTGTTTTTTAGTTAGGCAAATGTGCTGAGGCTTTAAAAACTTAGTTATGTCTAATCAAACTTTTGTGTCTATGATAGCTCACCTCAGTAATTTGGAAGAAATGATTTTTTTCAGCATATTTTCTCTAAGTCTGGTATACAGATTGATAGTTCATGTTAGAATGCTGAATCAACTAAAATTTTTAGGTATACTTTCCCATGACATTCACCAGTAAATTAGGATGACATTACTTGTTAGTAAAATCAACTGGGTGTTTGTTTCACTTGAATAATCAACTCTATTTAAGAAAAAATGGAGATGTTACCAAGCTCCTGTAAAGACAGAAAAACTTGGTCAAGTATTTAGTTGATATCATGGCCAGTTTTTATCCACTTTGTCTTAGACTTTAATTCCTCAGTTTTTGCTTTCAACAAATGTCTCCTTATGAATATAAACACATCTATTTTAAATTATACGAATTGAGAAAACAAATGATATATGACAAAGCACTTTGAATTGAAGCCTTTATAGAATAAAATTTTCTTAAAATTAGTAACACAAAACTGATGTTGGTCATATGGGACTGCAATCATAGGAATC
This sequence comes from Alexandromys fortis, assembly GCF_014885135.2. NCBI lineage: Eukaryota > Metazoa > Chordata > Mammalia > Rodentia > Cricetidae > Alexandromys > Alexandromys fortis. The sequence continues at coordinate 3,471,172 of NW_026068014.1, read as the reverse complement.
TGAAGCAGGAGGTTTGCCTATCTGTTTTGCGCAGTAAGTTCCAGGATAGTTAGGGATACCCAAGGAGAGCCTGTCTCAAATATCCATAACAAAACAAAAGCACTCTACAAGGTTAGTTCATTCTTGATCCTCACTTCAAGAAGGATCATGAGGAATGAGAAGAGCTAGCATGAACATGAAATGTATTGTCCTTGCCCTTGCTTATACACAAAGGAGAGCAGTGAGCTGTTACCAGCCAATACCACTGCAGACAAAACTTTATCCAAACTCAACAAAAGGCAGAGAGAGAATATCCAAATTAACAAAATTAGAAATGAAAAGGGAGACATAACAACAGACGCAGAGGAAATCCAGACAATCATTAGATTGTATTTTGAAAACCTGTACTCCCCAATATTGGAAAACTTAATAGAGCTCACAAAATTAGAAAACTTAATGGAGCTCACTCTTTTAGCTGAACTGACATCCTAGAAACTATCTTTGGCCCCGTACCTCTCTCATTTGGGTTACTGACTGCTGCAGCATATAACAACTTACATAGTGCTGGGAATTCAATTGCAGTTTCTCTGAGCTCTACCCCAGCCTACTAAATTTTCACAATGTCCAAATTTTGAAACTGGATAATAGGATATAAAATTTTCATGTTAAGAAATTTACTTTTTGTAAATGAATGTATTTCACCATTTTTATTTTGATTTTGTCATTGAAATTATTACTTCTTTAACTGTGAAGACTTTAGAATTCTTTTGACTTCATGTTAGAATAGGAGGTTTGACATTTACACTTTTCTTTCATGCCTGTTATTGAAGTTTTGACAAGTGCAATTATTGGAAAATACGAGCAACTGTTCTTGAGTAGTTGTAAAGTAAGAAAGCATATTCCTAGATAGATCTATGAAGTCTAAATAAAACCCAGAGTCAGATATCAGAGAGTGCAAGCAGAGAAATCAAAGTAGCAGAGCAGCCAGTCACTATAGAGACCTCCTTTTTTCTCTACTGAATTCTCAAACTAAATCTCCACTTCTCTAATGCAATATTAAAGGTGTGGAATTCTAACTTCTGGGATCATCTTTATGTGATCTTTATTTCTCTTTTAGACAGATTCAATCTCATGTAGCCCAGGGTGGTCTTGAACTAACAGAGATCCCTCTGCCTCTGTCTACTGAGTCCTGGAATTAAAAGTTTGTGCTACCACTCCCTGGCCTTTATTGGCATAGCTCCACACTCTGATCTTCATGTAAGCTTTATTTGTTAAAACACCAACAAAATAACGTTACAGCCCTATGTGTCAAAATTATAGATTTAGAAATTTGTTCTACTCAGAAAGCACATTTCATAAAAATGCTCATTGTTTTCTTAAAGTATGCCATTTTACATATTTTGATATTTAATGTATTTGAAAAGATGAATCACTGTTCAAAACATAGACAATAAACATTTATAATGTGCCAAATACCTCAAAAATAGTGAGGACAGGATGATGGATCCTGTTTTGTTTTGTTATTATCCACCTTTCATTTTGACCCTATATCTAATATTCTGTTTCTTGTGATAGTATTTTCTGCTCTTGCTTTTGACTTAATCACATTTACTTCAAACAAGTAATATTGTTACCTTGATTGCTAATTTTTGAAAGACTTCCTTCAGTTATTTTTAATTACATGTGTGTTAGAGAAAGTCTATGAAACAATTAACATTGCTAAATTAATTGTTTTAAAGATTTCCTTTTTTATTTTTAATTACGTGTTTCTTAAAGAGTGTGTATGAACATATACATGTAAGTAACCATGGAGGTGAGGGCCAGCAGATTTCCCAACCGTAGGAGATAGAAGCATATGTGTGGTGTATGCAAGGAGTCTGTGGCCATGTACATATCAAGTCCAGACAGAATATCAGGTATCTACTATTGTTATGAGAATTATTGGCCTCAAAAAAGAGTGTGCATACAAACTGAATAGGTTTAATTTATATATTTAGGAATGCATACATATATGAATGTATATATGCAAACATATATATTACATATACATATATATATTTGTCATGAATTTGAAAGAGACCAAAGAGGAATGTATAAGAGAGTTTAGAAGAAGTAAATCAAAGTGGGAATTATGTGATTATATTATAATCTCAAAAAATACAAGAAATAACTTTAAAAATTAATACATTATAGGTGGAATTTTTAAAGCTAATACATAATGTTTGGTATAATGGAATTACATTCTTAATGGAATCAATAAATCTGCCAAGGAGAAAATAGCAAAGCACGCCTGAAAGTGACCCTTAATTAAGAACTCTCTTACTTTGGCTAGACAGTTTTAAACACTTACTTTCAGGTTCATCTGGTCTCCCCCACAGGGTTGCACAGCTCCTGGAATAACTGCAAAACCAGGTCAATGACCCGAGTGGACATAATAACCTCTTATCAATTTCCTAGATCAAAAATTCTGATTGATATATTATCCTTGTATAGAGAACAGATCTTATATTAAACGAGTATGTTCAAATGCTACACTTGTTCTTATCAGAAATGCCAAGATGAAAGAATAATATCAAATTTGAAAAAAAATATTATACAATAGGTAAGAGACTATCCTTCAAAAATCAGATTTCTTGAAATCGCCTCTGGGAAACACGCATTAACTAGTAAGGAACATATACATTCAAGCAGGTAAACTAAAGTATTTTGGCATATATTCTAGGTTGTCTGCATTCTTGTTTTTCTCTTGATAGCAAATGTTTCCATTAAATAATACATTTAAGGAGCTGTACATCTTTCCCTGTCTGCAGCCTCCATTTAGTAGCTTCCTCATTTTAGTTGCCGAATTTACAGGAGCTCTGCATTCATTTTTGCACATCCCTTCAACTCTGACTCCCACCAGTTTCCCCCTTCATCCTTCCATCTTTTCTTTCTCACCCCTTACTTCCTTTGTCTTTCTACTTTCCTCAGTTCTTTCCGTAATCCCTTTCTCCCTTCCTTATGTGCTTGCTCTTTTCATTTCTTATTTTTGCAATCTATATACAAAGGATTTTTCTATTTTCATCTTTAAGTTTCAGTCTTAGTCTAAAACAAACTCTTTTTAAAGATTTCTTCTGACAGCAGTAATGAGATGCTGTACTTCATTTCACTTGATTTTAAACCAAAGTAATGCACATAACAGATCAAACACCAAGAACCACCTTTTAAAAATAATTCACAATTCAAATATTTGCATTTCACAGGGATGTCTTTTCTATTTATGTCCAAAAATTAGATACGTAGATACATAAATTTGATTTCATTTTATTTTTGTTAAAAGTCAGAATCGTGAAATGTAGCATTTATCAACCAGGAAAGGTATGGACAGGTACTCTGTGCTTTTGACTTTTCTTTTTATAGTTCTTCCAGGGACTCCCTTGTGACCTTCAACAAATGGAGCTCAGTTGAGCTGACTGTAAAAAGAGGATAGACATAGTGACCTGTCTTGCAGAGGTGTTATAAGACTGTATAAATCATAACCTACAGAGTTCTTTAAGATTCTCAGATGAATTGTGCTGTATAAAGGTGAAATGTCAAAGGAGAAAAACTGCTTGTACCTTTTATGCGTCAGTTATTATCAAATGGCACTACAAAATAGGATCCCCGCACACCTTCATAAAACCTGTCTCATTTCCAGATGGAGTATTCTGTTCAGGCACTTGGAAAAAAAATGTTTAATAGATTGTGTTAACCTCAGAAAACTATTTTTACTTAATGTATTCAGTAAACCTGTAGTGCCCTGTTATTTCTGATAACCAGCATAAATAAAACCTTTTTAAATACCGTGGATTAATACATGTATTTTATGTATTTGTGTGCTACAGCACCTTTGCTTACTCCCCAGGGATGCCTTTGGCGTTGATTAACAGCTATACTATCTTTGCCAACTCAATATATAAAAAAGTTGGTAATATATTTTAAATCATCTATATTCAGAGTTGAAAATTAATTTTGTGTTGAATTTTTTTTAAACATCTACTGATTAAACTTAAGCAGCTAAAACATCTTAGGCATTTAACTTCAATGTTGTGTCCTCCCCTATCAGAGCAAAATTGGGCATTTTCCTATACACAATAGAGGGGGAAAAAAAAGCAATTACTATCAATCAGTGGCTAAGCAACAGATTGGAGTATTTAGAAAGACTCATTCATACACAGATTTGCAGCAGTGTTCAGCTCCTCTGATTAGATTCCATAGATTTTAAATTGTAGCTAATTAGGCTGTCATAGGTTCATTAATGGCTCTACTGATTCAGCACTCCCTCACCTGCATGCATATCAAAGCTCATTAGCGCCCTTGTCTAAAATACCACCTGCATTAATTACTGCCTGTGCACCAGGCCTCTTCAGAAGGCTCTTCTGACAATGATTCTACCTGCTTGTAGTGCCCCTTGCCCCAGCAAGCTCTTCAGGAGAGCTCCCACATAAAGTTCATGGTGCCGCACATGTGGCGAGACTGCAGCTGGTGTAAGGCCAGCGAAGCCTGTTTCATGTTTCACAGCAGGATATAAATAATTAGTGATGCCTGTACCGTGGCCTTGACACAAGGCTGCTAAGTCCCATTCAAGGTTCCTCTTAAACCATCCCTCCCTACAAAAGAAAATCCATGTCATCCTTCTTTTGATTCTTGAGTATTTAAGCAGCTTCAGCAAAATGCAAAGGCTAAAAGAGAAGAACGCTAGCTTTTTCTTAGTTCATGGCCTTTGTCCCTGGGGTTTGTGAAATGAAATCCCTGGAAGGGCTACTGAAGCCATCCCAGGTCCCAGGTGCTTTAAAAAAAAAAAATCACTCCACAATTTAGTAGTTATGTCATCTCTAAAGTCAAAGTAATATTTTCGTAATTTACATATAATTTTATTTTTATTCCCTTTTCATTCAAATCTTCCTTCCTCCCCATCCCTCTCCCTCCCCTCCTCTCTCTCTCTCTCTCTCTCTCTCTCTCTCTCTCTCTCTCTCTCTCTCTCTCTCTCTCTCTCGCTCTCTCGCTCTCTCGCTCTCTTGTTCTCTCTCTCTCTCTCTCCTTCTGTTTTTTTTTAATAGTATAACGTTTTAAAATCAGATACTAATAGAAACTCCTTAGAAATCTAACTACTTGGTCTGAAGAGTGTCCTCAGAATAATCTGTCAAATATGATAATGGTTGGGAAGTTGGCTTAAAATAAGACTAATTTTTATTTTTTGATTATTTCTCCTTATTGTTAATTATTTCAAAAGTACCTTCAAAAGTATCTGCTAATACTAGGTGTGATTTCAGGGATTATTTATGTGTCATCCAAATTTATTATTATGATGAATTGATTTTCAAGATATTAAGGATGAAGTTTTAATCTCAAGTAAAGTTCTTTCTGTAATTTAGTACATATGTATATTTTTATTCTTATTAATATCATATAAGCATACAGTTATTTAAATTTTTACTTAATTTAAATATATCACTAATAATGAGTAACCAAAACCATGTTTAATATATACATATATATGTATATATACATATATATATAAAGAACTGTTATTTTTTATTAATTTTTTCTGAATTAGTCTCACTATATAGTCCTGGCTGGCCCTAAACTCACTATGTAGACCAGGCTGTCCTGGAAAGCATCAAGACACATCTGCCTCCCAAAATTCAGGGTTTAAATATATGCATCACTAATATCAATTTATAATTGTGTTTTTAATCAGGATAAGAAAATTCCTCCATGAAAAACGAAATTCTATTATGAGAAAATACAGAAGAAAACAAATCTATACAAAGAAAATATATGTTAGGATGTAAAAATGTAAATGAATTATATTTGACTTAGTGATTTCCTGTGAGTGTTTAAAAATAAAATCATCTAAATTAAAAATTAAATTAAAAATTTTAGAAACAGTAAGAAATATGTAAGGTCACATTGTTTGGATAAAGTAGCTGTAGAATAAAATCTATTGATTATCATTACACTTATTACTTCATATAATAAAATAATTCTATAGTGCATATATTTGGATAAAGTATTAATATAATTTAATAAGCATCAATGATTCAGGTGACAATGAATACTTCTTGTTTGTTCTGGAGGACATGTTTAAGTTTTAATTAATCAAAGCAATCAAAAGTTACCAGAGACAGAGACTCACACTGGAGCACTGGACTGAGCTCCCAAGGTCCTAATGAGGAGCAGATGGAGGGAGAACATGAGCAAGGATGTCAGGACCACGAGGGGTGCACCCACCCACTGAGACAGTGGGGCTGATCTATTGGGAGCTCACCAAGGCCAGCTGGACTGTGACTGAAAAAGCATGGGATAAAACCG
>NW_026068014.1:3241115-3464626 GCF_014885135.2 Alexandromys fortis | reverse complement strand
GGAGTGAGGGGGGGGGAGGGGGGGGGAAATGGGAGGCTGGGAGGAGGCGGAAACTTTTTTTTCTTAAAAAAAAATAAAATTAAAAAAAAAGAAAAAAAAAGTTACCAATATACAAGAAGAGAAAAGAACCGCACTAATTTCATAGTTACAAATAAATAAGTCCTGTTTCCACATCTTACTCAAACCTGCTCCAGATTGTTACAAAAATTTACAAAACCGATTTCATAGAAAAACAGGTAAGTAATTGGTTGCCGTTATACTAGGATTGGAAATATTAGTATATCCTTGGATCTTCAAATATTTTTTTTCTGCTTACAGCAACTCAGGTTTTGTGGTTCTCAAATGATACTGCCTTTTACACTTAGTAACTCTTCCATCTTTTATCAAGGGTGTGCCCTCATCCTTTAATAATAGTACTATAAATAATTGCTTAGGGCCCAAATTTGCAACTTACAAATGACAAAATGTTTTTGCTCCCAGCAAAGTAACTACTCTGTTTCTTTACTTGTTTTTATGCATTGCTCCCTCATTCATTTGGGTGATGATACTCAGTTCTTTGTAATCTCAGGAGGGGAGGAAGTTCTTCCTGAGGATCAGATCCCTAGAATTAGTTGGCCTTGATTCTCTGATGTGAGCCTAGAGCCTACCTTGGGAGCATGGCACCTTAGAATGACTGACTATCTCAAGCCTTTCTTTTCTTTACCCAAGGCACTATGTCTCTCTTTATTATTTCTTTTATTTTTGATATCATAATTATATAATCCCTACTGTTCTCTCTGCACCCCTTTTTATGCACTCATCTTGCTCTCTCAATTTTATGGCATTTTTCTTTAATTGTTGTTTTACACACACACACAGAGCAAGTACATACACATACATGAATCTATATATCATATATACTATACATTCATTTATACTATACATCAATATAACTTCTTATTAATGCTATAGTAATATAGTTATAGATATTATATATATTCCTACATACATAAATACCTTTTCTTTTTTTTTCTTTCCTAATGTGTATAATGTTACCTATTCGCTATAAAATCAGGGCTGCTTATTTTGTATTGGATAGCCAGTTGGAGGCTATTCCTTGGGAAAGACCATTATTCTTGCTCACAGACTTCTCCATTTGCCCATAGACTTTTACATTTTAAAATTTATTTTATTTCTTTTTGGAGAAAAAGGTGCAATATGGAGATTTCTTTGTGCGTTATAACTGTAAAGTCTAAAGTTATCCTGTAAGCCCCACTTGCCAAAGAACAGATAACTTCCTGGGAAGCTGGGATCTATTAGTCATGTAAAATAACCAGCCATGTATTTTCAGTTCAGCAGACAGGTTTGGCTACCCCAACTACAAAGAATTTCCTTGATGACACACAGGCATGAGGTATGCAGGCAGGAAAGTAGGCTTTCCCCCAACTGGATGAAGATAGAAAGTCAAAAACCTCATGGGTTTGTCATTATAAGCACCTGTCTAACATAGCTCCTGCCATTTTTCTGGGATATCCAGGTTATGGACCTGTCAGTGTCCATCTTCCTGAGCAGTATTAAATAAGGCCTGCTTTAATTGGACAATCATGGGTTTGGTCTTTCTACTTGCCATTTTTAGGTTTAATATAACTAATATTTATTTAAACTTCTCTTATGTGTTTCATTATATATATATATATATATATATATATATATTTACTGTTATTTGTATGTTCAAAAATATGAAATGTCTCATCTTTCATTTATTCCTTTTTCATAAATTTCATCTCTAGATGTTTAATTTGAAATATAATTATAACAGTGACTACTCTCTCTACAATAAAATGACAAGGAGTTGTAAAAAAGCAGAAATTCTTTGTCTAATCATCTCTCCTATTGCCTAATGCTTTTGGTGTCAGGATTATAAATGACTGTGAAACACATGGAAAACTTAAATATCAGCTGTCATAAAAAGACAAGCAGAAGCTCTTGAGGAAGAAGTAAAGAAGTCTGCAAACAGTTATGGTTAAAAGTTTTAATATGCCTTCAAGTTATGACTTAGGATTTTTAGGATGTGAATTTTTTGTTGTTTTATTAAGTATCCAAAAATACAACATTTCATGGTAAGTATCTGTAATATTTAATATCATTCACATTGCTATCCTCCTAAAACCTGCTTAATGGACATTGGGTAGAATAAGGGTCACCAGAAAAAGAAATGTTCTTTAAAATACCACCAAATATAGTTTACTGTGCGTTTTCTATTCTTTCCTATCACCTAATATCCAGTAAAATCACAGATAAATTACCTGTCCCACTCAGAATATCTGAAGCCAATAAACAACCAAGAAAGAACTGAACAGTATTTAAGATCCAGAGTAGCTTCCAGCTGATATTTTGAATGAGAGTTAGAGGCAGTTGTAACACTCCTTCATCAGATGGCAAAGGCCAATGTTTATACATCAGCTGTTGATTATGCTTAGTTTCTCATTTCCATATCTTACCTGGATCAGCTCCAGAAGATGTTTCACACTACCATTATCCCCTACCAGCAATTTTTCTTGCAGAAAAGAACTTCAGAAGTTCTTTGATTTTTTCCAACTTAAGAGAAAGTCATCTATGTCTTGAAAATCTGAGGCTTATTTTACTATTGTCTTTTAATTAAAGAAATTTAATGAGCATGTATGTGCCAGTGATTGTATTACTCACTGAGAATATGATGACAGTAATCTTGCTAGAAATTGAGCTAAATATATATTGTAACTGTGACTGATAGTCCCAACCATATGAACTTATTAGGAGAAAAATGACAGTGTTTCATGTTTGAACTATAACAAAAAGGAATGTAAAAATGTAGGAAGAAAATGACAAGTTTAAAACCATAATGAGCATAAATTGATGAGTATAATTAAAAACTCACATTAAAATTGTGAATAATATATTTAACTCTTCTGAATAGCAAATTTAACTCTTCTGAAAACTAATAACTAAAATGTTTGTTGTGGAAGAATTGGACACAGAAAATGAATCTCTATGATACATAATTCCTGAAGAAGAAAAAGAGAAGCACTGAGCAATACACTTTTACATTAACATTGTAAGGCTTGTTTGTACAAAATCAAAAGTTTTCATATCAAAATATAAATAGGAAAGCTTCAGATGTTAGGAGTGAATTTTTTATAACCACTAAGTGACATTTTCCCATAACCAGAGAAGAAACTAACTCTCTCAACACAAAATATATTCAACATTTATAAAATACCTGCCACAGAGTCTATCTAACCAAAAGCATTATAAGAGTGCATGCATTTAGGATATATGGGTGTTATATATTTTGTTATAAATCATGTTGTTTGGGAATTGGAGAGGCTTCTCAACAGTTAAGAACACTTGCTATTTGTCTTAGTTGCTTTTCTACTGATAAGATGAGACACATGCCTAAGGCAATTATAGAAGAAAGCACTTACTAACAGATTACAGTTTGTAGAGGGTGAGTCAATGACCATCATGGCAGTAGGCAGCATGCTAACAGCATATGCTCTTATTCTCAATCAGGAGGCAGAGAGACAAAGAGCTAGCTGGGAATGTATGGGCCTTTCAAATATTAAAGCCATCCACCTAGTTTTAACATACTTCTCCAACAATGCCACACCTAATACTTCCCAAACAGTTCCACTGACTGGTGACCTAGTAGTCACAATTAGAAGCCTATGGGGCAGTTCTTATTCAAACCACCACACTTCATACAGAAGACAGTTTGGTTCCCAGCAAACACATAGAGGCTTACAAACATCTTTAACTCCAGTTCATAGGATCTAGATCCCTGTTCTGGCATGCTCAGATACTAACACTTGCACAGTTCACATTTATATACATAAAATAAAATTTTAAATAAACATTTTTTGAACAAAATCATGTAGTTTTTTGCATTTTGACATTGTGTAATACTGGAAGGAAAATACTTGTGAAATACATTGATCATGATGCATGACAGAAAATTAGTCTCTTTCATATGTCTATAATTTTTTGTGGAAAATATTTGTTTCTTGGGTGGTATAGAGTATAATATCTAAGTGATGATTATGATATATTTGCAATTGAGAAAAATCACAACAGATATTTAAGAGATGATCTTATATCATATTGCTTTTATAAGAATGCTGAAAGTTACTTGTCAGCAACAGATGAAACACTCCCTTTAGAGGAGGATCTAAATCTATGTTATTCTACATATTCATATATTTGTATATATATATACACATAAAATCATAAGTATATATTTTTAAAATCTCTGAACTCTTTCTGTGTACATGTATACATATGGACATATATGTTTCAATATCCTAAAACAAACAAAATGCAAAAAAAACCCAAAATTGTTAAAAAAAAAAAAGCTCCCCCCATAAACCTTGGCCATCCACACAGAAGAGGGTCTTCCCTGGAGTTTGATATATTCTGTTTATCTCCCTTATATAAAAATAAGTTTTCATTTCCCAAAAATCTATTAATTGCAAACAGATTATTTATTGGGGGTGAGATTCCATATCCAGATCCCCTATCAATGTCCTGACCCTGTCTGGCTTGGAACTGTTTGGTCCTATGCATAGTTTTATAATTTCTGCAAGTGCGTTTGTGTATCATTCCTGTTTTTTTGTTTGTTTGTTTTGTTTTTTTCCTGTAAGACACTGTTTGACACTGTTTCTTTGGAGGCATCTGTGACCTCACAAATTCTTTAATCCTTCCTGGTGCCTTGAGTAGAGAGGTTTGATGAAGACACTACATTTAGGGTTAAATTCCTCCAAATCTTTCATTTCCTGCACATTGAACAGTTGTGGGTCTCTTTTTAATTAACACGCACTACAGAAAGAAACTTCTCTGATGAAGGCTGAATAACACGTTGACATATGGGTATAGCAATATATCATTAGGAGTAATTTTATTGCTGTCCTTTAGCAGAACAGTAGTAAGTTTTCCTCTAGGACCATGGCTTACTGCATTAAGGATGTTGGTTACTTTAGTGGGGCCATGTATGTGTTCCACCTCATAGAGTGGTTCTCAAATCTATTCTAAAAGTAGTTGGTTACTCTCATAACATTTGTTTTACTATGAAATCACTATATTTTTTTACATATTTATCCCTTGTTGACTTAAGGTTAAAACCCGTTTTGCTCAGAGGACACTGAGAAATCAAGGTTACACAGTCCCAGAAATCCATCCTTTCTGAATAGCTTTCATAGTACCCAAGGGATGTGCAAAGTAGGCTTCCAGAGAAGAAAGGTCATCAATACTGTACCCGACTATGGTCTGTGGAAGCACCAATGATGATCCCCTGAAACAACATGGTATATTTATAAATATATATGGTGATTTGAATAAAAATGCCTCCCAGAGACTCAGGGAGTAGCCTTGTTGGAGGTGTGACCTTGTGGGAGGTTGTGTGGCCTTATTGGAAGAAGTGTCTCTGGATCTGTTCTTAGAGGTTTAAAAGAGTTCAAGCCAGGCCTAGAGGCTCAATGTCTCGTACTGATGCCTGAATATCCAGATGTAAGACTCTCAGCACCATATCTGTTTGCATTACTACCTCTCTTCCTGCCATGACAATAATGGACTAAACTTCTAACCTGCAAACCAGCCCCAATTAAATTATTTCTTTTATAAGAGTTGCTGTGGTCCTATGATCCCTCTCCCTTGCTTCAACTGAACTTCCGGAGATCAGTCTAGTGCTAGACTGTGGATCTCTGCATCTGCTTCTATCACTTGCTAGATATATGTATTATAGTGACAATTAGGTTAGTCACTAATTTGTTTATAGGAAAAGACCCATTGAGGTACCCTTTTCACTATTGCTAGGAGTTTTATCTGGGGTCATCCTTGTGGATTCTTGAGAATTTCCTTAACACTAGGTTTCTCCCTAAACCCATAAAACCTCCCTCAATCAAGTTAGCTCTTTCTTGTTCTCTCATTCCATCCCTCCCCCAACGTGGCCTTCTAGATTCCTCATGTTCCCATCTCCCATTCCTTTCCTTCAACCCCCTCCTCACTGTTTACCCAGGATATCTTAACCATTTTCCCTTCCTGGGGCCTTCCACATATGTGTCCCTCTTAAGATTCTTCTTTTAACCTAGCTTTTCTGGGGTTGTAAATTACAGCCTGGTTATCCTTTGTTTTGTATCTAATATCTACTTATAAGTGAGTACATACTGTGTTTGTCTTTCTGGGTCTGGGTTACCTCACTCAGAATGATTTTTTTTCCTAGTTCCATTCATTTGCCTGCAAATTTCAAGATGGTATTGTTTTTTTATTACTAAGTAATACCCCATTGTAAAATTTGTGCCACATTTTCTTTATCCGTTCTTCAGTTAAGGGACATCTAGGTTGTTTCCATGTTCTGGCTATTACAAATAATGTTGCTCTGAACATAGTTGAGCAAATGTCCTTGTGATATGATTGTACGTCATTTAGACAGGATCTAACTAGGGGACTGAATGCAGCCCAGTAAAATAATAAACATTCCAAAGAAATTGTGCCAGCCCTTGTCAGAGTAACCCATCAGAATGTCCAAACAGCATCTGTTTGCTTCAAATGTCTTTGTATATGATTAGCCACTGTTTTGAAATTCTTGTCTGATGGCAGTCATTATTTTATAATCCGACTATATTCCAACTAATGAGTTCAAAAATTGTATACTTTTACCCAATCCCAAAATGCTAAGGCCTGTGCCACCCTGCCTGTAGTTTTTCCCTTTACAATCCCCTTCCCCTGAAGCCTTGGTGGTATTTTCCTACACCCATTGTGTCAGAGTGACTGGTTAATGTCAGAGTTAGCAAATTAGAATCAGTAAACCCCAGTGTGTTTGTAGAGATACTGACTCTGTGGTGGTCTCGTTTGGAGGTCCCGTTCTACGGGCATAACAATGTGATCAAGGGCTATCAATATCATAATGGGGAATGCCACAAAGACAGAAGACTTGAGGCTAATAGGAGCTCATGGACTGTGGACTGACATCTGCAGAAACTGCATGGGACTGAACTAGGCTCTCTAAATGTGGGTGACAGTTATGTGGTTGATCTGATGGTTGGGGAATCTGACAATAGGACCAGGACTTATCCCAGGTACATAAACTGGCTTTTTGGAGCCCATTCTCAAATGGTGGGATACCTTGCTCAGTCTTGATATGAGGGAGGGGTCTGATCCTGCCTCTTCTTGGTATACCAGACTCCATGGATGCCCTAAAGGAGGCCTTACTCCTTGTAAGGGGGGGTGGGAAGGGGCAGAGGTGGGGAGTGGGTGAAGCAGAGGGAGGATGAACTCGGGTTGGTATATAAAATGAAAAAAAATTAAAAATAAATAAAAGTTTTGATTTGAAAGGTAAAGAAGAGTTATTCTGGTCATGGTGTCTTTTCACACCAATAAAACCTTGTGTGTATGTGTGTGTTGATAAATTAATATATCTCTCATTCTTGATCATGGAAGCTTCTTCATTTATTATACCATGGTTAATACATAAACTTACAACTTTTCAAAGTAAAGATACTAGTGTACTGAATTAGATATGTGGACTGAATTAGTCCACAAATTAGATATGTGTCATGTAATTTCCCACTGTTACTCAGAAAATATCAAAAGATAGGGGGCTGAAAGACTGTAAGATCCAAATGTTGGGAAACTAGAATGAAACCATGTCTTCTGGATTTTATAGAAGAGTTAGACTCATTGACTCACATATATAGCTTACTATACAAAATAAGTACAAAACCAAGTTTATTGACATTATAGCATAGAGAGGAAAGGACACATGAGTCCCTGCACCTTCTACTATTGACACTTGATGGCTGCTTAGTAGGAGAGGGAGTGTCTAATTTTTGAAGAGACTCATCCTTTCAGATTTAATATTTTCCATATTTTTATTCATACATATGCAGTATAAATTGGATTAAGTGGGATATAAAACAATATAAATATAATGTAAAATTGGGTGGGGGTTTTTCAGGGTGGAAGTAGATCATAGAAGAGATCAAGAGAGGCATGTGGGGAAGGTATAACATGTGAAATTTACTAGAATTAATAAAATATTGCATATGTGTGTGGCATCCTCATTAAAGTATATTCAGTTATACCTGATCAGTTTTTCTCAAATTTATCAAAATCTTCAACCAGAAAGAATTCAGAGATGCTTCCATAAATGAGCTATTACTAAGTAATCTGATATAGAATCAGGGATCAGAAAGGTTACGACTTAATTAAGACCATACAGACTTAATTAAGTAACAGGGAGTAACAATGGTTTATTAACTATGAAAAATGTCCCATGAAATATCATATTAATAAGGCATTATTTTTAAGAAATATATTAAAATTCTGTTGTTCTGCAACTGTTCTAAACACACACAGACACACAATATATATGTTAATATATATCTCCAACTTTATGAATTTGTTTTTTCCTCTCTTTCTTTTTTTCATATTTTTATTTTAAAAATGTACTCTTCATTTTACATACCAACCCCAATTTCCCCTCCTACCCATTCTTCCATCCCCTCACTCCCCTCCTTCCCATATCCCATCCTCTCCTCAGATGATGTAAGGTCTTTCTTGGAAGTCAACAAGGACTAACAAACCAACTTGAAGAAGGAACAAGTCTCTACCCACCAGATCAAGGCTGAGCAAGGTATCCCAACATAGGCAATGGTCTCCAAAATGTCAGTTCATGTACCTGGGATAGGTCCTGGCTCCACTGATAGGCATGCTCCAACAGGTCAAGCCACATAACTATCACCCACATTCAGAAGGTCTAGTTAAGTCCCATGCAGCTTCCCTAGCTCTCAGTCCAGAGTCTATAAGCTCCCACTAGGTCAGGTCAACTTTCTCTGTAGTTTTCTCCACCTTTCTCTTGACCTCCCTTGTTCATATAATCTTTCCTCCATCTTTTCAATCGAACTCCGAATGCTTGGACCAGTGATCGGCTATGGGTCAATGCATCTGCTTCCATCAGTTACTGGATATAGGTTCTATGATGACAATTAGGGTAGTCACCAATCTGATTATAGGAGAAGGCCCTTTCAGAGACCATCTCCACTATTACTATGAGTCCTTGCTGGGGTCATCTTTGCAGATACTTGGGATTTTACTTAATACTAGGTTTCTCCTTAATCTCATAACAGCTCCTTCTATCAAGATAGCTCTTTCATTCTTCCCCCCAACTCAGTCTTCTTGATCACTCATGTTGCCTTTTCCCATCCCCTCCTTCTACACCCCCCCCCTTAGTTTACTCAGGAGATCGTAACTGTTTTCTTTCCTGGGGCCCTCAATATATGTCTCACTTAGGGTTCCCTTTTTAACCTAGTTTCTCTGGGATTGTGGATTGTTGATTGGTTATCCTTTGCTTTGCATCTAATATCCACCTATGAGTAAGTACATATCATATTTGTCTTTCTGGGCCTTGGTTACCTCACTCAGGTTGATTTCTTTTCTAGTTCCGGCTATTTGTCTACACATTAGGTTTTAAATAATTAATGTAAAAACTTTATTAAAAACTTTTTTTTTTCATTTTACATGCTCAATCCACTTTCCACACTTCACTCCCTCTGCTCCTCCTGCTCCCTCTACCTTCCATCCTCCTACCCCTATTCACTCCTCAGAGCAGGAAAGGCTTCCCATTGGAAGTCAACAATGTACAGCACATTGCTTTGAGGCAGGACAAAGCCCCGCACCCCCCATATTTAAGCTAAGAAAGTATTCCTTCAGAGAGAATGGGTTCTAAAAAGCCAGAAAAAGCAATAGGGATAGATCCTGGTCTCAGTGTCAGTGGCCCAAAGTCAGCCCAGCCATGCAACTGTCACCCACATTCAGAGGGCCTAGTTTGGTTGTATGCTGGTTCCCTCATTGTCAGGGTGGAGTGAGCAGGCTTCCCTTATCTTCATGATCTCTCCAAAACCTTTATCATGAAGGGGTGTTGGATTTTGTTGAATACTTTTACAGCATCTAATTAGATGGTCATATGTTTTTTTTTCAATTTATTTATATCACGGATTACATTGATGGATTTTCATATGTTGAACCATCCCTTCATCTCTGGAATTAAGCAGATTTGATTGTGGTGTATGATTTTCTTGGTGTGTTCTTGGATTTGATTTGCCAGTATTTTATTGAGTATCTTTGCATCAATGTCCATGAAGGAAATTATTCTGTAATTTTCCTTCTTGGTTCTGGATAGATACCACATACCAACATTAAATCAAGACAAGGTGTACAATTTAAATAGACCTTTAATTTACAAATATATAGAAACTATCATCAAAAGTCTCTCAAACAAACAAAATAAAACCCATGGCCTCATACTTTTAGTGCAGAATTCTACCAGAACTTCAAAGAAGAGTTAATACCTATACTTCTCAAAATGCCCCACATAATAGAGACAGAAGGACCATTGCCAAACTCTTTCTATGAGACTACAGTTGCCACCCTGATACATAAAGATGAAACACATAAAGATGTCATGGTTTTGTACAACTGAGTAGTACTCCATTGTATAAATGTACCACAGTTTCTTTGTCCATTCTTTGGTTGATCAGCACCTAGGTTGTTTCCAGGTTCTGGCTATTGCAAACAATGCTGCTATGAACATACTTGAGAAAATATCCTTATGGTATTATTGTGCCCATTGGGTATATGCCCAAGAGTAATACTGCTGGGTCTTGAAATAAATTGATTCCTAGTTTTCTAAGACTGCCATACTGATTTCCAAAGTGGTTGTACAAGTTTTCGCCCCCACCAGCAATGGAAGAGTGTTCTTTTTACTCAACATCCCCTCCAGCATAAGCAGTCATTATTATTTTTGATCTTAGCCATTCTGATAGGTGTAAGATTATATATCTAATCTTAAAAAGTTTGTGAATAAATACACCACTTACTAAAATTTTTAACTTACTAAAATCTCATAGTCAATCCTCACAGAAAAAAAGTCATTTGATGTTTAATATAGTTTCTCAAGTTTTGAAATTATTCTAAAATTAATATGCCATATAAAATTATTTTTAGGTAAAATATTAACATGTAATAATGCATCATACACAGATAAAACATAAAGAGGAAATAATTTGGGAGACATTATGATGAGTAAAAATGAGGAAATAGCTCTGTCTACAGGGATTTGGTAGAAAAGTAAATATTCACTTCACCTGAAAGTAGAAATGATATTAGATTTCAGAGAAAGTTTTTATTTTAACATATAACTGTATTTGATTCAGCATAGTGTTTAGAATGATATTTTGTCAATCTCCATCAGTACTTCTACATATTTCACTAAAATTTCTGATTATTCATGGATAGTACAGCCCTAACAGCTTTACAGTGTGTAGTTCTTGCACTAGCCGAATATGACACAGTGAAAGAGGGAGTAAATTGAAAAGAGGATTATTGCAACATAAAAGCCTTAAGCAAATACAAACTAAAGACATAACTGGGAATACTTGGCACTTCAGATGCTTATACATCTTGTTCCTGCAAAACTTGTCTGAGACTACATTATAAAATGACAATGACAGAATGAATGAGAATGATTCAGCAGCCTGTTATGAGAGAGATTAATAGCCTCTGTTCTCAGACAAGTTATTCCCTCTGTAAAATTATAGTGCCTTTAGGTTACCTTAGACGAAGAGAATTAAATACATGATAGATCTTGTGTGTGACTCATCGGTTATGCTAATTTCCTATCAACATTGACATTTCGACAGTCTGCAGCATAGGCTCAGCGTTTGTATAGCATTGCTTCCCTGCATAGATATTGAGAAGGTGTAATGTATTTACTATTATGAGGAAGAAAAAGGAACTATTTATTGTTTTGAGATATAATCAGGCTCAGGATTTAGCTGACTACCAAGCAAGAAGAAGCTGGCCAGCAGATTCTTACTTACTTTATATTAATAGGCAATGTATAAGAAGAATATTAGAAAAAAATGTATCATATCTATATAATTTCAAAGACAACATTTATGTTTTTTTTTTCATCTTGGAGAGATATAAAATGAAAGAGAAATATTCTGCTTTTATGTCTGAGTGAAAGTATGACCTTCTTTCATTGAAAAAGATTAACAAGGTTCTCCTCTCAATAATCCACAATCAGACAACACTCAGCAGTCCAAGCAACCCTAATGTAAGAAACAAATAATAATCAGAATGATGTAACTGAGACATTAACAGATCTGTTTCCAATCATGTTAATTTATTAATTAATATATATGCATATATGCAAATTTGTAGTGACTTATGAATAATATTTATCTCAATTTTTATTAGGATAAGCTTTTTTTAGAATTAAATATAATTTAAGCTTTTACTATAGTCTTAGGTACATTTCTATTGCTATGAAGAGGCAAGGATGAACCTATAGAAGAATAAGTTTAATGGGGTTTATAGTTCCAGAGGGTTAGATTCTACGACCATCATGACTGTGAGCATGGGCGAAGGCAGGTTGATATTGTATTGATGCAGTAGCTGAGAGCTTACATTTTAAGACAAGAACACAAGGCAAAGAGAGCACTAACTAGGAATAGCATGCCTTTTCTAAACCGCAAAGCCTATCACTGTGATACATCCCTTTCTATCATGTCACACTTCCTAATCCTTCCCAAACAGTTCTCTCAGCTTTGAACAAAACATTCAAATATACATGCCAGTGTGGGTTCTCATTCAAACCACCACAACTATAATCTGAGGAAAAGGCAGATGCAGAAAGTATGTAGCATTTATAGAGTGTCTGGTATATGCTAGGACTTACTTTCATTGCAGAATCATTTTGTTTCATAGAACAGCAGTAACAAATTTCAAACAAATTTGACAATGAGACTCCATAGGGAAACCATGTTAAAATTTCTAGAAATTAACCACAGTGGAGATGAGATCTAAATTAAGACTTTTAAATATATATTCACACATAACATTCACACATACACACATGTCACATAGTAACCATACAGTGATAATGCTCAATAGTCTACCAATAAAAGCTTGTTCATTAAAATCATAGAATGATGTTTATTAGCATTTTTAAAAAGTTATACTTGAAATAAATCTGTAACTACTACAGCAACTTTTGGTTTGGGACAATCTCCTTCCTATTCAAGGCTGGAAATGCTTGGAAAAATTCTGTAGACAGGAAATTTCCCATAGCTTTGTTTCAGTGATTAGTTAAACACATTTGTTAGAAGACTCATTTCTGATCTACATTTACATTGTCATTAGAGAAATGACACCTTTAAAACACATAGACTTAAATAAATACTTCGCTTGCATTATCAAATAATGCACATACCTTTATGTAATCTTTGTCTACATGTGTGTACATGTATGCATACATGTATGAACTAGTAACCTTTTTCATTACTATGCTAAAGTTCCTGATGAAAACAATCAAAAGGGACAAAGATTAGTTTGACTTACTATTGGCAATACAGTCCAAGATCAAGGATCAGGAGAGCATCAGGAAAGTCTGGGGACTGTGCCCTCAGGAGTTTGCTAAGTTGTTAACTCACATATGAATGGATCAGGAAACAGAAGATGGGGAAATGTTAGACCCCCATTATTCTCTTTTCCTTTATAGTTAGCTGATACCCCACACCAAGAGATGATGGTCCTGTACATGTTCATGGTCTTAATTTTGATTAGTTAATCTTCTTTGGGAAAACTCTCATAGACTGACCTGACGATCTGCCTTTTGTCCTAGGTGTTTCTTAAGCCGATCAGGCTAACAACTGAAATGAACCATCACAACACACATTTATATGTCATACAAGATTATCTCCTATTGTGAATTAGGGTATGCATTTCTGCTGCTAGCTGACATTTAACAAGAGATGTAGTACAATAAGGAAAGCCTAAGAAGATAAAACACTGAAGTAATGGCGCATCTAATTATACTATACATAATTGTTACATTTCTGTACAATTTAAGGTTTCATCAACAAAACAAGAGTAACTGAAAATTTTTAAAATGATTATTTTTTGGAAGATTTAAATTTCTAATAATTTTGACTTCAAAATTTTCTTTTCTTTATTTAAGCAATTAAAAAGTGTTTAAGTTAGGTGGCAATTTCCTTTAACTCAGGACAAATTTAATGGCATCATGATGGTGACTCTTATCTAAGCTTAGATAGATCATTAATAAATTTCTAATGAAAGATAATGGTGCCATCATCCATCAGTCTTAGTTTAGTGTTGATGGTTGCCCAATAGAGAACTCTCCCCATACAGTAAAATGATAAGGTTCTCTAATAATTTCTCGGCTTTGTTGATAATGAATATCTGTCGTGCAATGTAAATTATTGATGATAACAAGAAAAAGAAAATAAGAAGTTTTGTTGTCCTCCTTGGTAACCTTCCCTTCTTTGATTTATTTAGAGAATTATATACAACTATTGAGCTTCTACTCTGTGTCAGAATCCTGACGACTGTTTCATAGACTATTACATTTTATCTAGATACCTACTTGCTAATTTAATATTACTTTCTTTTCTTGGGTGAGAAAACTGAACAAAATATATAGAAGTATGCTGCTCATACCTGTGATAGTAAGCCCCAATTTGTTTGCTTCTAAAATCTTCCTCCTCCTCCTCTCTTTCTTTCTCTTATTTCTCTTTCTCGCTCTCATTTTTTCTCTCTCCCTCTTTCTTTCTCTATTTCTCTCTGTCTCTTTGTCTTTCTCTGATTTCCTGCTTTCTTTCCACACATATATTCAGAATGCAATGTGATATTCAGATGCATATGTAGAAATTATTATATTTATGAAAATGAATATAGGAGGAAGGTCATTGGTTAAAAAATAAAGAAATTGCATGGCCCTGATAGGTTAAAAAATAGGTGGGTGGAGTAAACAGAACAGAATGCTGGGAGAAAGAGGAAGTGAGCTCAGATGCCATGCTCCCCTCTCCCATGCAGATGATGCAGCCAGCAACCAGGTCAGACATGCTGAATCTTTCCTAGTAAGTGCATCTCGTGGTGTTACATAGATTATTAGAAATGGGTTAAGAGGCTGAAACTAATGGGCCAGGCAGTGTTTAAAAGAATACAGTTTCCGTGTAATTATTTCAGGTATAAAGCTAGCCAGGTGGCAGGAAGCAGCCCGCTGCTCCTATTACAACAAATATATCAAATGACTTGCATCTTTATTCTTATTTGTATTTAGAAGATATTTTCTGAGCTGGGCTTAGTGGTTCATACCTGTAATCACAGCTGTCAGGAGGTTAAGACTGTTTCTACAAACTCAAGCTCAACCAGGACTATTTTTGGAACATCTAGAAAGCTTGAAACTCTATGATTCTATGCATTTTCTTTTCCATAGTATATGTCTCTTATACACATATGTAGATGCGTGTATACATGCCTGCCTGTATGCATCCATCCATCCATCCATCCATCCATCCATACATACATACATACATACATCACCTGTGAACTCTGTGCCAGTCAACATCAATATTTTGCTCTTACTTATCATAGGAAATTTGAGCCATAACATACGAAAGTTAAGATAATATTTACCATATTTGTCAGTCAGTGGTGGCACACATGCCTTTTATCCCAGCACTTGGGAGACAGAGGCAGGTGGGCAGAGCGAGTTCCAGGACAGACTCCAAAGCTACACAGAGAAACTCTGTCTCAGAAAAAGGTAATATTTATCATATTTAATAGTTTAAACATGACATATATTATACTCAGATTCCATTAGTCAAATCTAAGCTTAAGTATCATACTCCTAGATGTGCCCAAAGATGACAGAGATCTGAAGTCCAACAAGACGTTTAAGGTGATGTGCCAGTTAACAGTCACTGTCAAGTAGATGCTTTGCTTTTTTATCATTTTTTTTTCTTTTTTAAGGAGGTTAGTTCTGTCTAGATGTTGACAGAATCTCTTATAAAAGATCAGCTCGAGTCATCAAAAAAAAAGAGACTTTTCTCAAGAAACTGCAGTTGTATGACTGTGAGTATGAACCCACAGTCCTTGAATCACAGAAGACACTGAAATAGCTCTTCACACATGCTCAGGTTTTATCTTTTCAAATTAAGCTTTCTTTTGCTAATTTGAGATATAATCAGAATAATCTTATCACATTTTAGAAATTAAAAACATCAGAGTCAATGGAGATAATATACTGAAGGTTAAAAAATAGAAATTATCTTTAAAATGCCAAAATATAAAAAATAATATAATTGACTTTTCATCATTGTAATAAATATTTGAGAAAAATCAGCTTAATAGAGGAGAGGGTAATTGTCTTTGGAGCTCCAGGGAGACTGCATGTCATCATGGCAACACTAGGAAGAGTAGAAAGTAACGAAGAAAGGGAAAGAGAGACAGAGATGGACAGAGAGAAAGACAGATAGACAGACACAGAGAGAGAGACCAGAATCTTTATTTCTTCTTCAAGAGAACATAGTCAGTAATCTAACTTCCTCCAGCTATCTACTCCATACCTGTTATGACTCTTTCATCCCAAATTAACAATTGGGATTGACAAGCAAGTCTTTGACATTGGGCTACATTTTAAATATAAATCACAACAGGTACTCAGTAAAGTTCTCACATAAAGGACAATACAATATTGCCATCTTCTATATTGTCCTATCATAAGTTACAGCAGTAAAATTAGTTTATAGCAGTATTTTATTGTTGCCTATCTGAGTGTAGAATTTAAACTATATGGAGACATTAGAGGGTGTTATGGACAAATGCTTCTGAACGTAATGAAAATATATCTAGATAGCAATAACTAAAATTTATATCTCAATAGTTTCTGGCCAGTGGTCCTCCAAACAGAATACATAATATTATAGTTCCCTACAAAAGAAAAATAAGAAAGTGAAACCACTAAAATTAAAATGTACTGATGTTTAAAAAGTATTATAAACTGATCCTTTTGATCAATGTAGATAGGCCATTATAATCAATCTAAATGTTCAGCTAGAATAGTTATTACTCAATGGAGTTGAATTAAATAGTATATTTCCTCTTTCTTTAATATAATCACTATGTCAATAATAGATACAGGATTGATGATAACAATAATGTAACTTAATATAAATAGGCATTTTAGAAGAAAAGCTGAATATAATTTTATGCTAAGGTATGTTTATAAACTTCTTTTTGAACATGCTTTCAATTTTAATACTTAAATATGACAAGCAGTCAGTTCACAATTTACTTTAATCACTGACAATGAAGACAATAAAGTTTTAAAATCAGATACTGTGCAGGTGGTAGCTTCTGCCAGTGGCAGCTTGCTAAGTTTCTACAATAAACATGCAATACTTTGACTTGATTGGTGCAGGCCTCCAACAAAGGCATACTAGCTTAACAAGGAACCAGCAAATTCTTTATAAAGGAAGAGCTGGTGTTTGGATATCTCCTGCCGTGTTAAAAATCTCAGCTCCTATAATTAGCAGCGTGATTTTCTTCCTTGCCATGATAAACGGAAGAAAGGAACTTCTGCAGAAAAGATGCAAAGACATATGCCAGAGGGAACTGTAACAATGGAGCACGCAGCAAGGGGCTTGATCGATGGTCAGTTGTAAATATCGTTAGAACAAAAGCATCAAAGTTTGTATAGTAAAAATTAGGAATTAAATTCATAAAATATTCATAAATTCAAAGACCGTGTCAAAGTTTTGTGACTTTTAAGATTAATAAGAGATTAAGTATAATGATTCACAATTAATTTAGCACTAACAGTATAAAAAATGTATCTGTTTACCTGGGGTTTATAAAGTTTGTGATTTTTTTTTTCCTAATCATGAGTTTGATATATTGGTGACATAATGGTAGGAGTACTTTATTCTATAGAGACAAACATTGCAGAATATTCCTTTAGCATCATACAAACACTTGAAAATTTTTTAAAAATCCATTGTGTTTTCTTATACATATGGACTTAAATAAATATGCAAAGGGAAGGCTAAATTGGCAATATATGTCTTAAAATATGCTTTGAATAATTTTAAATTTGTGAATGCCTTTATGAAAATTCACATTGTTAAGCATGTCTATCTGGCTTTTAGTAACACCAATTATATAAATCAAAATGACCTTTAGTTGGAGAGAAATTGAAATCAGAAAGAAAAACAAGCTGTCTTTCCCTCTACCCATCTATTTAATCAATATCAATTCGGCAATCAATGTAGAACCAATAAAAACTATGACACCTCAACAGCTAATTTCTTATCATTGTAAGCACTAGAGCTTCAAACAAACATATGTGATAATAAATAATGAGATGGGATTTAGGTTAAAGAGCCGCTGCCAAGTTAAGCCTCATTTGTTGGTAGCACCTATTTTTAGAACAGAAATAAAAGACATCACCCATTTTAGGCTCCAATGGGAGGGTCTTTGCTATCGTGTTATTGTTGTTGTTTCAACAAAAGGAAGATCTATATATGTCTTAAGAAGTGAAATATCTTCTGGAAAAGTTAGCAGCACTAGAAATATTAATGCAAAGTTCTTTTCCGATTTTTAGCAGGAGAGTTCATTCTTCTCTACTTCTGCGTTGGATCCAGTTTAGTAATACTCTCTGCCTTAGATTAATTACCCTGATCTAATTCATTTAGTGGAGGACAGCTGTGGTACGTGGGTTGCTCACTGATGTATTGTGTTAAATGACGCCCATCTGTCATTGCAGAATATCAGCTTGGATTCACTGTCATCCACTTCATTGGTTCTGCTGTGATGTGAAGTACAGCTACAATGTTTACTACTGTTGTTAATTTAATATCTACACCTTTAATAACCTGACTGCTGTCACTCGCTGAACAATGATACATGATGGGCCCTGAAGAACCGGATAGAGAGCATTAACAAGACAGCACAGCAGACCCTCTGGTACAGTTAATTAGAACATTTGTGGGCAAAGTTCCTATGGGAGCCCCATAGGACTCTCTCCTAGGGAAATTCTTAACTGGGAAATGAAGTTAAAGGAATCTACGTTAATAGCACTTCTGACAAATTTAATCATTAATTAACGATTAAATACCAGGAAATCCAATCATTCATTTTCATCAAGCAGGACTATTTTGTCATTTTATATTCTTAAGATTTAATCTTAGATGCATAATTTTTTTTCCTGCTTTTGTTCTCCTTCTTTCCAATTTCACAAAAATGCACCTTATGTGTCTCCCTGGAAATCAGCTGATCCGGTAGAATGCACCAAATATACTGTCCTCAATGAAGGTATGCATTTTCAGATAAATTAATTTAATTCAAAATATATTTAAAAGATCTAAAATATGTATTTTAGGCAAAATGCTTGTATCTGTTTGTTTTATTTATCTGTACAATTATTTATTCCTCAAAGAGTAAAATGAAAATAAAAATATATTATATACAAGTTTATGCATTAAGTCCATTAAATAATTATATAAAATATGTAAATCATAGAAAGTATAGATATAATAAGTACCTAAATATACACTGATATGGGTTTTATACTTTTAAAAGAAATCTCATAGAAAATATGACTTTTCAAAGTTCTTTATTTTTACCCTTCATGTTATTCTGTTTATCAACTTCAGAGGCTTGTTTTACTTTTGTACTTAGTGGATATTTCAAAACTCTGAATCTCTCCTTCAAGTCCTCCCACCTTTTTTTTTACTTGCAATGAGCTCCACAGATGTTTCTTTTTGATGTATTGCTGGCAAGTAGTCTCTGCTAATATTCACTAGGTTAAGTACAGCTAGATATGAGACATGAGCTCATGTAAAACTTGATTATTACCAAAGCGGTTGCATTATTCTGTATTTACCTATAGATTTTTTTGTAAAATTTAAACCTTATAATTTCTAAATAAAATATCTTATATTCTGTATTCTAGATATTTGATGTTCCATCTACAATAATAAAGATGTTTCTAATTAATTCAGTTGTAACCTAGAATAAATAGAAATAAGACAATATCATTTATTACCAAGGAAAGATAAAATCTAAATACATGAAATCCAGTTGATAACTGTGTGTCATGCAAAAAAAGAAAAAGCAAACATATCTCCATATAAGCATAGATACCATTATGAGGCAGAGGGAAATCAAAAGTGTTTTAATTATAACTTGCATCCAAAAATACATAGAAGTTTGGCAGTGGTGGCACATACCTTTAATACCAGAACTTGGGAAGCAGAGGCAGGAGGATCTTCAGGAGTCCAAGGCCAGCCTTACCTACAAAAAGAGTTTCAGGACACCAGTTTTGTTCCAGAGAACCCCTGTCTCCTGTGGATGGCCATACACCCAGGAGTATATTGGCAGCACGAGGTGGACTGCAGGCCTTAAAATAAATGAATGAAGACAAAAGCTTCATGGGTCTGGAATGTGAGGATGGATCTGAGAATATATGGGTAATGAGATCAAAATACAGTATATGAGAGTCAAGTAGAAAATAAAAACTTTTGAAAAGTTAATGATTACTGGTTTACCTGTGATATGGTATTTTATGTTGGAATGATTTCCCAGGCTATCTGGTGAGCTACATTAAGAAAGGTTTCTTTCTTACTCTTTCAATGTATTCTCTCTTTTTCAAATTTCAACAATACTGAGAATTTTCAGCAAAAGTAATGGAATTATATCTAATATTTCTAAGATAAATTGTCACATTTTTATTTATGATATAAAAACATAATTTGCAATTCAATTTATGCTTATGTTTTCCTAGTTATGAATTACTAATAAGTTCTTTGAAAAACTATTTTTCGGGCAGAAATAAAGGATAGTTTTACATTGGTTTCTTCTTCCCCACCAACTGAAACACTCTGGAGAGCAGGTCCTGTGCCCAGTCAGGGCAGCACATCAGAGCCAACCCTGTTAGCAGAAGTATGGGGAGGTCAGTCCCAAAAGTGTGAACATGGGGCAGCTGGCCCCATTATCCACTATCTGTAGTAGCATGAACAGAGGAGAGTTGACCCCTTTGCCCATCAATGCCTGAGGCAGGTAGGAAAGCTGACCCTGTGGTCATAAGGATGGCAGAGCTGTCCCTGACACCCACCAGCTGCAACACTTGGGGGAGCGGGCCCGGTACCTTGCCAGCATAGCACAGTTAAGTCAACCCTGTTAGCAGAGTTGTGGGAGAATCAGCTCTGAAACTGTGACCATGGGAGAGCTGTGCCCTTACCCATGTGTTGTGTGGTGACATGGGCAGGGGGGAATTGCCCTCCCCCAGTTCATTAGCACTGGAAGCAGGTGGGAGAATGGGTTATGTGGTCATAAGAGTGAGATCCATCCCTGACCCCTACCTGCTAAAACAGTCAGGAGAGCAAGCCACAGCTAAAGCAGAGTAGGCCGCCACCTTTCAGGGCAGCACAATGGAGCCAGCACTGTCAGGGCAGGTGTAGGGGACTCAGCCCAGAATTTGTGAAGATGGGAGGATTGTATTCATTTTCCATCTGGCAGAGCAACCCTTCAGCTGCCCAGGTCCAGACCTAGAGTTATGACTTGGCCTGCCCCAACATTCACCCCATCTCTGATCTACCCCCATCTTCTGGAGCATGTGACCTGACACAGAGATTCAAAGCTGTAGGATCACCACAACACAGGGTGGCAGCTGGAAGTCCACAAAGAATCCTAGTTGGGGGCCCAGCAACAAGGGTATAATGAAGATCAGGGGCCTCGAACTAGAACAATGGCTTTTTGCAATGAACACTGCAAGTAGTGATGTACAAGCAAAGATGTATATGGAGTGACTTGTTGGATCATACTGAAGCATCCGTGATGAGATTTTTAATTCCTTCCTTTAAAAAAAAATTCTCATTTTATTTCCTTCCTTTGTTTTCTCTTGAATTTTGTTTTATTTGGGGAAGGTGCAGGGACAGAGGGTAGATGTGAAGGGACAAGGAATGAATGGGATCAGGATACAAAATGTAAACAACATAAAATAAATAAATTTAAAAATTTTTAAAAATTAAATAACCTCTAAAAATTTAAAAAATAACAAAATAACCATAGGTTTAAATAAACATAAGTATATTTACATATAAATATATGCATTTCCTAATCATCTATATAAAAATGTAAACAGTTTAAATAATAAATTCAGAGATTAGGACTTCTAAACAATTAATTCTCCATAACAGTATTTGAAGTGTTTTGGGGAGAAAATCGCAGTTTGTTATAAAATATAAATCAAACAGATTCCAGTGAGGGAAAAGTGAGACGGGCCTGAGCTGTTTTCATGACACTAGAAGACACGAGAGTCCCTAACATAAGCATGTGCTTGACACACATTGCCCATCGACAGACTGTGCCATCAAACAGAGTAATGAGTTCAATTGCTTTCAGATCATACACTTATAAAAACTCTTCTGCTTCACTGTAATATTCAACAAATGGAAAGACAAAATTATCTACTTGCTTATCACTGAAAATATGTATGAATTCATTGACAGAAAAATTAAAAAGAAAATTGCAGAGAAAAATAGCCAACCTAATGGTATCTAGAAGGCTAAAATTTTGTATGTGTGTTCGCATTGGGGGGGGGATTTTATCTATAAAAGGAATGGGTAAATTACGATTTAGAAACTCATAGTAAAGTTGGGGCCCAGTAGTGAAATTACCCTTAGTGTTTGTTTGCTCTTTGTTTACCCAGCTATTAATACACTCACAAAATTACTGAATATCTCCTCTATGTTTTCAGTGTTACTTTTTCTCATATCATCAAATAAAACATAAGGAAAAGAGGGGAAGATAATAAGTCAAGAAAATAAGAACTTGTGATTTTAGTATTCTTCATGAAAATGTAGAAAATTAGAAACGTCCTTTGAAGATTAAAATCTGTTTGAGATCAATGAGTTGAATATAATTTACAGTTTACAATCCAGTTTCTCTTTTTAGGTTAATTAATTTTATATGCCAGCCACAGTTTTTCTTTCTTCCTCTCCCCAGTTTCCCCTCTCACCTTTTTTTTTTTTTTTTACACCACTATCTATTCCTTCTCCTCCTCCACTCAGAAGGGGTTAGGTCTCCTTGCCTTGCAATCTTGTTTCTTATTTTCAACAAATCATCAATCAACCAGCAGGGCCTTCATATAGATCTGGCATTATACAGTTCAGGGGAATTGTTACAAATGCAAATAAGAAAGATGATAGGAATATATAGGACTCATGACTCTAAAATAAAGTAACGGCATATTGGGTATATTAGAGCTTATTATACTATTCTCTTTAGGTAATGTGCCTTAAATTTTTGTAACACGGTGAAAGGGAAATATATACTAAGTATGTAATACTTACATTTAGTTTAGTGACAGAGAGAGAGAAGAGAAGTGAATGATGAAGCAAGTGCTCTGTTTGACAGCTACTTTCTAGGAAATCCATCTGTAGGATGGAGAGAATACTTTCCCTCCTGCTTAGGGCTCATCTCTTCAGAACTGAGTGTGCACTCATTTGGCTATGTGCTGATATGCTAGGTCCGACCAGGGAGAGTGAAGCAGAAACACAATCTGACATGAATTTTAACTGTAGATGACTACGGGATGAAGAATGGAGGAGATGCACAAGTGAATGGAGCCAGTGTAGGTGATTTAGCTATGTGGGATCTCTAGAGGAAGAATGAGGCAAAGAGCCCTTGTTTTAGATGGCGCACCTACAATACATGCCTCAAAAAGTAGGACGCATTCTATGAATTGAGCTAAAACTGGAGAACATCTAGGGGGAATGTAATGATAAAGGCAAACATTCCACGTGCTGAACCTAAGGGTGTGCTTCTCAGGCAAAGGGGGAGGCAGTTTGGGCAACCATCATTCTTCATGCTTGCATATGATCTATGACAGAGGAACAACTCAAATGTGAAGTGATTTCCAAGATGAAATGCTATTCATGCCTTAATGCCAATGAAACATTTTAAACTATCTTTTAGAATAGATGATTTAGAATTGCTTTTGTCACTGTCTACTTAACCATATGTCTAAATTATTCTTCAACAAAGAACTTACAGCATCAAAACACTACAATAGAGTGTATTTTGAAATGTAAATTCATTTTCAAAGAATATTTTTAGGGATACAATGGTGCAAAGAAAGAAAACCCATGTTCTTAGCCTGGTTCTGATTCTGCTGTTGACATGGCTCAGCCTCAGTGCATCGTCATTGTCCTGCAGGACAAGGTGAACAGACCCATTCCTTGACAGATTTTGGTCATTATTTGTGGCTTTGTAGCCACAAACCTCATCTGCAAACTTTTCTGGAGAGTACGTGAGCTATCCAAAATGTTAAATTTCTCTGTACCTACTAAAGTCAACAGGTTTTGCCTCTGATTTGGACTTAAGGGCCTTGCAGAAGAAATATCAACCAGAGTGAATGGCAACTCAGTTGGCATCCCATCAGTGTTGAATTAAAAAAATGTCTGTATTCTGGCCAAAGAGTAAAGACAGTGATTCTCTGTAATCCTGTGGCTGCAGTGTGATTTTATGTGTGCTTTACTATAAGACTGATGCCTAATGGGATATCTACAGGGTATAATTATTTTAAAAATATTACCCAGCCAAGCTATTGTTCACTATCAGTGGAGAAAACAAGACATTCCAGGATAAGAAAAATTTAAATAATTTCAAACACTGAAAATATTTTCCTTTCAATAGAAAACAACTTTTTAGTAAAGTTGTACCTTGAATTCCATGTTTCAGTTGCTAACAATGGTTTTTAAGAACATAATTTATTCATACATACCTATTACTGTAATATAGTTTTGGGACATTTTTATAATCTCCAAAACAAGCCAAGTGTTTGCTAGCAAGAAGTATCTAGTCCCCCCTTTTTACAGTTTTCTTAAGATACTTTATTTTTTGTGTATGATTGTTTTGCCCTATGTATGTAGTGTGTTGCCAGCTTAACTGGTGCCTGTGACGGTCAGAAAAGGGGTTTGGACTCTCTGGAACTGGGATTCAGATGTTTGTAAACTCTGCTGGCATCTAGGAAATGAACCCAGATCCTCTGCAAGAAAAACATGTGCTATTAAATATTGAACCGTCTCTTCAGCCGCCATTATCCTAGTTTTAATCACTCTTAATGCTCTTTGTACTGACTTACTCTAAACATTTCAAAACAGTGGAATCACAAGGTATGTTGCCTTTGGTAACTCACATTGTCATTTCAAGACAAATTGATATTTCACCATGTATGTGTACTTAATATTTCTTTTGAGGAAGTGATATTCTGTTACAAAAATATAATACTCATCAATAAATACGAAGAATCCTGTCTCATCTGGAGCACAAACCACTCTTCTCTATTTAATTATCAGTTATCTTGAAATTAATTATTTTCTTACATTGAACAAATATTAATAGATAAACAATATGTGTACACATTTGTATTTTATTTCCTTGATTTTATGAGATTGGAATAGAGTAAATATACAGTTTATACTATGTTTTTCCATAGAAAATTTAAGTTTCATCATGTTTTTCAGTAAGTTGTTTTCTTCTATCTAATATATATATATATATTATTAGCAAGTGAGCCATATTATACTGCAATTACAATGATGTTAAATATATAACTGTATTCATATAAATATAATTAGAAAGTATTAATGGTCTCAGACATTTCTTATATCAGAGCATAGTAATTTATATTATAGTTTATACATATATTTTTAGTCTAGAAATTTATTTCTAGAGGCATTCACACAAACCTCAAGTTGATTTTTACCATACAAAGAAAGAGAAATTTGAAGTTCTGCTATTGTGAATTCAAAAATATTAATTAATTCATTTGATACTTGCTTTGATGCCATCATTGTACTACTATTACACCGATCCCTTAAGATATTGGAGTATTTATGAACATTTCAAAAATGAATTATAATATTATTTTAAAATGTAAAGAAAGGATATGAGAAAAACAGAAAACATAAGAAGATTAATAGACTTCCATGTCTTTAATATTCAGAAGGGTTCACTGGTGTTGTGTTTCCCAATGCTGCTTCTAAGGCATGTCTTTTTGGTACATGGCGATTTAAAATGAGTGATGGAAGCGTACTAGCTGCCCCATTCTTATGACAGCAGGGACAGCTCTCCTACCGGTCTCTGTTGGTGGTGGTCATGAGGGCGTGGCTGCATTGCTTTGCCTTTGCAACTACAAGGAAGATGAGAAATAGAGACATCTCTTCCAGGCACATGTTTGGGACTGGGTCACCCACACCTTTGCTAACAAAGCTAACTTTATTATGCTACACTGGTGAGGTGGAGGACCTGCTCTCTCAAGTGTTGCAGGTCACTGGGGTCAGGAACAGCTTTCTCTTTCTTATGACCACAAGTCTGGCTCTTGCACCTGCCCCAGATATTGATGAGTGGGGGCAGCAGCCCTCCCCAGTCCTTACCATCATTAAACAAATGAGTAGTGGAAACAGTTCTCCCATGATCACAATTTCAGAGCTTTCTCACGCACACTTACACGGTAGGCTCTATTGTGCTGCCCTCGTGAGGTACAGTGCCTGCTCTGCTGTGCATTGTAGCTGGTGAGAGTCGGGGACAGTTCTCTTGCTCTTATGACAACATACCCCAGGTGTTCATGGGCAGGGCATCTTTCCCTGTCCATGCCACTCTGTGGAAGATAAGGGGTGGGGCTAGGTCCCCCGTGCTCACATCCTCAGGGTTGACTGAACTGTACTGTCATCAACAAGATCATCTCTGTTGTGCTACCCAGTCAGAGTAGGGCTGACTTTCCCTTGTGTTTCCACTGGTAAAGCGGTCAGTTCCCTCACCATCTGAGCCTACTCCCTTCCTCTCTCACCTCTTCAGATATGTCCACTGGACCCGAACCACCATTCTTCTCTCTCTCTGTCTCTCTCTCTCTGTCTCTGTCTCTCTCTGTCTCTCTGTCTCTGTCTCTCTCTGTCTCTCTGTCTCTCTCTCTCTCTCTGTCTGTCTGTCTGTCTGTCTTTCCACTATACAGTACCTCTGTTCACGCTAATAATGGCCTTCTGGATGGTGCTGCAAGGTACTTGGTAGGCCCATGTTTTCTCCTTGGAGCCAGGGTGGGCAAGCACAGGCTTGGATGTCTGTCTCTGTCATTGTCACGCACAGGGAGGCTGGACTGGTTCATAGTTCTTCATCCCAAGACTGAAGAAGATCATTATAGTGATATGCCCAAATGCCCAGAACCTATGGTGTAGGCTGGGCTCTTGACTGAGGTTTCAATGTGAGCCAGGGTTAGATTCCCCCTCCATGCTCAGCTGAGGTGTGCACATCTCTGTTTCTCTGTTTTAGGCTCAGGTTGAGCCCGTGACCCCTGGGTGACCATGGCACCCACAGACCCATGAGTAGGGGAGAACACTTTCTGAGCCCATCACTGGTTCAGGCCCAGGTTGAAAAGGTGGCTCCTGCTTGGTTGTGACTCCTGTAGACTCAAGTCAGTGTTTATTTGCTTTTATGTGCATTGATATTTTGGCTGCATATGTGTGTAACCTGTATTAATGCAGGACCCATGGGATCAAGAAGAGGATGTTGAATCCTCTGGAACTGGAATTACAAGCAACTGTACAGGGTGCTGACTACTCAACCTGGGATCCCCAGAAGAACATTCTGTGTTCTGCACCACTGATCAGACTCTTCAGTTGCCTATTGCTTTTAGACATTTAAATATTATATCTTTTGAATTAAAACTACAAAACCAAAGAGAATGTCAATTGGACAGTCTCTTTAGCAAACATTCAGACTATAATGATTGCAATATATGGGCTCCTTATTGCTTCACTCATCTGGCATGGTATTTTAATCTGCAACAGTAGCAAATTTGTATTTTCACATTCTTTTCTCCTCTGATTATTTAAAGAATACAACAGCATCTGAAACCAGCACTGTAGTTAGTTATAAACCACAGTTTATGGAGATGAATTGGCTCCTTTCAGTTGATTGGGTTTATATGCACTCTAAGGAAAGAAAAATCTTAGTTTGTGCTAGAAATAACCAGCCTTTGTTTCCTCTTGAGATTATCTTTGGAGACATAGGCATCTCACTGCAAACATATAAATAAATCCTACAAGTTATCAAGAAATATTCTGAAGCTAAATTTAAAATCAACATTGTCTCATCTAGAAAATTTAAAAATAATATATTCAAGATGAAGCAAAATATAAATTTCACCAGTTACCAGCAAATTTTCAATAAATTTTGATAAATAACTATTTTTTTAAAAATAGTTTACATTCACTTGTAAATATTCACAATCTTCTGAAGAATATTTTTCCTAAACTCTAATCAAAAGTGGAAAGTTATTGAAGCCAAAGTTCTCATAGAAGCCAAATCATGTACTGTGGCAAAAGAAACAACTGTTTAGTTAGTTTTAAAAACCACATCCCTGGCTTGGTCCACATAGCTATATTGTTATTTTAACAATAAGTGTAACATCTGTTTTGGAGTTCCAGATAAGATTTTGCTATTTCTCTTCTTTTCTTCATTTTTCTATATTTGCCTATTTGATTAATTGTAACATGTTTCGAATTGAGAGTTATCTTTCTTTGAGAAAGGGGGAAAGGTAGAAACAAGGGTATGAAAATCAATTGTGTTCCTGTTTATGTGGGTAATTCTCTTAAATTCTTACAAAGGGGCATGCTGTTAGAAAATTGCATATGGGAGTCTATTACAAAAGATTTGACATCTGTAATGAAATATACAGAATTTTTAAAAGACAAAATGTTTCAAAGTTTCCTTGATAAAAAGGAAAAAATGATTATTTCTAATGTTTGGGAGATAGTGCAGAGGTGATGGAAAAAAAAATTTCAGGTGTTGACAGAGGTTTCTGTCCTGCCTGACTGTTCAGTCCCAAAGAAATACACAGAGGTTTACATTAATTATAAACTGATTGGCCTAGTAGCTCAGGCTTCTTATTAACTCTTATAACTTATATGAGCCCCTAATTCTTCTCTATGCTAGCCACGTGGCTTGGTACCTTTTTCAGCAAGGCAATCACATCTTGTTTACTCTGTGTCTGGCTTCCTCTGTGATGACTGCAGACTGAAACTTCCAACTTCCCATAATTCTCATTGCCCTGCCTATGCTACTGGCCAATCAGTGTTCATTTAAAATACAAGTAACAGTGTACAGACCACTGCCCCACAGCATTCAGGACATATTGATTTATTGTTTTAATAATGAGAGTCTGAATCATTTGAATGTTGATGTGTGTTTTAGTACTTCGAGCAAATAATATGAATATATTCCAAATCAAAATGTGCAAAATAATTAAACAGCTGGGCAAAATAATAAAAATAGCACACAAGTACACTTTCAATGTGCATATATCAGTTTAAGCTCAATAAATAGGGGGATGAACAAAGAAATACTTCTGTAGCCCACTTTCAATTAAGTATCTTTTGAAAATACTTCTTTTTAGTATGTTGTGTGGATTATAGTTTCAATTGCTTGGTCAAACTGAAATATGTTTTCTTTGTATTATGACTAAATTTATATGTTAGGATTAACTAAAAATATATTTTGGAACAAATACTGGAATAATTGCTAGAGTCTTAAATATGTTCACCAATAGAGCATTTATATGTAATTGCTGTGGCAACTGAGTTGGATTAGCAATCAGGAAGCTGATCACTAAAGAAGACTGACTCTCCCTCCCTTAGAAGCCATCAATTGCATGAAGTGCTTCATCTGGAAGTATAGTCCTGTGAAAATTTTCCACATATATCGTTATAACAACTGTTGTTGACATCATTCTGGTATTATTTAGGTAATTCTATTTTGAGATTTTATGGGCATCCCTTTCATTTCTAGAGGACATGGTCTCACAGAAAACATCTTGATCTCCTGGTTCAAACAATTTTACCACCCTCTTCTTTCACAATATTTCCTGACGTTTAGGTGTAAGAGCTATATTGTAGATGTACCAGAGAAGTTTCTTTTTCCTGTTGGAAGGGTTTGGTTAGTAGTATATAACTCTAGGGAGGAACATCATTTCCTATGAAATAATTCCATTTAACACACACACACATACACACACACATACACATACACACACACATCTTAAGCTTATTCACTACTGTTTTTCTTTGGCTTATTCAATCATATTTAATATCATCTGTCTGTCCTTCCTTTGTAACACTATTTCTTTCCCTATCCTCTTAACCACTCCCATTTTTACTCTCTCCATTCATAGCCACTGTGTCTCAATAGCACACTTTAGAGCTCTTTTCTACCTGAAACCATGAATCAAAATCCTCAACGTGAAATCTGAAGAGCTGAAACTGCTACAAGAAAACATAAACAATTCCCTTCTAGGTATCAGTGTAAGGGCAATTTGACTAGGACACCATTCATTCAGCAATTAAGGCAAAAATGATAAACGGGACTTCATAAACCTAAAAAGCTTTCTATATCAAAGGGAATAATCAATTTAATGAAAAGGAAATCCAAAAATAGTACAGAATGATTGTCACTGTATATGAGATTGAAGATAAAAACCTGCAATACGTAAAGCATCAAAATAAACCCAAATAAGCAATAAAATAAATGACACAAAAACTTAGCTAAGTATCTAAATAGAAAATACTCAAAGAAAGAGATAAAAAGTGGCTAAGAAACATGCTTTAAAAGTTTTCAATGTCATTAATACTTAGAGATATTAAATTAAAACTACTTGATATTTTTTCAGTTTTTATTTTTAATTAAAATATAATTATATCATTTCTAGCCTTCCCTTTCCTCCTTCCATGTACTCTCTTGCTCCATCTCTAATTCCTAACTTTTGTTTTCCTTGTTATTTTTACAAATATATGTATAAATATATACACAGATATAAACAGAGCATTCTCAACAGAAGAATCTCAAATGGCCAGAAGACACCTAAGGAATTGCTCAACATCCTTATCCACCAAGAAAATGCAAATCCAAGAGATGCTGAGATTACATCTTGCACCTGTTAGAATGGCTAAGATCAAAAACACTGATGACAACTTTTGATGGAGAGAATGTGGAATAAGGCCACTTCTACACTGCTGGTGAGAGTTCAAACCTGTACAGCCACTTTGGAAATCAGTGTTTCTCAGGAAATTCGGGATCAACCTACCCCTGGACCCAGCAATACCACTCTTGGGAATATACCCAAGAGATGCCCTATCATATGACAAAAGCATTTGTTCAACTATGTTCATAGCAGCATTTATTTTCATAGTCAGAACCTGGAAACAACCAATATGCAACTCAACCAAAGAATGAATAAAGAAGATGTGGTACATTTATACAATGGAGTGTTACTCAGCAGAAAAACAAAACAGTGACATCTTAAAATTTGCACGAAAATGGGTAGAGCTAGAAAAAATATCATTCCAAGTGAGGTAACTCAGACCCAAACAGACAAACACATTATGAACTCATTTTTAAGTGGATATTATATGTAAAGCAAAGGATAACCAGGCTACAATTCACAAGCACCCCCAAAAAGCACTAGGTAAAAAGGAAGAAAAGAAGAGGGGCACCCATTGAGGGACCCAGGAAAGGGAGTTAGTTAAGGTCTTCTAGGTAAACTGGAAGGGGGTAGAAGGTAGGGGATGGAGAATGTGAACATGAGGCCTATAGATGTCATTGTTGGGAGGGACAGAGATGTAGAGCAACGAAAGAGGTATCTTGATATAGGGAGCCATTATGGGGTTAATGAGAAACATGGTGTTAGAGAAATTCCCAGGAATCAACAAGGGTGACCCAACCAAGGCTACTGGCAAGTGTAGAGAGTGTTCTTGAACTGCCCTTCCTTATAATCAGATCACTGACAAGCCTAATTGTCATCTAAAAACCAGAAACTGATAGAAGAAAATGCAATGATTTACAGCCAAGCTCTGGACTGAGCTCCCGGAGTTCAATTGAAGAGAGGGAGGAAGTTTCATATGAGCAATGGAGGGAGGTGTCAAGATCATGATTTGGAAAGCCATAAACACACCTGACCTGATTTAGGGGAAGCTCAGGGACTATGGACCTATAACTGGGGAACATCCATAGAATCAAACTAAGCCCTCTGAATGTGGGTGATAGTTATGTGGTTTCATTTGTTGGGGTAACTCTTGCAGTGAGTCCAGAAGTTATTCCAGGTTTTGAACTTACTTTTTGGAACCCATTACCTATGGTGGGATAACTTGCTCCAGCCTTGGTTCTGCCTCAAATTGGGATACCATACTTGGTTGGCTTCCCAAGGAAGGCCTTATCTACTCTGAGGGGAATGGGATAGGTGTGAGGTAGAAGAAAGGGATAGAGGAATAACTGGGGCTGCTATGTAAAATTAAAAAAAAAGTTTTCAAAATATACATACACCCTTACACAGTTCATTCATCTGTGTGTGTAAGACTTCAGGACTGACAAGGTGGTACTGGATAGCCAATTAGAAGGTCAGCCCTAAGGAAGACTATCTTCCCATCTCAGCATTCTTTGGCTGCCTGTAGCTTAAAAAAGTTAATGACTTTTTTATTTAGCATATAATTATATCACCCCCCACTCCCTTTCCATCCTCCAAATTCTTCCATGCCTTTCCTCATTCCACACATGCACACTCACACATATGCATACATATATAATTTGTTGTTATCCATACATATATGTGTCTATGTAACAAGAAAAATCAATACTTATACATAAATGATATCATAGTCCTGATGGAATTATTGTTGTGGGACCCCATTCTCCTTTGGAGACTTCAAAGCTCACTGTTAGGTGTGCTCATAGTTCATTGCTGAAAACTGATAGAGGCTCAAATCCAAAATCATGTATGGGAAGGTTGATGAAACTTTTGTTTAGAATTAGTTAGTACTCTATATGACCATTAATACCATGACAAAAAGTTTTAAATATATTTATTAATTTAGTCAGGAGAGCATGAGACTCTTAATCCCAGGGTCATGGGTTCATGCCCCATGCTGGGAACCAACTATACATGAATAATAAAAACCCAGAAGCAGATATTGAGGTTCATGCTGAGAGAAGCAAAGAATCTAACCACTAGAGAGCTCTTACCTCTATAAAAACTTCAGACTGAAAAGAGAGTGAGTTCCTGTCTCATCCTGCCTTATATTCCTCTCTAGCATTGATATTAAAGATTTGCACTACAACAGCCCAGCCTCTGTAGCCAACTAGTGTGGCTGCTGGGATTAAAGATGTGTGCCACCACAGCTTGGCCTCTATGTGTGGATAAATTTTCATTCAGATCTTCAGGCAAGCTTTATTTGTTAGACCATAAACAAAATATCACTATAAATATTGGTTACTGTCAAGTTCTAAATGTCACTATTACACATTTAAGGATTTCTTAAAAGACCTGTCATTCTGTTATTCAAAAGATATCACAGATGAGAGGAATATTGCTTTCTTCTTTTCCTTGAAAGTTTGCACAGTACTTCCTTGGGGAGAGTCTTCTGTTTTGTGTTAATTTCATTGGTTAAATAAAGAGACTGCCTTGGTCTTTTGATAGGACAGAAAATTAGGTAGGCGGAGAAGACTGAACAGAATGCTGGGAGAAAGAAGCCGAGTCAGTCAGTCACCATGATTCTCCCACTCCAGACAGATGCAGGTTAAGATCTTTCCTGGTAAGCCAGCTCATGGTGCTACACAAAATATTAGAAATGGGTTAGATCAATGTGTAAGAGGTAGCCAATAAGAGGCTGGAACTAATGGGCCAGGCAGAGTTTAAAAGAATACAGTTTCCATGTAAATCTTTCGGGCATAAGCTAGCCATGCTGGTGGCTGGGTGCCAGGGATGCAGCCCAGCTCCTATTACAACAAAGTTAGACCACAGGAAGACAGATTTCTGGTTATATCCAGCTCAAATAATATGAATTCTGTGTCCTAAGTGAGTGGTGTCTTCAGCAATAGGGACATAGCTTCATGCTCTGAGAGAAAACCAGGGCAAACAGTAATACCGTACACCGTCTGAGGAGTCATTTGGACTACCTTGACCAACAAATAGAACACAGTGTCCTCAATCTTGGACAGGGACTTTCATTTAACTAGGTCATAGCTTTTTCAGTAAGCACTGTTTTCCAAAGTAGATTATTTTGCTTAAACCATATATGTGTATATATGTGTGTATGTGATATGAAATATATTCATGTATTATATAAAATTTTAGGTAAGCATAAAATAATCTGACTCTTTGAGAATTTGTAAAACAAGTATGCTGTTATTTGCACTCCTTTCCTGCTTCTCCTTTTCTGTTGTTCTCCTTTACCTCTCGGCTTCCTTGTTTTGTAGTTTACCCTGTCTTATGCAGATAAAAATGGTTTGTGTCTGGCTTGATGTTTTTGTTCCCCCCTTTAGTAGCATGCAGAATACCTTCCTGTACCAAAGACACAGCATTAGCAGTGAAGATTCTATGTAGGCAGCAGCTAAATTTCCCTTTAGTTAACTAGTTGTATAGATTTCTTCAGCAATTGGTTCTTAAGTCAGGTTGTGGAGGTAGACCTGTAGTCTTAGCAACAGTATGTCTGGGTGGTTTGTGAATTCTCATAACACTGCTTTAGCCAAAACCTCAGTTAGATAAAATCTAGTCAGTACTAGAAGCTTCATTTGATGATAAGAGATGATTAATTTATATCACATCTACCCCATTATGTTCTGATAAAATTGAGAACACATTTATTATGTGAGATTTTAAGAGGCATCTACTATATTAGGTTTCCATAAAACTTCTAAAATGGACCTTGATTTCAGCTGAGTCTCCCTGTATCCTCTCCATCAACCCCTCTCCATTGCCCCTCCTCACCTGGTCCTCCTATAATTCATCCATACATATACAATTTCCCTTTTCTATTGAAATCTGTCCCTACTCCTTAGATCTTTACTCTGAACCTAACTTCTGTGATTCCACAGACTGTAAATTCATATCAATGAATATATACCATATTTGAATTTCTGGGTCTGGAATACTTATCTCAAGATTATTTTTTCAAGTTAGAGAAATCCCAGTAATTATATAAATTTATTCTAACTACTTCATTTAAATAATTTTTCAATTACAGTTTAAAAGCAATTAACTGGAAATTCTGAAAGATAGATAGATGATAGGTAGGTAGATAGATAGATAGATAGATGATAGATAGATAGATAGATGATAGATAGATAGATAGATAGATAGATAGATAGATGATAGATAGATATGTGTTTTATATGGACAATGTACTATATCAGGAATTAAATTAGTATAGGTATATATACTAACATGTAATTGTATAATTAGTAGAACTATATGTAATTATTCAATTAGATTTGATTTGAATACATATTACTCATGCATAGACTGTTAGTTCAGTTCCAGTTTTAAATTTAGTATTCCATTTCCACAGATCTGTGTCTCCTAATAGCCTACG
The DNA here is from genome assembly GCF_014885135.2 of Alexandromys fortis. Lineage (NCBI taxonomy): Eukaryota > Metazoa > Chordata > Mammalia > Rodentia > Cricetidae > Alexandromys > Alexandromys fortis. Next base: position 3,429,335 of record NW_026068014.1, on the reverse strand, counting down.
ACATCAGTAAACAGCTCTTAAGGCAAACAGTCTTATGTAGAACTCTGTCTGCTTTAAAAGTTGAATTGTGCAACTCATGGATGGTATAATAACTCATTCGCAATAAGCATCTGCATTCTGGTCTGTTGCTCTGGAAGATAGAACCTTAGAGTTCTTATAATCAAATATGCTGAAATAAGAAAAAAATATTAAAGGTTAAGAACTACATTTTTCATTATAATTTTCATTGTACTCTAATGAAAAATGAAAAAGAAGATTAAAACTGATTTAAAAATTAATCCTTAAATCTCTTCTTCAAATGATTTTGGTTTTCAATTAATAAGATGAGATCTTAAGATTTTATGCTGCATACAATGGGATTTGTGTTATTGTCATTGTTGTCACAAATAACAGTGGTCTGGATTATTCTTAAATGAAAATAATCCTTGACTCCAATTTTAGGGAAAGATTTTATCAGTCGAAGAAAAGTCATTAGTCTGTATATTGCAAATACTCATACTGCCTTCCTGCTGAAACAATATTATTTATGTCTACAAAAATACACTCCAGTAGAGTAATGCAAAGTCAGCAGCAAAAACCTCAGGAAGACTGATTATTTTGGCAAAATGTGATCAGTGCATGCACAGTTCACCACCTCGCTTAATTATTTCCAAAAGAACTTTGTGCCAGTTGCCAATTTTGACCTTTCAGAAAACCATTTGAGGGAAAAATATAGAGTTTCGAGTTTAAAATATGGATCAAATAATATGGTTGCACAGCAGTTTTCTTAGAAGTTATGCTTGCGACTTCCCTGTTTCCAGTAAGAGGGATCATCTTTAATGTCCTAATAAGTAAGAGGCACACATAATTTGCACACTCACTCAGGGTCACTGTTCTGCTCTTTTCCCTATTGGAAGAGCCTTGTACAGAGGCTAAGGGTGGGAGAACATTTCATAAAAATCTTAATTTCTCTGATGTTACAGGATAGTTCTAAAATAATTTCTGAGACTTACAAGATCAACTAATTATTAATAAATTCCTAAATATAAAGATGAATGCAGAGAAAACAAGAGTTTGGTGGCACATAGAAATATTTTAACATATTCTGTTCCTTATTAATTAGTTATGATTAGTCACTACTTCCATAATGAACCAATGACTCCTTATGTATATAAATTGAAGAAAACAATACCTAACTATTAGGTTTATTGTTAAAGATAAACATTTTAATACATGTTGACTAGCAAATATTCATACAACATAAACACTTAAAAAATGTGTGGTCACATAAATGAGACACTCAAGTTCTTTTAATTGTAAAGAGAAGTAAAGGTAATTTGTAAAATTTTGATATGTATATAAGGAACACAGGTAACACTGTGTATGCTATACAAATGATCATCAGACATTGCATTCTGTGTTTGAGATGAACCTTTTAAAGATCATAGTTCGGAAACTGTGAAGATGGTTCTGCAGGTAACAGTACTTGCTATAGAGTTGAGGACCAGAGATCAAATTCACACCATCCATTTAAGAAGTTTAGCGTGGTCCCGAACATGCTTGGAACACAGAGTTCAGGTGGATATCTCAGGAGGATCACTGAGGACTGATGGTTGCCAGCCTACCTATGGATAAGGTGAGAGGTCCTGTCTGAAGAGAATAATGCTAAGAGTGAAAGGACAGACACTAAAGTCCTCAGCTGGCTTTTGCATGTTTACAGATGTGTGTATAGATGTGTACAAGGGAACACAAATGGGAGTGCAGATTCGTACACTTAAATACACATACAACCCTCCCCCCCCACACAGAGTATAGCCATTTAAAAATACACAAATAAAAGTACATGGGTTGAAAGATTGGTCCCCAGTTGGTAATTAATACTTCAGAAAAAAGAGGCAATATTTAAGATTGTGGTTCCGTTGGAGAAAGTAGAGCCCTAAGAGTTCTCTGAATAGTAGTTTTGTTGGGTTGTTGACTCTTCTCTGTCTTCACCATTCCATCCCCACTCTTCTCTCCTGTGATGTGACCTGAGATAGACAGCTTTCCCATGCCAAGTAGACAGAAAACTTTACAAGGCCAAGTGGACATGAAATCAATCCTATGAAAATACAAGCAGAAATAATCCTTCCTTCCTTTTGGCTGATATTTTTCAAATATTTTGCTTCAGGATCAGAATTATGGCTAACATTGGCACTAATTTCTTTAATCACCAAGTCATACTATATATGTGTTTGGTATTCAATAAATTTTAAGCAGATAATTTGGTGCTGTGTTAAAATTGTGTAGGAAACAATTAGAAAATTGAAATTATACCCTTTTCCTGTCTTATAAGCCATAAGGAAAAGTATCATATCACAAAGAGAACTGATGCAAAGAAACTTTTTTTTAAGAAGAGGAAACTAAAGAGGCTATAATTTGTCTTCATTCAGTTCAAATAAGGCAAGATAGGCTAGAAAAGGGAATAAGAAACTATAAAATTGATTAAGGGAAAACTTCAATGTGTGCTCTCTATGACTCAAATGATTGTTGGCAATAACTCAGTTTAAACATAATCATCAATGAAATAGAAAAAAATAATAGTAAAAGAACTGTCTAGAGAGCTCTTCAGTTTTCTGAAGCATATAATCAGAAAATATGATTAACTTTGAAACATGTTGATTTGGTTATTTTCCCCTTCATTTCTATGTCAGAACACACCAGCATCCTCAAGAATCATCATAGATATTACACATTCACTCTACAAATACCATACTTTCCTTCAAAGAATTACACAATACATTTTTCAAACTATCCTCTTTGATAGCATTATGCTCTACCACTGCAAACCTTATCCACCTGAAACCTTTATTTCATTATTTAACAAAATATAAATTTAATGTACATTGTGTGACTTGGGTAGAATGTTAGGAAGTTCCAGTCTCTGTTCTCAGAGAACTTTCTGGTGGCTCAGGGGAAGATGTGCAGCCACATGTGTACAGTCTCACACAATAGCTAAGTAGATACTAAACGTTGACAGGAATAGTATTAAGTAATCACATAATACCTACATACATATCACTTAGAACTGAAAAGAAGAACATGTGCTCTAATCTTTAATAATAGGAGAGGTTTATAGGTAAAACATAGATAGCATTATAGTTGAATTCCAACAGGAGATAGTATCGAAATTATCATGAAATACAATTTCAACAGTTACAAGTCTCATAATTTCTTGAGAATTATATTTTAGGTGAAATCATTTTTAATTCCTTAAAATTAAAGTGTTAGCATTTACAGGACCAGTGATCCTGTGGTACATTAACAGCCTTTCTCAGAGAAGATGGGCTTATTCCTGTATAAATCTCAGGTGTTGGTAAGGCAGCCAATAAAAACATAAGGCAATGACTCCGATCTCAAAATCATCCTACTATGTCTTTTCTATAATGCAGTTCTCCTGACATGTTTTGATGACAGCATTTTGTTTTTGTTTTAAACCACATATTTTTCTATACCTATTTTTTTCAGAAATTGTTTAAAATGTAATATTCATGACCAATAGTGCCAAATGTAGCTACAATATTCTGATGACACATTATAACATTGAAATAGACAATCAGGTAAATAAATATTTAGAAAAGATCCCATTATATGTGCCAGAATTGTGTAAAAGTGTATAAAAAGTTAATACTTTCTTAGAAAGAAAGATAATATTCTAATTTCTGAACTTTGATAAATGAAAGAAAAATACCAACACAGAAAGTCATTAATCTGAAGGACTTGAACACATGTGTGGACATGGGTCTGTTTATTAGTTTGCATTAATATGCAAGTCAAAAGTGGACTCTTCATTAGAAGGACCCTGTTTTACTAAACTAAAATAAAGGTAATTAATTAACACAGTAATACTCTAAATCCATCATTCTTGTAATTAAAAAGAATTGTTCCTTAAAGGGTAGATTACATTAGCAATAAACATTAAACTTTTAATTGAAACCACCTTGGAATTGTTAATGCATTTCTAAATATTCCTGTGAACACGCACACACACACACACACACACACACATAGTAAAGAAATTTGTTCTCACATGTAATGATAAATACAAAGTAGAATCTAAGGAGGAAGGGAGCATCCCCTAAATACCGGGTTGTTCCAGAAAAGACAAGTAGAAAATAGAATGTAATTTCTAAAGTGGATCCTTTACAAAGTTACATTGTACTGCTTAATGGCATGGAGTTCCTGATGAGCATTCCAAATTACAAGGTAGTTGTTCAAATAGAATTTAAACCCAAAGCCTTTCATTGATGTGCTTCCTAAAACAAGGGGCTCTTTTAATTAGAAAAATCTATGCTGTTTTATTTCCTGGCAGCATTTGTGGGGGTTCCCACCAGAAAGTTCTCACAGGCAGCCAAATGTGGAAAACACACAGACATTCTTTGCTTTGCAGAGCTGCCTAGAACGTCCTGCTGTATGTATTCAAAAACCTCTCAAAACCTAGGGATCAATGGCTATTATGCCATCAGATTTGAAATAGTCAAGAAAATAACTTTTGGTTATTTAGATCACTAGAACAATGTAAAGAACCAGTTACTTAGTTTATCATTTACTCAAATGCAGCACTGTGATACAGGAAATGATCCACTGGTCATCAGTTCTTCTTCCAGAGGAACAAAAAAGAAAACTGTTCATTACTAATTACACTTTCATTCTAATGGGGACTTCTATCTTCACTGGGAAATGCTTACAAATATACACGTGTATATGTTGGAAAATCGTGGACACTCAAGTCAACTGCATAGAAATCCTTCTTTTAATGGGGCTTCTGGAATTTCTGCAGCTTGACAGCTCAATCTTTGCTGTGCTTACACTTCACATAAGTGTTGCTGACACATAAGCATGGCAGTTGAAATAGTCTGTTAGTTCAGCGCTAGCAATTCAGAGCACTACCGGCTTCCCTCAGTGGTAGCTTCTTCAAATATTCTGTTAGAATATCATAGTATAATACTGACACCAACACTGTGCTAAAGCCTACTGATGTGACATAATCCACATAGAATATTGATATTTTCCCACGTGACTTGCTTGTGCATTAGCATATGCGCATATTTACTTTCAGTTGCATGCATGGTGATCACGTGCATAAATTTGCAGTCTGAGCAGACTTTTTTTTTTTTCAAAACAGGTGTTCTTCATTTTTTCCCCTCAAACCTTCTGCAATTCTCTTATATACCTAACTTCCATATACACTAACACTATTTTATTTATTTTTAATAAAGTTTTGCTAAACCTAAAACTAATCATTTTTATGCTTACCAACATGATTTTAAAAATAAAATTAATGTAAATGAATAAACATTTAACAAACCTGTTAAATGCATATATAAAGTTATGAGAAATAAACACTTAAGGAAATGTTACAATTGCTGATCATTGTCACCAACTTAGTAAGAATTCTGTTGCTGTGTTGGATGAATTGTGAAAGGCTCAACTTCCTTTGGGTCAGGAGCTGTGAGTTCATGATGCTGAGAATTTTTTTTATCTTAATATTATAGCACTGGGCTTTCAAGAGAGTATAGAACCCAGGTGAGAGCACCATGGATATCTACAAGAATGCCCAGCTTCAAGAGTAGGGTGTCAAGACCTTTGGCACTTAATACTACAGCTATGGGCTCCTCTCTAGCAGCTGTGGTTAGTGAATCTGTCTGGCAACGTTCTGCAACTTTCTGCAAATGGTCTTCCCCAGCAGCTGGGCTCTCAGTTGCTTCATAGTGTATATCTTTCTGTGGTCTTTGCTGTGCTCATGTTTGTTCATAGAAAGGCTTTAAGAGCCAATGCTTATTGGGTCTTGAGGAAGGTTTTTTCCTATTTTCTGAGAAATTGCCACACTGACATCCAAAGTGTCATTCCACCAGCAATGCAGAAGTGTTCACTAGGAGAGACATACATAGATCTAATCTACATGGGAAGTAGAAAAAGACAAGATCCCCTGCGAAAATTAGGAGCATGGGGACCTTGGGGGAGGGTTGAAGGGGAAGGGAGAGGCGGGGGGGAGGGGCAGAAAAAAAGAGAGCTCAATAAAAAATCAATTAAAAGACAGTAAAAAAAAGGAAACAATGCTTATGACTGTCCCATTGACATCTCAAAGAGAATGCTAGAAGAGATGTGGCAAATGACAATCAGAAGCAGAAAGACCCCTATGATGTCAACTCAGCAACAAAGAAACTAGTGAAGCTCCCAGACTCTCTTCCCTTCTGCTGAGCTTTCTACGATAGTGATTGGATCCAAGTCATAGAGTAGGATCTCAGTATTTCTACTCTCAAAACACCCCCGGTGGTTATAAATTGCTGAGCCAATTTCTGTAACCAGTGTCAAGGAGGTTGTTGAATACTGGTTCCGGAGAAAAGGGATTAACAAGAAAGAAATTCTTGGTGGAAGGGTCCTTATTTTACCTGCAATGTAAAGCTGCAGTGGGTTTTATAGCCCAACACTATTAGTTTAAAATGAAATTTAAAAGAATATTTTGATAATGGAGTTAAACAATTAGAGACAAAAAGAAAAAAAAAATAAAAGACAAACGTCTTAGATAAATGAGAAAATTAAAGATAGCAATAACCGAACTGTTAGAGAGAGAGAGAGAGAGAGAGAGAGAGAGAGACTGACTTCAGTCCCTAAGTAGAAGTTATTAAAATAGAATGCAAAGTTAAGTTGACAGAATTCTTTTTTTTTTTTTTGTCTAGTTTTATCTAACACCTTTCTATTGCTTTTAAGTCTTTTCCAGATTCCCTATGGAAGAACCTTTTCAGAAAAAAAAAAAAAAACACAAGAAACATTTACCTTATTATAGTCATTAGTCTTAGCCAACTCTTTATATTTTATAATTGTTGAAGCAACAAGGGAATGTGAAAACTCTGATTTCCAGTTGGGGTTTGAATAAATATTTTAACTGAATTTTGTACTTTAAAAAACATTTTTGAGGTTTTGCTGCAATCGTTATATTTACTATATCTTTGAATCCTAAATTCTATGCCACTTTGTTTTTTTTTTTCCTGCTTCTCTCTATTTTTCCCTTCCCTTGTTATTAAGGTTTTCGAGTAACAGGTTCTTTCCTCAAATAAGAGTATGATGGTGAAGCAAACTGCCACCCACAGATTCTGCATGGACTTATTTTTCGAGGCATTAATGAAATTATGAAGTAAAATGTTTTTCCTTTTTCAAATATAACATACTATATTAGTTTCAAGTGTAACAGAAGCATCTCATCTCTCTTCTGACTAAGCACCTATATACCATTGTCCCTAGGATTTCTAAAGATACAGAACATTGCTTGGAGTCCTAAATTGTATAGAGTTCAATCATTTGGCTTGCAAAGAAAACTCTTAATTTCTTCCTTGTATTTTTTTTCTGAACAAAAAAAATGATAGAAGTAGAAATAAAGAATTATAAAAGCAACTTATTCCAGATAATATAAAATAAATATAAATTAGACAGCACTCAGCAAGAGCTATACAACACATGCAGAAAGCACAGAGTAGCTTGCTACAGAGGCAGCACCATCCTCATGATACTGACTCTGAGCTTCCTGTATCACATATCAAAATAGAGCCGGTATGGTATTTGGAATTTATTTATATTACTTGGAGAAATATCCCTCGGGGTAAGAAAGACTCAATTTTTCATTTCTGTCATGATAAAACAGAAGGCTATCAGAAAGACTAGGATGCCATGAGAACTAATGGAAACTCAAGGGAAAGTATTGGATCGGGAAGTAGGCAAATCTCACGCCGCTGACAGCAACTATAGATTTTTTTTAATCTGGTAATCTCTAATTTTGTTTTAGACTTGCAAAGAATGAGCTTTGCAATAATTGTAAGATTTCCCTTAGATACATATTTTTCATCACTGAGCAATGGAAAATAAGCGACTCTTTCAGAATAAAAGAGAAAGGCGAAGATCAACAAATAAATATTAACGCTAGATTTGACATTGCTCAAAACCCATCACAGAAAGTAATACTGCTTCATTAGCAGGGGAAATTTAGATAAGAGAGGTGGTGGTGTTCAGGCCAGTTTTTTTTATTGCAAGTCTCTTTGTGGAATATTAAAATATGTGTTGGTCACTTTTTGTATTTGTCATAAAAATGAAATAGATAAAATATGATTATGAAACAGTGGGTAAAAGGCTTAAAATGTTTACCTTTATCTGTAAAATTAGTAAAATAACAATTCACCTTTATAATACTGATTTCATCATAATGAGTTTGTTTTATGAGATTTACATATATTATTATTTGGTAGTGAGAATATCTGTGCTGTGTGTGTTCGGTACATACACGGGTGTGGGGTATCTTTTCCCATATGGTAATAATAGAAGGATACTGAGATTGTACCTCAATCAATCCTCAGCTTATTCTCTTGAGACAGTTTCCAGTAGTAAACTGGAAGCTGGCTGTTTGGGCCTAGACTGTCTTGGCAGCATTTTCCTAACCTGTGTCTGCCTCTGACATCTGATAGTGAGATTACAGACACAGTACCTGACATTTTACATAGGTGCAATATGTTCAAACTGAGATTCTACTATATACACTGGACATACTCTTATACACTAAGAAAACTTTGTAGTTCAGGAATAAGTATTGCAGGGGGAAGCATTTGATTGTAAAGTTCCTAAATCAAAAATATTCATTTGATATTTTTACACAATATGTTTTGATTATATCTTTTATTTCTTCAACTTCTCCCAGAATTTCCCCCACCTCTCTCTACCCACTGAACTTTACATTCTTAAAAACATCAAAACAAACAAACAAAAAACCCAGTGAAAGAAATGAATAAACAAAACAAACAGCCAAAAAAGGATATGGAGTTCTTTTTTAGTTGGCCAGCCACACTGCGTAGGGGTGCTGCCCTGGAACCGACTGATCTATACAGTGGAATGCCATTGGAGAAATGGATTTCCCTTTCTCAGCATTTATCAATTGCATACAGCTTCTGCTTGGGTGTGGGTGTGGCTCTGTGTCTATTTCATCTTTTAAGTGTTTTCATTTTTCTGGTTCAAACCTTCTGCAGGTCTTTTCAGGGCTGTCACTGTCTCTGAGAGTTCTTTTTCATCTAATGACACTATTACCTTTATGTCATCCTTCATATCCGGCTCTTAGAATCTTTCTGTCTCCTCTTCTGCAGAGATCCCTGAACCTTGAAGAGTTATTTAGAGTTGAGTTCTCCAAAGTATTTTTTTTTTGCAAATTTAAGATTATCTTTTCCTTCCTATTATGCCATGATTATTTATAGCCATGAATCTCAACCTTCCTAATGCTGTGATCCTTAACAGTACGGTAGGGAATCCCAAGTGGGTGTTCAAGAGCCAATAGCCCCTTACGGAAAGAGAGATCATCTAGAGTTGTGGCTCTCACCCTCCCTAATGCTGAAACCCTGTATGACAGTTACTCATGTTGTGGTGATCCCAGCCATAAAGTCAATTCTGTAGCTACTTCATAAATGTAATCTTGCTACTGTTATGAATCATAACATAAATATCTGATATGTGGCCACTGTGAAACTGTTGTTTGACTGCACTTCCAGAGGGGTCATGACCCACAGGTTGAGAAACACTGATTTAGAGCCCAATTTTATTGTTTTTCTGTCTTGATTAGAATGTGTCCATTGATAAATAGCATACTATGTTTAAACACTTTCCTTTCTGCACTTTCCATGGACCAAGGAAATCATTTGTTGAAGGGACACACACACACACACACACACACACACACACACTGCTTTATCCTGTTTCAGTCTTATTTAACTAAAGCAATTTGATTTGGTGAGTCAGTCTTAGACTAGTTCAGTAGCTGTGAAAACACAACAGGCAGTCTGGACTAATATTAAACCTACAATGATCTTAGACAGTGAAATTGTTAGTTTTCCTGCTGCTTTGATAAAAAAAATGTTCTGGCAAAAGAAACTTATGAAACAAAGAGTTTATTTTTGCTCAAAGTTTGAGTACTTGGGTAATCATGACAAGGAAAAAATAGCAGGAAGACTGTGAGTCGGCAGTCACATCATATCCAGAATTAGGAAGCAGGGGATATTGAACCCTTTGACACAACTTGTTCTCCCTTTTCATGTAATCCAGAATTTTTCTGCCCTGATATTCTCCATGCCTTATTCAAAGCATCTGTGCTGTATTATAGCATATCATCTTTGCTCCTGTGAATCTTCTCAGAGGAAGGCATAGCCTGTTCCAATGAAACTTGGTAATCCATGGTCATTGTCTTTCTTTTCACAATATCACAATGCCCAGGAAATGATGACAGATTATATGTCCATAAACTAATGTAATATATAATGGAAATCTGGTTCATATATACAAGGGAATGTCATTCTGCAATAAAGTAAAATGGCATTATTAGGTTCATAGATAAGTAGATGGAACTAAATGAGTGATATTATACTTCTCATTTATAAATGCTAGTTGTGAATATTTAGATTTTTGTGTTTAAAATGAAGTACCCATAGAGTGCAGGAAACTAGTAAGAAACATATTGTAAGAATATTTTATGATTTCTCCTTGTATTCATTTTTTAAATAAGTGGTTTTGTTATTACAGTCTCCTTAATAATAAAAAATTCAAACATGTCATAGACATGAGCTAAAAGAACCTTACAGATATATTATTCAATACAGCATAAGAACTCCAGTTTTCTCTAATCCTCAAAAGATATGAGTTTAAGTACCAGTGAGATGACTTAAAAGTTTAGAGCACATACTGCTTTTGAAACAGAGACAATGGGGATTGGGAACTCACCAAGGCCAGCTGGCCTGGGTCTGAAAAAGCCTGGGTCAAAACTGGTCTCGCTGAACATAGCGGACAAGGAGGACTACTGAGACCTCAAGAACAATGGCAACGGGTTTTTGATTCTACTGGACCTATTGGTTTCGTGGGAGCCTAGGCAGTTTCGTGGATGCTCACCTTACTAGACCTGGATGGAGGTGGGTGGTCCTTGGACTTCCCACAGGGCAGAGAACCCTGATTGCTTTTTGGGCTGACGAGGGAGGGGGACTTGATTGGGGGGGGGGGAGGAAAAGGGGAGGCGGCGGTGGGGAAGAGACAGAAATCTTTAATAAATAAATAAATAAATTAAAAAAAAAATTCCTGAAGGAAATGCCAGAAATAGCTCTATAGAAAATGCTATGTTCAAAATCTAGTGCTACTTTAAGCAAAATTTAAAATATTGTTTCAAATAAATTAAAAATTTTATATTACATAATTTGAGAAATTTTAGGCATTTTGTTCTAAATAAAAACAAAATAGCTATGTAATTATGCTTTCCTATCAGAATAAAACACAAGGTATTTTAATTCTTGAGGATGATGATATCTGTAATTTAATTTTAAAAAGAAAATAGCAGTATGATATTTATCTTACATATTTATCAATTGTATGTTAGAAAAAAGGTTATCTTTGAAAATATAAATAAATTTATTAAAATTTGAAAATGGAAATAAATTCACAAATGCAAACTTTTGTTTATGACTATATTTGTATCAATATGTGCAAGCGTTACATGATGATAAGGATTAAACCCAAGGTTTTGTGATTGGTATGCTCACTATCTACAAGATGAGCTATACTACCACTTCAGCTTTTGTTATTCTTCTCATTTCTTTATGGTTTTGTTTGTGTGGTTGTGACCATGTCTGACTTTGAATGACCTTGAACTTGAGATTCCTTTTCCATATGAGTGCCATTGTTAAACAAATGTATGGCCACCTATGATTTCTAGCCCAATTTTAAATAAAGTATAGCCTCTTTGATTAGGAAAGACATGATGAAGTGGAAAAGAAAGTGGTATGGAAGAACATATAGAAAAAATCTGCACTAGATTTTTTTTTGTTGTTGTTGTTGTTGTTGTTGAGGATGACTCACTGGATAAAACAAATGCTGCCTGTCTGGATGACCTGAATTCTTCTCTGACTGATGTCAGGAGACATTCATTCACCTATAACTTTAGTTCTAAGAGATCAACATCCACTTCTGGCCACTTAGTGTGCCTATTCACACAGGTGAATTCACAGACAACACATTTAGAAATTAAAAAGTAATAAATAATAAGATCAGTAAATAATATAAAAGGCTATTTCAATATCTATTGTTTTTACTAAGATATGTATTTATTTTAGATTTATATACTTAAAAGGTTTACCACAGTCAAATTGTTAAATCCCACAACAATAACTAATTACTTTTAAACAACCATTATTTACCAAGCATTTAGATAGAAATTCTACATTAATTTTGGTGTAGCTAAATTTTTCTTGGACGACAAGCCCTCAGATCTTGACCCGGAGACTTATTAATAATTATGAATTCTCAGCCACAGCTTAGTTTTTTCTAGCTCAAACTTTTTTTTAAAACTTAAATTAACCCATTTCTATTAATTTCGGTGCTGCCCTGAGGCTTTTTTTTTTTTTTTGTACCTTAACTGCACCCTGTCCATCCTTCTTTCTGGCTTCCTTGGCATCTGACTAGTTGGCCCCTTGCTGGCTCATTGGCTCCCCTTTTCTCTCTGGCCATCATTCCCACCTATCCCTCTTCTGCCTAGTTATTGGCCATTCAGCTTTTTATTAGACCAGTCAGGTGTCTTAGGCATGCAGCACATCTTTACACAATTAAACAAATACAACATAAACAATTACAACACATCATTACACAGCCAAACCCATATCAATTTCACAACATTTTGGTGAACTCAGTGCTGCTCTGAGGAAAAAAAAATAGTTTACCATAGTTTTTCAAAGGAAGAAAAAGAAACAAATTTTAATCCTCATAAGAGAGTTTCTACAACCCCTTGAAGAAGGTTCATTTCTCCTTGAGTGAATACAATGGGAAATGAGATTGTAAACATAAGTTTTCCCTAAAAAGGAAAAAAAAATATATGCAAATACTCAACAGGTGTTGTGCTTAGGTGAAGCTTCTGTAGTAGAGAAATACCCAGGCAGTTTTTATTTTGCTGAAAATACAATGCAGGTTATTAGTCAAAGCAAAGATACCTAAAGGACTATAGAGTCTAGAGAACCATGGGGTTAAAAGTAAAGTAGGAATGTGGTGTGATTCAGAACAGATAAGGTGCTACAGGACAGTTTCTACGCTATGGCCAGAAGTTTGGTGACCCTGAAACATTCATATGGAAATTCTCACCTCAAGATGATGATATTAATAAAGGAGGTATTAGGAAATCTGTCCTAAGGACAGAGCCCTCTTGAATATTATTTATGTCCTTTTCCAATGGTATATACAAAACTAGACAGTGAACCTTATTCAGTCTTCAAACCATCTACACAATAGTCATGAATTCCTCACTTGCAGATAGTGAGAAATAAGTGTTTGCTGTTTACAAGCAATACAGTTCATTGTGTTTCCAGTAGAAACAAGTGAACTAAAAGAGAGTGACCTTCAGTCTTATATGTACACTTAAGGGTAGTAAGAAAGGCCCAATAAGGAGAAACTCCTGGTTAAGAAAACAGAATCTCTCACTTGCTAAGATCTGACAGTCCAAATGTGCCTATTGATAGACCTGGCCCAGAAACCACTGAGGAAGGCAGTCTCACCTTAAGTATGCTAAAGAGATAGTAGAATTTTCCCTTTAATGGGACACAGGACTTCCCACTCCCAGAATTTCTCCCTTGAGTACAGTCCCCAGGAGCTGCCATGATATTTCCTAGAGTCATCCCTTTTTCCTAGGACAAAGCATGAAGGTACAGCTTTATTTTTTTCCTTGTTTTCGTCTCACTTTTAGGATGCTGGAAAAAGCCTAATTATGCCATTTCGGAACCCTTGGGCTTCCTACTCTATTTCTCCAGATCCTCCACCTTCGAACCCACCATTCCACCATCCCAGCTAAGTGGCTGCTTCTCTGCCTCTTGTCTGTCTTGCACTTTGGCTTATTTAAGTCAGGGCCTCCACCCTCTTCTCTCCTCCACTCTCCTCAGTGCAGCTATTGAGATTTACAGTTTGCTTCCCCTCGGGTTATTTTTCTCCAAACTCTAATGAAAGTGTCTTTGAGCTTACCTTTGCATCCATTTTATTTTATTTTTTTTTTATTAATGAGATTAAAAACCCAAGAAATGACCCTGGATTTTCCTGTATCACATGCAGTGTTAATTTGCAAACCTTATTTCTTCTTATTTTTAAAAGTTATAGTTTGGAAAAAATAATTTATTTGTGTTATCTGTATCAGCCATCTGGTAGAAGCAGAAGTTTAAGTGCAAACTGGAGAATAATAAACTTTAATATCAATTTCCACTGTACAGGCTTAGACAGCTTTGGTTAAACAAAAATGTTGATTGAAACTAAAAATCTTCAAATGTAGACTTTGCTGAATTCCCAGTAAAATAAATTCTTAATTTTGTATAATTCAATTTAATAAATGTGATATTTGCTTTTTTTGTTTTGGGTATAGTTAGATAATATTACCCAGCTGTTCAACACTAGGATGATATATTTACACTCAGTTGTGTTCAGGTAAAAGTGCTGGGAAATTACAAATGTATGTAAGACTTGTCAATCAATGGAAGGATCTTAAGAAAAAACTGATTTTCCTGAGTAGAAATTCTTCATTAAATATATACTGCTGTTCTTCCACAGTCTCTAGCCCACCAGTTCCACATAACTTGAGGTCTTCACCTTTACAATAAACATATAGGTCAAATCTGTGAAACAAATCCCAGTGTGATTCGTCCTTCTCATCTGTCCTGTTTCTATGGAAAACCCTGACTAAATGGTCATTAATAATTAGGCTGTTTAATAAGGCAACGCAAACCCAAACTATAAAAAAGAGTTCTCATATATAAAATTAATCTATCCCACAGAGCACCATCAATTCACTCCAACAAGGAATCAGGCTTATCTCCTTTGCTTGTTTTAAAGGGATCTAGCTGGCCATGAAAACTATTCTGAGCTAAGGTAAAGAAACAAATCACTTACATGTTTTGTAGAGAACTGGCCTTATAGAAGACATTTCCCTGCCTTTTGACATTTATAAAGGTCAAAAGTTTGCAATCCTGCAATTATTTTGCATTTGAAAATGATGGATTTGAAGGTAAATTCGAATTCACCGTAATAACAACCGGCATTTAGACCTGAGGGATGGGTTAAATGTAGTTCTGCAATTATCAAAGTTTTACCAGCTTTCCTGCAACTCTCTTCAAACTTATTAACTTTGACAAAGAGAGGTTCTGCATGACTACTTAATGACTGAAAATTAAGGAATAAGTGATTCAGTGAATTTGAATTCTATGATAGTTTCTCTTGAATATACTTTACATCAAATAGTCAGCCTAAGTATTTTTGGCAAATGGAAAAGATTGTCCATCACTGTCCCCCAAAATATAATAATAAAATTAAGAGAGGAAGACCTAGAGAAAGTCACTTACAAAACCTATTTGACTCTGAGAAACATGAAGAATAAGTTACATATATAACCAAGTCCCCTAAATACTGACAACCTTTTCTATGAGAGCATAAAGGACAGTTTGATGTTTGCTGTGGAGTTCTATCCTCTAGATCAGAGTGGTCTGTTGTAGGCCTGAAGTCAGGCCAGATGTCATTCCCAGAAAAAAAAAGATTCTCACAACATTGGACCTTATTCCCCTTTGACCTTTTCCCTGAACATTCTTAAAGAAAGGCTTCAGAATAAAAAAGAGGAGCCGGGCTGTGGTGGCACGCCTTTAATCCCAGCACTCGGGAGACAGAGGCAGACGGAACTCTGTGAGTTCGAGGCAGCCTGGTCTACAAGAGCTAGTTCCAGGACTGGAATCAAAAGCTACAGAGAAACCCTGTCTTGAAAAATCCAAAAAAAGTAAAAAATAAAAAAATAAAAAAGAGGGAAAGGCTGTTTCGTACATTTAAAAACAATAGGCATGTGGATGGCAGAGATTCTTGTCTTAGTTAGAACTTTCCATTGTTGTGATGAAGCACAAGGACCAATAAGTAAGTTGGAGAGGAAATGGTTGCCTATGCTTAAGCCTCCACATCACCATTCATCTCAAAGAAAATCAGAGCAAGAACATAGCAGGAATCTTGAGGCAAAAGTTAATATGGAGGTAAGGAGGGGTACAACTTATGGCTTATTCCTCATGCATCCCTCAGCCTGCTCTTATTTATTTATTTATTTATTTATTTATTTATTTATTTATTTATTGTATAGCATGACCTCAGTTTTTCTTCCCTTCTCTCCTTCCAGTCCTATTTTGCATCCTGACCTCAGTTTCTCTTCCCTTCTCTCCTTCCAGTCCTCTCCCCACCTTCCCTATATCCCATCCATTCCTCCACTATTTCTGTTCAGGAAAGGCCAGGCCTTCCATGGATATTAAAAACATGGAATATCAAGCGGCAGGATGACTAAGCATCTCCTCAACCATATATTAAGGCTGAGTAAGGCGACTCTTAAGAGTAGAGTCCCAATACCCAGCAAAACAGTCAGAGACAGCCCCTGCTCCACTGAAAGGAGTCCCACAAGAAGAGAAGCTACAACTGTAATGTATGTGCAGAGGGCCTAGATCAGTCCTGTGTAGGCTCCCTGGTTGTGGATTCAATCTCTCCGAGCCCCATTTGCACAGATTAATTGATTCTTTTGGTTTTCTTGTGTTTCCTTGACCCTCTGGCTCATCAAATCCTTTCCTCCCACCTCTTTTCCAGGATTTCTTAACCTCTGCTTAATGTTTGGTTGTGAGTTTGCATCTCTTTTCATCAGCTGCTGGACCAAGCTTCTCTAATGTCAATTGAGTTAGGCATCAATCTATGAGTATAGCAGAATATCCATTACATTGGCGTATTTGGTGGGATGTAGGGGAGCTGTTAGCTTAATATCAGCCTGACACAAACCAGAGTCATTTAGGAAATGGAAACTTCAACTGATAAAATGCCCCCACCAGATTTGACTGTGCTGTTTCCTTGATTGATGATTGATGTGCGAGGACCCAAGCTCACTGTAAGCCTCTAGTACCATCCCAGTACTTCTGGTCTTGAGTGCTATAAGAAAGCAGGTGAGTAAAGCCAGTAAGAACACTCCATGGTCTCTGGCTTGGTTCCTGCCTACCAGATCTTGGCTCGAGTTCCTTCTTTGACTTCTTTTGATGATAAACTATGATTTGGAAATGTAAGTTAAATACCCCCCCTTCTGTTTTTGATTGTGATGATCACGGTAATAGAAACCCTATCTAAGGGAAGAAGGAGCTTATCAGACTTACGGGTCACAGATCATTGCTGAGAGATGCCACATAAGGAACTCAAGTCAGAACCTGGAGGCAGGAACCAAAGCAGAGCCCTCCTACTTATTCACACTCAGCTTTCTTCAAATAATATTTTTTTCCTGCCAGTTTTCTTTCTTTCTTTTTTTTTTAATAGATGCAGATGCAGAAAGGTTTCTTGGTTAGTTGTGAAAGTAACCATTGGACAGAGCTCCAGGAGTCCTATCGAAGAGAAGGAGGAGCAATAACATGAGCAAAGAGATCAAGACTATGATAGGAATCCCACAGAAAAAGCTGACCCGAACTAGTGGGAGTTCACTGACTCAGGACTGGCATCCATGGAGTCTGCATAAGACCTATCTAACCCCAACTGCCCCTGGAAGCAGGTGACAGTGGGTGACTTGGGCAGTTTGTGTGGTCACTGACAGTGGTACCAGGAGCAATCCCTAAGGAATGATATGGCTTTTTTGAGCCCATTTCCTATGAAGAAAATTTTTGCTCAGCCTAGACATGAGGGGAATGGCCTTGGTCCTGTCTCAACTTGGTGATGTGACAGAATACGTTTACTCCCTGTGGGAGGGCCTTACTCTCTGGAGGAACAGATGGGGGTGGGATGAGGGGAAGACGGGGGAGCAGGAGGGAAGGAGGGAGAACTGGGATTAGTATGTAAAATAAAATAAAATGAAAACATTGACATATTTTTTCCAGTCATGTTTGGTTTTATCCCAGGTCTCCAGGTCATCCAGTCCATGGGTCCTGATGCTTCAGGCAGTGTCAGAGGTGTGTTTACTCTCCTGGCATCAGTTTTAGACTAGATGGGTCATTGTTTGGCCTCAATTTCTAGGCTACCCTTACCCCAGCACATCTCATAGGCAGGACAGACTGTAGGCTGAAGGCTATGTGGATGAGTTGGTATCCCACTCCCTCACCTTGAAGTAAGAGCACTAGCCCAGAGATGCTCCCTTCCCACACATTAATTAGCTGGGCCCTTTCTGATGAACCACCAATTGAGAAAATGACCTACTGTCTGATGTTATGGAGGCAATTTCTCAGTTTATGTACCCTCCTCTCGTTTGTGTAAAGTTGAGATAACACTACGCAGCATAATTTTTTAGAATCATTTCTCATGTACTTCTGCTTCAATCATGTATAGACTTACCCATCAACATTTATGGGATAATAGTTCGATGTACTTATGTATGCAAAAGTCTATAAGTGGTCAGGTTTCCTGAAAATTGAACAAAAGTTGCTGTAGCTTATGTGTATCCTTGTATTCTTAAAATTATCACTAGGTTTCTTATAATATTACATACAATTGTGTGAATAATTGTTAGAGTTTATTGTTAGGGAATAATTACAGGAAAAAATAACTTTATGACTGGTTCAGATGCAATATATTTTTCCATATATTCTTATTAGTTGTGCCAGGAAACTGAATGCTGAAATCAGATTTAAGCAGCCGATTATACTTAGGAAAACCAAGTCATAGGCCTTAACTGAACCTAAATAACACTTACAGAAGCAGTAGGCACACATCTCCAAGATATAGAGCTGTGACCTTTCAGTTTATTGATAATCCCCCAAATGATAAGAGAGAATTCTGATTGGGCAATAAAAGTATTAATTTAATAAAAACTTCATTTCAAAGGCCACACAGAAAACAAAAGCAATGAGATTTGAGACAATAGCAGGCAAAAGAGAAACTGAAGAAAATTTGGTTTAAATTTAATCAGAAATATCACTTGACTATAAAGGTCACTGTTTGACTTGGAATTTCATTTCTAATTTGTTCTTTAGTTCTAAAACAATGTAACTAGGAGTTCTAAGAAATATCTTGGCTTTAAATGTCGACTATAAGCATACATTATATATATGTATACATATATATATATATATATATTCATCTATAGTTCTGAACAGAAGTTAAGTATGTGGAAGAGAGTTCATTCTTATAATGAGATCATCTAGCTGTGTAAATCTTGGTGAGTAAATCAAAACCTCTAGTTCTTTGAATTTTCAGTTCTACCATATGGAGTGAGATATATTTCTCATATATTACAATGATTAAATTATTCACAAAGAGTACATCATTATTATTTCTATGCACATTATGGGCATATACAATAAAATATTTTAGGATATTTAATTAGGTAGAATGATTTCCTGTAAGTCAAATATGTCATGAACTTAAAAAAAGTAAATCATAGCTTTATGATTGCTAGAAGGAAAGATCTTATTAGAGGAAAAATATAATGGGCACAACTAAAGAGAAGCAAAATAAATGTTATAAGGCTTTTATAAATTTTAAATGAAGATATGAATATATAGAAAATTTTGTACTCTTATAGCTTCAATTCAGAAAAAATACAAGTTGAATTTCATGTAGACACAATCAAGTCAGTAAATAATTATTATCTAAATTTATTTCTATAAAATTAATTTATTTGCATGAAATGTCCATATATGAACAGATCATAGTATCTGAGATTACAAAACATCATTTGTTGATAACAAAACTACTAAGTATAAAAATGGTACATATAGAGGTACATATTAAAATATTAAAATAAATAAATTAGTAGGTTTAAATGAAGGAGAAATATCCATTGTTTACAAGAGATAAATTATTTAGATATTCTGTTATATTTTTTATTACTTGAATTTTCTTTCAATTTAAATATATTTGATAATAACTTGATAATTACCTCTTCCAAATCCTTCAAGATTGTCTCCCCTATACAATCTGTATACTGTCAATTATATTTTAAATAAACACTGATTGGTCAGTAGCAAGGTGAAGAGTATAGGCAGGACAACCAGACAGGAAGTAGAGGTGGTACAATGAGAAGAGGAGAATTCTAGGAAGAAGCAAACTTATTCAGCAATCCTAACCCAGCCACAGAAGAAGCAAGATGTGACTGCCTTACTGAATAAGGTACCAACCCATATGGCTAGCATAGACAAGAATAATGGGCTAATATAAGTTGTAAGAGTTAATAAGAAGCCTGAGTTAATGGGCCAATCAGTTTATAACTAATGTAGACCTCTGTGTGATTTCTTTGGGACTTAACAACTGCAGGAACCGGGAAGGACAGAAACCTCAGTCAACAAATGGTGCCCAAAGGGTGGACAACTGCATCCACATAAAGCCTGAAAGAGCTTGGGAAGAAATTCTAGACAGAAAAGCATAGAGTTAAGCATGGCTTATTGATAACAGCATTATCTCAGGTAAGCTCTGTTGCCAGAGGCAAGTGCTCTCATTTAAGAGAGGCTTCCTGACTCAGCTTTAGCTGTAAAACCTTGCAGCTCTTTTAAGGGGTTCTGCCATGAAACACTTAAATGGTGTTGATGAAAAGCTGGCTGACCACATGCTTTCTGGTGGTGGCAGGGACCTTGAAACACCATAGAGTTGTGGCAATAAACATGGCTCTAGCCGGTACCTTCTACATGAGGCTGGAATCTCAGAAAGCTAAAAACTGGTCTGGATCCAGCCATCAAAGCAACACATTTAAACCTACCCATATAGTTTAGCAAATTATAGACTCATGTAGTCAGAAAAAGAGAGAGAGATACATTAAAGATAGATTGAAAGATGGGAAAAAAAACTTCTAGATGTTTTACAGTGTGTTAAAAATACATGCAGGCTTGGGAGAGAAAATAAAAAGTTTAAAGTCCTTTAAAAATGAGAGAGTAGTGGGGTGTAATGGCACACACCTTTAATCCCAACACTTGGAAGACAGAGGCAGGCACACCTCTGTGAGCTCAAGGCATAGTGGCACATGCCCTTAATCCCAATGCTTGGGAGGCAGAGGCAGACAGATCTCTGTGAGTTCAAGTTGTAGGAGCAAACACCTTTAATCCCAGCACTTGGGAGGCAGATCTCTGTGAGTTCAAGGACAGCCTGGTCTACAGCTTGAGTTCCAGGACAAAAATACATAGATAAATCGTGTCTCCAAAAGCCAAAAATTAAAAAATAAAAAAGAGTTTAAAATAGCCATGTAAAGATGAAAACTACACAGAGAATCTGAATACTGTATGTTATTATGTTCTTTTTAAATTGCTTGACAGCTGAGGAAGGAGCAAAGCTCCTAAAAGACATTTAAATATAAATGATGCTTGATTAATAAAACATGAATACTTTGTAAATGCCTTTGCTTCAAAACTGAAGTCAAAAGGAATGTTACTTTGCAGAAGAGGTTTTTCTTTGGTTTCCACAGAAAATGAGAGGCTATGTATTCGATTCTGAATTAAGAAAAATCAGATTTGACCAAGGAAAACCAGCTAAGAAATCTCTGGTAGGAACAGATGGCCCAGATGTCTGAGTTCTATATCCAGAACAGATTCAAGATGCCGCCTGAGATGATCAAGGCTCACAGGCTACTTCAGTCAGGACTTGATCATGTTTCCTGTTCTTAAAGCTCTCACTATATAAAGTCTTGTACTTAAAATCTGATAAACAGATATTTTCGTTCTGCTCCTGTTCTACTGGTTTGGTTCTGTGTTACACTGCTGGGTGCCAAAGATTCCTTCAGATCTTTACCTAACCTTATAAGTAACAAAAACTAACTTACTTGCTAGCTAGGAACTTCCATAAAAATCATCTTGTGTTCTGGATATAAGAGAAGCTAAAGCTAGTACCTTCTTTGCCCTCATTAAACAATAAGTGTCAAGATTCATAAAGTAGAAAGGTTTTCTAACAGTATAGATGGTTTACTTTAGAATAACCCTTTAAGTTAAGATAAATTGATAGAAATGAAATTATGATAAATCAGTAATATAATATCTTAAGGAATGTTAAATTTTATAGTTACAATCACAAAAAAATAGAAGCTGTCAGAGGTTGAGAAAGGATGGAAGATAAGATTACTTCAGGCTATTACATGAGATGCTGTAATTGTATCTGTCTAGATAAATGTACCCATTGCTCATGAGAATGTTAACATGTTTTGCCCAGGTTATTTTGTGGAAAAGAAAAGAGTTGATATATTTTTGAATGCAGAAACCATTTTTTTTTTCCGTCTGTACTTACATTTACTCCCTAAAACACCTAGCATAGTTTGGACCACAGGTAAGCACTCAATAAATGTTTGGGTGAATGAATAGCACTAATATAGGATGTTCTGGGGAAAGAGATAAAAGAATATCAAACAATGACAGGAGAGATTGTTAGAAGGAAGATAGCAATTGATTAGTAGTTGCCAGAAGTCATTCAATATTGTTCCCACATCAACAAAAGAGGACAAACACAGGCAAAGATCAATTTTCCTTTTTACCATGTATTTCTAAAGCAAACTCCCACATCACTTTCTCCTTTTAAAGTGGTAAATAAAGAAGGACACTTTTGCACAGTTCCCAGATGAGGTAAATTAGCATCATTACCTATTCAGCTTCCTTCTCTGCCTCCACTACTCAAAAGTGGCATTATCATACACAATAGAAATGTGTGGAAAGACACATCACGAAATACAATTGACTTCAATCTATTTAAATCGTATTTTACCATGAAGTCCTTGTACAGCAATATATTGAACTTCCTTTACCCATTTTCTCTCATTTACAAAGAACTGCCTCTCTACTTTTTTTAAGAAGTAAACACTCCAGATACTCTAGAAATCTAGTTTGCCTGCTGACTTTACAAATATCACAAAACATGAGAAATAACACTGAGAAGTACAGAAGTTTCTGGGAACAAGCAAACAGCTGAGAAAGAATAGGAAGATAAATAGAAGAGTGCAAAGGCATCCTCTACTGTGAAATAGATATGTGTAAATAATATAAGTAAAAATAAGCAAACACTTAGGAACTTACACATATTTATACACACATGTGTAAAAAATTAAAGCAGTAAATAGTCATTAATAAATTATAGATAAATCATATATAATCTAGGAACATAAGATTAGACATGTCAGAATATTCTCCCAGAGAGTTACTAATGAAAGCTATCTCAGACACTATAAATTTACAAATATTGGCATACATACCACTAAGTGAAAAGTGAGGGAGTATCATGTGATGAGTGTCCCATTAGCAGACACGGAACAAAGGAGAAAATGTTGACAGCGCAACACATGGTTGCTGCTTACCTCCTTCTGGACTAAAGCCACAAGAGAGGCTTCAAAGTAATTATCAGCAGGGGCATTAATAATGATTTGTAAAATTAACATACATTACTTGTGGAATTACCTTTTAATTTGTATTTTTCTTCATATGAGTATTAACTCCCAATTACAGTATTTGAAAGACTATGCAAGCAATACTAGAATTTTGCCTTTTTTATTACAGGCAGCTTTGGAATTCAACCCAATATGTGTGAGGTAACGTATTACTTCGCTTTCTCATGATACAGCAAAACACTAACTGAAATCAACTTGAGGAAAAAGGAAGATGCCATCCGGCAAGTTACTGTCCAATGAAGTCAAATCAAATAAAGCCAAGGAAGGAACTCAAAGCAGGAGCTTAAAGCTGAGACCCTGGAGCAATGTTATGGTCTAACTTTCCTTCTCAGGCATTTTCAGGCTCCCTTCTTATAAACTCCAGACCCACAGGTCTAGGCATGGGACCACTCAGAGTAAGCAGAGACTTCCTACACCGATTAGCACATTAAAAAGCATCATACAGGCATTATTCTAGGACAATCTGAAGGACGAAATCCCTCCTTTGTGAGCCAACGTGTACCAGGTTGACACTGAAGCTAGCTATGACAAGAAATGTCCAGGTCCTAAGTGGGGATGAATTTGTGCTTGTTTCTGTGCTATGTGTGTGCATAACTGTGTTTGGGTACACAAATATGTTCACATGAACAAATGTGAAGTCAGTCTCCAGTGTCACTCTCAGAAAATTTTCACCATATTTCTTGAGACAGTCTCTTGATTGCCTGGAACTTGCTGAGTTGTCTTGACTGGCTATTTCTGCATTACTGGTACTGTGGTAACAAATGTGTGCTACCAATCTATCTTTTCTTGCATGGTTCCTGAGGATAGAACTCAGTTCACCCGGAAGAAAGAACATTAATAACTGACTATCACTCCAGCCTCAAAATTGCTATTTTCAAAAGTCCTGGGGCCAGAGAGATGATAAGGAAGATAATACACTGATTGCTTAAACAGAAGGCTGGGACTCGGACAGATTCTCAGGACAGACATGTGTGTGTGTGTGTGTGTACAGAAAGAGATAGAATAGATGAATATATGAAGGAAGCAACACCTGTAACTCCACTTCCTGTGTATTCAGTTTCCTTCCCTGGCCTCCACAGGTGCTACTTGCATACAGTGTACAGAAATAAATGCAGGAGAAATAGCCATATACACAAAAATTTAAAGCAGTAATATTAAAAAAAGAAAAGTCCTCAGTCTAAACTTTGTATATGAATTGAAAAATAAGCTAAACACAGGGTATATCTTAGAATTGTAAATGTGTAAGCATTTTAATATTGCTAATAAGCAGCAATGGTGACAAATAGGCTTATAAAATTGCTAAATAATTTCAGTTGCTGAAATTTGGGTTTTATATTGTTTTGCTTTGTTTTACTTCCTTTTACTTTTATACCCTGTAAATTACTGGTCCTTTCCACTGAAACATAGTCTAAGGATACCAGTGAAATTTTTGAGTGTATATTTGTATGTACATGAGCACAAACATTCTTGATTATACACACACAGGACACACACACACACACACACACACACACACACACACACACTTCTACTTGCCAAACTCATGGGATCTGTAACATTTATCTCCTCCAGTTTTTCATAGTATTTGTCTATGCCTGAAATCCTTTGGTTTCCCATCAATCTATTTTAATCTATCTGATTATACAAGGAACACAAACTTTCTACCAATTTTATCCTGATTGTGACAGTCTCCTTTTGGCATAAATTCTTATATGTGAACCTCAAGCAAAATCATTTCTCTATTCAGTTACACCACATAGCAGTGGTAATATTATCTAAATGGGTATTAATCCTCCCATTTTAGTACATAAAAATTAACATAATAGTATATGCACCTTACAATATTCACCCAAAACTAAATAGGATAATATAATAATATGTACTAATAAATGGTTTCACAAAATGTCTACCTTATCATTAGCTTCATTATAATCCAGTCATGATAAATATCTTCTTCCTTAATTTGAGAAATCCAAAACAATAAGCAATTATGATTCCACAAGATATCTTTAATCTTTATCAGTATGCTTTGAGATATTTTTCATTACATTGGCCAGTAAGAGAAACTGTTCTGCAAGTATATAATTCCTAAATGATATGCCAAGTTATCCTACATTTCTGTAAAGAGTTCAAAAAGATCAAAAATCTCAAGATTTTGAAATATCACACTTATATTTCTTTAGTAATATCATATCTTCACAAAGCTTGGAGTTTATCAGTGTCTACCCTAAAAGACAGAGGAAAAACATGACTATCAAATATGAAAGAAAGATCTAGTTCTTCAATATAAATCCAAGTTCTGCTTATTTAGCTTCTGTAGGATCATAAATTATAGGCTCAATGTCCTTTATTTATGGCTAGAAACCAATTATGAGTGAGTACATCCCATGCTAATCTTTTTGGGTCTGGGTTACCTCATTCAGGATAGTGTTTTCTATTTCCATCCATTTACATGCAAAATTCAAGATGTCATTGTTTTTTTACCGCTGAGTAGTACTCTAATATATATATATATATGAAGAAAGTGTAGAATATATATATTCCAGACGTTCTTCATCTATTCTTCCATTGAAGGGCATCTAGGTTATTTCCAGGTTCTGGCTATTACAAATAATGCTGCTATGAACATAGTTGAACAAATGTTTTTGTAGTATGATTGGGCATCTCTTGGGTATATTCCAAAGAGTTGTATTGCTGGGTCCTTGGGTAGGTTGATCCCGAATTTCCTGAGAAACCACCACACTGCTTTCCAAAGTGGTTGCACAAGTTTGCATTCCCACCAGCAATGGATGAGTGTACCCCTTTCTCCACAACCTCTCCAGCAAAGGCTATCATTGGATTTTTTGATTTTAGCCATTCTGACAGATGACAGATACCCACATTGGAGCACCGGACTGAGCTCCCAAGGTCCAAATGAGGAGCAGAAAGAGGGAGAACATGAACAAGGAAGTCAGGACCGCGAGGGGTGCACCCAGCCACTGAGACGGTGGGGCTGATCTATTGGGAGCTCACCAAGGCCAGCTGGACTGGGACTAAAAAAGCATGGGATAAAACCGGACTCTCTGAACATGGCGGACAATGAGGGCTGCTGAGAAGCCAAAGACAATGGCACTGGGTTTTGATCCTACTGCATGAACTGGCTTTGTGGGAATCTAGCCTGTTTGGATGCTCACCTTCTTAGACCTGACTGGAGGGGGGAGGACCTTGGACTTCCCACAGGGCAGGAAACCCTGACTGCTCTTTGGACTGTAGAAGGAGGAGGAGGGGAACGTGGCAAGAGGGAGGGAAATGGGAGGCAGGGAGAAGGCAGAAAATTTTAATAATAAATAAATAAATAAATATAAATAAATAAATCCAAGTTCTGAAGAGTTGTTCATTGCACCAGATAAACTAGCCATGAGCAAATGCATACATTGAATAAGTCAATAATTTTAGTTATTTAATAAAAATAAGTACGTTTGCTGGGCGGTGGTGGCGCAGGCCTTTAATCCCAGCACTTGGGAGGCAGAGGCAGGTGGATCTCTGTGAGTTCGAGACCAGCCTGGGTCTACAAGAGCTAGTTCCAGGACAGGCTCCAAAACCACAGAGAAACCCTGTCTCGAAAAAAAAAAATACGTTTTTGTTTTTTTCAATTAACAAATAAAAAGATGATTTTTAGGATTATTGTGAGTTTTTCTTTTCTTTTCTTTTTTTTTGTTTTTTTTTTTCCCCCCTTCGGACTTACAGAGGAAAACATCCCTTTATCATAACAAAGAAAAATTGGGATCCCTACAGGAATTATTTTTCAATCATCATGCTTATTAACATTATTTATAAATTAAACATAGATGCAACCACTCCAGGAGACTCTGCCATAACCTAGAAATGAGAATAGATATCCAAATAACTCAGTGACTAGACCTAGAGAAAAGGAAATGTCTTTTTCAGAGGTGAATTTTTCACTCCAAATAAGTCCACTAAAATGGCGTTTTCATGATGGATACAAAACTTTCTTACCATTCATCATTTCTTTTTTATTGTGTTTATTGCGTTATACACTTTCTCTCCTCCCTCCCTTTCACCCCTATCCCCTTCTACCCTTTCCTTTGACTCTCCCTCCGGCAATTTTCTTTTTCTTCTTTCTATAAGGATCCATATATGTCTCTCTTATGGTCCTCTTTGTTGTCTATGTTCTCTGGGATTGTGAACCGTAGGTTGTTTTTTTTTTATGTCTAAAAGCCAATTATGAGTGAGTACATATTATATTTGTCTTTCTGGGTCTGTGTTGCCTAACTCAATATGGTTTATGACAAATTTCAAGCTGTCATTTTTTTACAACTGTGTAATACTCTATTATATAAATATACTACATTTTCTTTATCCATTCTTCAGTTGAGTGTTACGTAGATTGTTTCTAGGTTCTGGCTATTACAAATAATGCTGCTATGAACATTATATTGTCCGTGGTCCGTATTGGGTTTAATGGTCTAAGTTGATGAGAATGACTGACCAGTTCTCTTTCTCAAGAGGTCACCAGATCTCATTACAGATGGTTATGAACCACCATGGGGTTGCTGGGAATTGAAACTTAAAACATTTGGAAGAGCAGGCAGTGCTATTAACCATTGAGCCATCTCTCAGATCATAGTTGAGCATAAATCCTTGTGGTATGATTGAGCATCATTTTTTCAATTTCTTAAATCTCCACTTTTATTTTGACTAGCACAGATTTAAGAAAGCTATAAGTGGCACTGGATTAACAAAATGAGAATGTATTTTTTTATATCTGTGTTATTGGTATTTGTAGGTAGAACTTGACTATTTGGCTCATATCTACATAATAGAAACTGGAAAGTATTAGAAATTAATATTTTTTCCTTACAAAAAATTATAACAAACTTCTTAGTAACCTACAAGATGAAAGAACAATTCAGAACAGCATTATAATTAAGAACTCAATTTTCCAAAAGAGGCAGGAAGAAGAGATTCAATATCTACCTACTTTATTTAAGCCTGATGTGGAGATTAATGCAAATGTGCATTTCATAATATGCTAATTAGCCTTTTCTGAACTACCTCACTAGTTCCAGCATGCAACATCTTCCACAAGAAATCCACGCAAGAGTAAAATTAGTAAGAATTTACTGATTACTTATAAACATACATAATTGAAACTGCAATGTCAGCTACAAATATATGTAATGTTAGATAACAAAATATATTCCCTAAGGTGTAGATCAGAGTCATTTGTCTACTTATTATTTCACCTTAAGCGTTCTACTGATTTAGCAAAATTTTTGAAGCTAAACTCTCTAGATGATTATCAAATATATCATGTTCATTAGAAAAGATTACCACTAAAGATTTTTAAAGCAGAAAAACTATTATAAATTGGGACTTCATAATAATGTATGATGATGTTTTCAAAGATGACCTCTGGCTTGCATCTATAGATCCATCCCTATGGCTTCTCTGGTTTAATGATTTGCTGTCATTGAGACAAATGGAAAAATAATCCTGTAAAATGGTAATTACTCACTACTTCTTAATCTAGATAGTTTTTAGTGGTAGTGCTTTATGAAGCTGTATTCTCCTGTTTCGAATGCTCTATTTCAAGACAACCTGCTTCAACTGCAAAGGAACAAAAATGATTAGTGAGATTAGAAAAGATACATAAAGTGTCTAAGTAAATGAACCGTTCTTATGAAAACTATTAAATTGATAGATTAGATTAAAATGTCACTGCCATTAAGCTCTTTTTAATAAATGTCAAATAAATACTTCAGCTGTGCTCTGCAGTCTCATGACTGTTACTGTATCTGTCAGTGAAAGCATTACCAATTGTTTTGCAATTTACGTATCTTCCCTAATTAAAAGACTAACATTCCTTTCCTGGTTATCATTTTCAGCATTGAAATTCTGAACACTATTGGACTCAGATACAAACATTTGAAAACAAGTGGAATTTTCACTCTAATTTTGTAATACAATCTGTATATTTTTAGTCTTTTACAGAATTCTTTACACAAATGCTCATTGTTACACACATGGACCCCACACATATACACACACACACACAAAACATTTTTTTAGTGTACAAGAAAGAGGATATGGAATTTCTACTGCACATAAAAACATAGGAAATAGAAGTGATTTTGTAAGTTAGAGTTTGCAACTTAAATAAAAGGTGTATACACAAGCTTATATATTTTAGTTTACTCCCCAGCTGTTAGTGCTAGTTTGGGAGGCTGTAAAACAACACTGTATAAATTATATAAATAGACATAAGGAATCCCTTTGCAACTGCTGAAGTTCTATCAGTATGACTTGAATGTGTATAGTGTGCCTCAGACAGGCAAAAATGAAAACATAATAAAGGAAAGCATATGTCCACAAGGAGGAGAGACAAAAGCAAGCAACATCAATGAAAACATCAAAGGGTATTTTAAGCCTCCAATACATCTGTGCTTCAGTTATAACAAAGGGGAATTCTCAGACATGAATTGAGTAATCAACGATTAAAATGGAGAAGAAAAAGTAAGTTTAAAACTGACAAGCAATTTTTTTTTTTATTTTTTATTAAGTATTTTCATTTATTTTACATACCGACCACAGTTTCCCTTCCCTCCTCTTCTCTTGTTTTCACCCCCTCCTCCCTTCTACTCTCTCCCACAGACTCCTTAGTCTCCATTCAGAAAGCAGCGGGTCTCCCAGAGGAGTTTATAAAACATGACATCATATCCCACTGGTAGGAGCCCCACAAACAGATCAAGATATACAACTATCAGACACGTGCAAAAAGCCTAGATTAATCCCATGCAGGCTCCCTGACTGTAAATTTAGAATCCTTGAGTTCCTAAGAGCTCTGGTCAGCTGTCTCTGTGGGGACCCCTGTCATGACCTTGACCCACCTGGCTCCTCTCTTCAACAGGACTCCCGGAACTAGACCTACTGCTTAGCTAGGGATCTCTGCATCTGCTTCAGTCAGGTTCTGGAATAATGTTTTCTGATGACAATTAGGATAGCCACCAATTTTATTACAAGAGAGGATCAATTCAGGCACCCTCTACACTCTTGCTCAGTATCTTAGCTGGGACCATTCTTGGGAATTCCTGGGCATTTCCCTGACACCAGGCTTCTCCCTAACTGCTTTTGCATGCCCCATCAATTCATTATTATCCTTTCATTATTCTCCTCTTTCTCTGGATTTCCTTGGTGCCTGATGTTATGTCTCATTTTTTCATTTCTGATTTTGTTAATTTGGATATTCTCCTCACTGACTTTTGTTTAGTTTCTAAAAGAAATTGCTTTCTTTTTGTTCTAGAGATTTCAGGTGTGCTTTTAAGTCACAAGTGTGAGATTTCTCAAAATTCTACACGTAGGCACTTCATGTTGTGAACTTTGTAAAAGTCAAAAGATTGGGAGAGGATCAGGGAGGTTGCTATGAGATTTTCTCTCCAGGTAAATTGAGAAGCTACACCCATAAAGTGTCACCAACATGATGCTCTAAGTGTTGAAATAGGAGCGGCGGGGCTGCGTCCCCAGCACCCCCGATAACAACACACAAATTGTATTCTTTTAAACACTGCTTGCCCATTATATCTAGCCTCTTCTCGGCTAACTCTCATACCTGGACTAGCCCATTTCTAATAATGTGTGTAAGCACCCCAAGGTGCGCTTACCGGGAAGATTCTAGCCTATGTCCATCCTGAGTCAGAGCTTCATTGTGTGTGTCTCTGAGAGCAGAGCTATCTCGCATCTACCCGGGATTGCTGAGCATGGTTTCTCTTCCTCCTGTTTACTCTTCCCATCTATGTTTTAACCTATCAGGGCAAGCAGTTTCTTTATTTAATTAACCAATGAAATCAACAGATTCATATATGACACTCCCACATCACTCTAAGCATGAGCTAAACAACAACAGACGTGCAAAATTGGGAAAGCCCTTGAGGTCGCAACCTTCCACCAGGAACTATAGGCGATGAAAAAAGCTGTGGAAAGGAGAGGTGGTCTTTTCCAGAGATGAGCAAACTAGTTGGTTGTTCAGTGCCAAATGGTCATCCCTGAAATATATATGCAGATAACATTATACAGACTTACTAGGTTATATTTAGAAACTTTATATGTATCACATACATACATGGATACAATAGCAGTTATTAAACACTGGCTCTGTTTCTTTTCTTTTTCTTTTTTTTTTTAAAGATTTCTGTCTCTTCCCCACCGCCGCCTCCCCTTTCCCTCCCCCTCCCCCAATCAAGTCCCCCTCCCTCGTCAGCCCAAAGAGCAATCAGGGTTCCCTGCCCTGTGGGAAGTCCAAGGACCACCCACCTCCATCCAGGTCTAGTAAGGTGAGCATCCAAACTGCCTAGGCTCCCACAAAGCCAATACGTGCAGTGGGATCAAAAACCCATTGCCATTGTTCTTGATTTCCTCGTGGAAGTAGCAGTTTTCTAAAAATACACAAAGAAATTAAATGTTAAATCAGAAATTAAAAAAGAAGAAAAAAATTACATATAATATATATATATATACAAATGCACAAGATGAGGCTCAAATATATAAGATGTAAAGCACCATATGTTAATTAACACTTAAAACAAAGGTAAAGGCAAAAGGAAATACATTATATAAGAAAAGATCATGCACAATGTCTGACATGAGTTATTGTTAACTCTATAAAAGTGTAGCTCCTGGGCAAAAGATGGGTGTTAAGAGAGAGGAGCATTTAAAATATATGAGTATGTATGAGTCAGCCTTTGTCTCTGTGGCCAGAATACCTAGGGATAGAAACTTCAAGTAAGAAATATCTTTTGCTTCACAGTTTCAGAGGTTTCAAACCATGTCCAGCTGACCCCACTGTTTAGGACAACAAGTGATATGTAACACCATAGTAGCAGAAACACCATGGTGAGAAAAGTGACTGGTAGCCTCATGGTGTTCAGGAAGCAAAAAAATATCAAGATGGAATAGGATACACAAATTCATTACCTACCCAAACCAGGAAAGGGATGTTTTATGTTGTTGTTGTTGTTTTTTTTTTTTTTTTTTTCAGAAAGAAGATGCCAATATTAAAAAATTCTGTTCTCAAATATTTGGGATGAAAGAGAAATAAATATTAATCAACATCCTACACAAATGGATAACAAAAACAATCAAGTTAAATATATTGAAAGGAAAGCAAATGAGATGCAGTTCTTACTATCACACCCTTAAGAATCTTTGCAACACCAATATTTGGAATAAAGAGATTGCCAAATGTTGTCTCACTTGTTAATATCTTCATTTTATTTTATTGTTGTTAATTTGGTCAACATGTTTTAAGTGTAAAGACTTATTATAAGGTGGAAGCTCAGCCTTGTAGCTAATTCTTCTGGGTCAACATATAAGTCCCTTCCTCACCGTTAGCACTTTGATCAGTGATCAGTCACTTACTTTCAGGTGTTAAGTATTTTTCATTTATTTATTATTCGCTTACTTATCTACCCTTTTTGCCATTGTCTGCCTCTAAAACAGTCATCGTTGCCTGGGGTCAAATTCATCACTTGGTACCAGAGAAGGTTAAGGGTTTCATTAATTCAAACCTTCTTTGCTTTGTTGTTATTGGCAGTGATGTTTAGTTTTATTTGGGTATAGACTAAGAATTCCTTCTGATTTAATATTAAATATTAGGAATGTGCATGTTTAATGTTAAGGCTTAAAAACTTCATCTAGTGACATATTATTTATGTTTTTAAGGAATCAGACTAGAAAATGAATTAATTATGTTTTTAAATTGTCATTTATGAAATACAGAATATTAATTAAAATGTTGAACTAGAGATTATTAAACACCAATGAGAACTAAACATACACAGTAAGATAGACAGCAAATGAGTGAATGTCCTGAAAAAGTCTTTATTATTTCATGATATAGATGTAGTGGATGGACTAAGGACATAAATTGTTCTAAATTAATCAGGTTTATAGACTGCACAAAAAGCAAAAAT
Source organism: Alexandromys fortis (assembly GCF_014885135.2). Classification (NCBI taxonomy): domain Eukaryota; kingdom Metazoa; phylum Chordata; class Mammalia; order Rodentia; family Cricetidae; genus Alexandromys; species Alexandromys fortis. The sequence continues at coordinate 3,395,990 of NW_026068014.1, read as the reverse complement.
AATAAATAGGATAAGTAGCCTAATTTTAGAAAAAAATATTTCTTAATGTTAATCATTACTCAAAGTAATAATATTCAACAGTTGTATTATAGGTAAATTATTGGATATTAAGTGTTAAAATATTTTCTACATTTAAAGAAAGCATAAAGTAAGGTAAGGAAAGACTTTCTATTGACTCTGTTTATTAAGTATGACATATAAACAAAATAACTCTAAATTTCAACAACGTTGTGAGAACTATTTTCAAAGTCTTTTCATTATACTAGTAGTCCTAGAGTAATTAATTTTCAATTATACATTCAGGTATGAATGTACTACTGCACTCCAGAATCAACCTTAATTTTCCAAGAAACTGAACAAATGGGTCTCTCCTGCCAAACAGATTGAAAGTGTTAATCAGGAAATGCAGAGGATACAGAGTGTTAATAAAATACAGATTCTGTGCTCATCCATTTGTTTTCCACATGTATTATCAAATTTCTAGTCTCGGCATTCCAAACAAATACTGTACAGCATTTCACAATCAGTCACTTGTCATCCCTCAAGACTGGCTTTTACAATAGACTCAGATTTAACTCCACTTTGATCCAGAGCAGAAGCAATGATGTTAGGCAGATGTAACTATAAAGTCCATGGATCTGTATATCCAGATTAGCTTCATTATCAGAAAATAAAAAAGAACTCCAATTAAAAATTATTTCCTACATGAATTATTCAATTAATTAAATTCTACTTCACATGAATGTATCTCTCCTTGAATTATTTAGACTAATGAAGTAATAGAACATTAATGCAAAAATTAATATGTAAGCATAAATTATCACTTTTGTTGCATGTTTCAAACATGTCTACAATTTCTCTTCTTATTAAGTGAAGAAGCCTAATTTTTCTTTTCTTGAGTTTGTTTTGAAAAGTAAAATGCTGTAGAAGTACTACTGTATGATTTCTCAGCTGATGTCATACAGAGACAGAGTTTCTGCCTGACCCTGTCTTAGAGATTCATACACAGTACTGGAAGAAAGCCAAGCAACAACACTCAAAGGCCAAGTGTGCTTGTCAGGTCACCACACCAACCAACATGTAAATCAATCACCAGCAATTTAAATGATGATTTTTAAATGATTCAAAATTTCCAGCTTTGGGATGACTGGAGAAGCAGTAAGCTGACCACATATAGCTTTTACAAGACCTTAAACTCATACAAAAATAAGTGTTAATATTTTAAATTCTAAAGAAGTTTTGAAGCAGACAATTGATGATTGCAACATGTCATGAAGGACAAATTAAAAATAACTCATTAATCAGTAGGGACCTGCAAAGAATATTTGCTGACATATGAAAAAATTTTATTCTAATGTTTATAGGTTAAATGATTAATTAAGTTAATAGCACATTGGCAATGGACTGTACACATTTAAATTATTAGATTTCATGAGGATGTTGCCTGATAGAATCAATAATAAAAAACAGTAAGTTAATTTCTTCCACTATCAGCATTCCTTAGTTTCAAGTATTTTATATATGAATGCAAAAATAGCTAATGGAAAATTTGCACAGAAATTAAAAAGATTCAGGGAGAAGCATAAGGGAAAGTTTGGAAGGGTAGAGATTGTGTAGTTATATTATAATCTCAGAAATAATAGAGAAATTTTAAAACCCATTTAGTCAAAATTCAAGTGTTTAAAAACTGGCTCAGCGGTTAGGAGCTCTGTGGTTTATGCTATGGATCCAGGTTTGGTTCTCAACACCTACGAGGTGCATCACAATTATCTTTGACTCTAGTCCAGAGGATCTGACATCTTCTTCTCTCCTACACAACAACTACATGGATATAGAGCTCATATATATATATACATATATATATATATATATATATATATGCAAGCACAAACAAATACGCACATAAACTAAAATAAATACCAAAATATTTAAAATAATAAATAAACATATGGTGCTCTTATTCCAGAGTGAACCTGTCCCTCACTATAAGGCCTTTCTGTTTCTGGAAGTTATTATCTGTCACTCTGTATTACTTTCTAGAATTATAAGTAAATGGAATTATAGCTTATGTACTATTGTGGTAAGGGGTATTTTTTTTTTCACACAGAATTATTTACTTTGGATTAATTATGTTTTAATTTATTTGCTTAATTTTTATGACTGCTGGAATTATATATCCCATCATAATATTTTGCTGTACTAATTTTAATGGGCTCTTGAAATATGTACACATGCTTAGATGATGATTACATATATGAAAACAAAACAACATTGCATATTTATTATGAATATTACAGAAAAAATAAATATTTTTTTTTATTGATTTGAGTTTGAATTTGATATTTCAGGAAATTCTTAGACTGATTGGTTGAGGTAATTCAGGTCCTTAATCCTAGCACTTTAGAGGTCAAAAGGAGTAGAATTGTTGGAAAGGTAAGGCAGACTTAGGTTAAACAGTAAATTTTAGGCTTACCTTACTATAAATTGAGGTCCTGTCACAAATACCACAACCTTGACAGCAAAGACTTTATTGAAGTCATTTCAAAAACAATCTTAGCATCATACATATCATACAGTCCTGTTGCTCTAACATCCCCATGCCACTCAGAATATACAGGTTTGGATTTAAGTAACTTTAGTAAAGATAAAGCACAATAAAATGTCCTCAACTATGTTCATAACAGCATTATTCATAATAGCCATAACATAGAAACAGCATATATGCCCCTCAACTCAAGAATAGATAAAGAAAATTTGGTACCTTTATACAATGGAGTATTACTCAGCAGTAAAAATAATGGCATCTTGAAATTTGCAGGCAAATGGATGGATCTAGAAAAAAAAATATTGGATATGGTAACCTGAAGATGGAAGCCACAAAATAATATCACAGCAGGTAGAGCACAAGACTCTTAATCCCTGAGTTGTGGGTACGTGCCCCACATTGGGTGCCAATCTGTTGGAGCAGGTTGCCCTTGTTCATTCCCAGCTGCCCAGCTAGCACATTCGGTACAGCATGAGACTTAATCTTTGGGTCCACATAAAGCCTGAGAGGGCTTGCAAAGGAATTTTACACACTAAAAAAGAAAGTTTAGCCTCACCACCCCTACCACCTTAATGGGCTTTGCTTCCTGGTGGCATGCAGCAGCTCCTTTAAGAGAGATCTTAATGATTCAGTGGTAGCAGCCACCAATTTCAAAAGGGCAGCTTCCTGGCCGTGGGCCATGCTGTTAGCAGGAACTTGGAAGACCAAGCATTTGGATGGGTTTTGTGAACAACGTGCTGCAGCTTGCTTGGTGGCAATGCGGACCAGCTCTGTGCCTGGAAGTGGGGTGGTGTGTGTGCCTACCAGAAGCAGTGAGCAGCTCTACCATATTGGAATGGGCACAGCAAGCAGGCAATACCATATTTGACCTAGTAATGCCTCAGTTTAAGTTTTAAGAAGGGCTTAGCATTTAAAAAGTGCTCCTGGACAGTAAAGAATTACAGGTATGCAATAAAGAAAAAATCCGATGGAGAAGACCTCTAAATGAGACACAATGTGTTTATAAAATTCATGTATGCTTGGGAGAGAGAAGAAAAGGAGTATAGACATTTATAAAAAGAAGTAAAATTTTTAAAGGGGGTAAAGTCTTTAATGAGACAGAGTACGGATGATTAAAGGAGTAAATATAATAAAATAAATATTAAAAAGTAATAGACTGAAAACAAGACACAAAAATGGGAAATTCACAGTGTGGATTATACATATTATTGTGTTATCTTTGAATTTTTTGACTATGAATAGAGCTAAATACAGAGAGACATTTCATCATATGGGCTACTAAGCTAAACCAGCATGTATATTATAAAAGTATCATGGCTTCCAAATTTGGGTCTAAGGATATATTGATTTGGAAAAGAGGTTTTTCTTTTCTTCCCACAGAGGATGAGAACCTGTGGATTGCTTCTAGACTGGTGTGGTTTGATGGAACAAATGTTTAATGTTTATATTGTTAAACTTTGCTTGGCAGAATTTAATTGAAAATTTAGCCATTATATTCACAAAGAGAATTGATATATAGTTTCTCTTTTACCTTTTCGTGTATTTTTATCAAGTTTTGGCACTAGGATAATATAGGCTTTATAGGATGAATGTTCCCTTGCTTCCTACTTAAAATAATAGGCGGAGGATCACTGTTTCTAATTTCAGGTCTGATAGAATTTAGTATTTATATGTTTTCTTTATTGCAAGAGTCTTTGATAGAACTCTCTCTTTGCATGAAAAGTCTACCCTATTTCTCATGTCACTTTATCTGGTCATACACTTAAAAATGTATTAATTTCTTCTACATTTCCAAATGTTAGGAAATTTCATGTTTCATTATAGTCGACAGTGATCCTTTATGTCTTTCTGTGGTATTAATCTTGATACTGATAATTCACATCTTTTACACTATTTAAGATCACATCTTTATTTATTTTCTGTTGGTTAGTTTGGCTAAAGGATTGTTAACCTTTTCCTTCTTGTTCTTGATTATTTGAAAACAAAGTAGATTCTTCGCTCTCTTGCAATATCCTAACCATAGTTTCCCTCCCTCCACTCTTTCCTACTCCCTCTACTCCTATCTCCCAATCCCACTCTCCCTCTGTTTCCCTTCAGAAAAGTGTAGACCTTCAAGAGACAATAACCAAACAGGACAAAAGAAGATACAATAGGACAAAGCAAGAACTCTCATCTCAGGCTGGAAAAGGCAACCAAAGTGCAGAAAATGTGTCTCAATAGTAGCCAAAAGAGTCCAAGATATGAGCTTCCACTGCTAGATGACGCCCATAAACTACCATGGCAATGGATTGGTCAACCAATGTCTAGCTTAACTTGAGTCCTATACTACCAGTGGTAGTTCATGCACAGTGGGAGAAAGGGAGAGAAAAAGAGAGAGAGAGAGAGAGAGAGAGAGAGAGAGAGAGAGAGAGAGAGAGAGAGAGAGAGCATAGAAATGACTCCTATATTCTTAATGATATTCTGCTACACCCATTGATTGCTGCCTTGTCCAGGCTTCATCAGAGACCCACAGTCAGACATTCTGTAGAGAAATTCTAAATCGGAGGTCTCCATTGGATCCCTCACCTTAGAGATCATGGAACCCTGCAGAAGTTGGAGAGGAAAGATTGTAGAAATCAGAGGGAATGGAGGACATCTGGGGAATATGCCCCACATGAATCAACTCACCAACCCTCATATGTACTCATAGAAACTGAGAGCCAAGCCCTGTCCTGGTCCTTGACTGTTTGGATTATTATTTTGTTTCCATTTTATTAACTTCAGGAAAAAAAATACAATAAATACAATCTCTTTTGTACTAATTGTCTTGGCTTTTTCTTTCTTTACTAGGAGCTTGGAGTTCATCATTAAGTTGTTTGGATCACTTCAGTTTTCAATTGTGAACACTCAGCAGTGATTTTCCTCCTATGAAGCCTTGACTTATTCCACACACTCTAAACAGTGGGGCTTCAGGTTAATTTTGACTGGAGGATTTAATTTTTTTAATTAAAATTTAATTTAGTGAGTGTGGCAGTCAGTTTTTAACTTTCAACTTGTCACAACTTTCAACTTGTCACAACCTAGAACTATTTGAGAAGAAAGCGTCAATAGAGGAATAACTCTATTTTATATTTTAGGTACACCTGTGAACATATCTATGGGGAGAGTGGTTGCTAATTAAGGTGGGAAGCCCCACTAAGGAAGACTGTCCCTCTTCCCTACCACACTGTATAGTTCTTTTTGGTAAAGCCAGTGTGGCTGATTGTAGCTGGTCTCTGCTCTCCATGCTGCAACCTCAGACCTTTCCATGTTGCTTATCCCTGAAGACAAACTATTTCTATTTTGTTTTAAATACATGGGTATTAAAGGAAGTGTTATGTAACTCTGATTTAGCATGTTTCATTCATTCACATTTTTAATTAAAAAAAAAAAAACAAAATTTTTCAGTGTGTATGTTGCAATTGCCTGAATTTTGTGGTTTTGATTTCTTGTTTTGATTTGGTTTGAGTTTTCGTGACTGTTGCTGAAACTTAGGACTTTGTGAATGGTAGGCAAACACCCTACAATTATTACATCTCTGACTTGTATCATTTGCACAAGTTTTGTGTTTCACCTCTAGTCTTTGACCTTCAGATTGCATTTTTTCCAATCCTTTGTCTTTAACCTTTTTTCTTCTTTTTCTTTCTCCTCATTTTCTGTTCTCACTCCAGACCCTGCTCCTCCTCAAATCAATGGCCTCATGCTCTTTAACTATTATTGTTACATAAATATTTGCCTGTATGTAGACACAACTTTACTGTTGTTTGTATCTATATGCACTCCCGGTTGACTAATTAGGACTAGATAACATATCATCTTAAAAAAGAAAAACTACCTCTCTCTCAGCTAACTTTATTTCTCATAACTACTCCTCCAGTTTTTTAATGGAAAGTATTCCTCTTTAGGTACTTTCTTCTCATGCTTACATTTTTATTTCTTTAGCTAAGGTTTCAATAGATTCATGGATCAGTAAGTTAACAGTTCTCAGCTAAGTTGAAATGTGCAATCCCTTCTTTTCTCTAATTACACATTTTTGTCTTCTTACTATTCTATTTCCTCTCCATTGAGGACTCATTTACACCTTATTAGGCTGATTAAAGTTGTCTAATAGCCACTGACATTCTGTGGATTTCTTCCCATCGTTGTTTTTAACCTTTTGGTGCTTAACAGTGAATAGTTTCTTTCCATTTCCACTGTCTAATTTTCAGTAAATCCTATGGTCTTGGTTTTTGGTCAGATCTTTTATTATTTCTAGAAATCCAATTTCTAATTTCTATATTTTCTACTGCTCTGTATCTTCAGTCTTTCTCCTGTGTTCTTTGGCTTATGGACAATAGTTTCAATAACAGTGTTAACTGATTTTCTTTTAATTCTGTGATCTTTTCTATTTTTACATAGCTGTGATTATCTGACATTTTCTTTCCTACAATTTATAATTTCCCTCTTTTAAAAATTTGTTTTTTTCCCATTGTAATTTTGTTCATAGTTTTCAATCATTTTATATTTTTCTAACAGAGAATCAAATTTTATGTAAAATGTTAATGAATTCAAGACATCTTTTAAATTTTATAGGTAAAGCTGGTCTCTTTGAAAGAAAATTGGAAACATGGGTCACTCATCTTATGTTCACTGACATAAACTTTGCTTGTGTCTATTTTCGTTCTACAGTTCAGAACTGTGTAAATTTTATAGCGACTTCACACATGTGTGTGTGCACACATGCACATGCATGTACATGATCACAGGGCTATCTGACTCTTTACAGAAAACCATTTACTTACACTGCTTTCATGCCCTTCTAGATACTCTGCACATCCAGGTGATTTTTCTCTTTATATATTGGGCTATTATTATCTCTGGTCCTTGATTTTACAAAAAAAATAGTTTTTTTTTCATTGTAGGATTCTCTATTTTTTAGGCTTAATAAATATCTTCATATGCTGTAGCAGCAGGCTGCTTGTTTGTTCCCGGCTGCCCAAAACCAAAATAACGACACAGAAACTATATTAATTAAAACATTGCTTGGCCCATTAGCTCTAGCTTCTTATTAGCTAACTTTTACATCTTAATTTAACCCATTTGTATTAATCTGTATATCATCATGATGTCGTGGGCTACCAGCAAAGTTTCAGCATTTCTATCTCCAGTGGTGGATCCATGGTATCCCTGACTCTGCCCTTCTTTCTCTCAACATTCAGTACAGTCCCCTCTGCCTACCTAAGTTCTGCCCTATCAACAGAGGAAGAAAATTTCTTCATTCATTAATGGTAATCACAGCACACAGAGGGGACTCCCACATCAATATGCATATACCATCTGTTCTCAACTGAAGATTGGAGGAAGTCTCCCTAGAAAACACAAAATCTTGGGATAGGTAGGATTAAAGGGTCCCAAATTCCAAAAAAAAAATCTTCTTAGGAACCTCCCTAAGTTCACCAAGCTCCTCCTGTATTTTAGTTGTTTACTGCTCTGATGGTTGAAAGCTTCCTTTGGGAAGATGTCTAAAGCAAATTAGGATTGATCATATTTATTCCTTACTGGCAATCATGATCTTTCACTACCTTCTGACCAGTAGTAAAACAAATGAAAGAATAGATACATGAGTTGTTTATGGTTAGAGCAAACAAGTCCCAGTGATAGGAGCCACTAAAATGGAACACAGAACTTTAGATGGGCTGAATGAGAAACTCCTTTCTGTAGAATTGTAAATCTAACTAAGATCGATAAAACACAAGTAAGGTGTGAGTTGTGAAATGAGGGAAATATGTTTTTGTCAAATGGCAGGTGGCTGTAGTTAGATGCACTAGTGTTTAGATTTTCTGTTTAGTTCTGTCAATCCATACACCTGTTTTTATGCCAGTACCACACCATACTGTTTTTTATTACTATAGTTCTCTAATATAATCTTAATCCCAGTCTTGTAATCACTTCATAATTGTTTTGGATCATGATTGCTTCAACTATCTAGGGTCTATTTTGCTTCCATATGAATATTAGGATTTCATCCAGAAATTCATATTTCTACAAGGAATGGCCATGTGGTTTTTATTGGAATTGCATTGAAATAATTCATATTAACTTGCTTAACATGGTATATACCTAAACATTTGAGTGTTTGGAAGAGGTTGCATGGCCACAAAAAAACAATATTATTTGCTCTCTGACATGTTATAAATTAAAATATCACATACAATTGGTTTAGATTAAATATTTTTTTTTGCTTTTACATAACAACAGAGTTTGCCACATTGACCATAAAAACGGGGTTTGTTTGTTTGATGTCTGATTTTGATCAGATATACCATTGTCAGATATACCATTCACTGATTGGGATAATTAAGATAATTGAGAAGTTTTTATCATGCATGGTTCTTAGTATCACCAAATTGAAGATACTGTGTTAAATAATTCTTGGAAATTCTTCTAACATGAATATGTGTTTTGTAGAGAATATGGTTCTCCTATGAAAACAGTTATTACACCTGTGTTTCTTATAAGGTTGGTATGCTTGTTCCTAAATAATCTGAATGTTGAGTGATGTATTCATAAATAGATAATGCAAACTATTGACATTTGAATTATTCATTGAAGTTTACAGTGCCAAACAAATACATGAATAACATTAAATTTTTAATATTCTATAATTAGTTCAATTTAAAATAACATGCTAATCTTAGCAAAATCCTATGCCTCCAGCAGCTTCACTATTTAGTAAAACACTGTTGTAAATAAAACAGACAGATTTAGTGGGTCTAAAATTGAAAGTTATATTATATGGATACAACAGCTCTGGATCATCCCGGCTCACACAGATTTAATAAACTAAGTGGTAGTATAAATCATTGAATTATTATTTAATAAAAATACTGGAGACTATTAAAAAGTGAACCGTGGGTGTCTTTTAACCAAAGAGAAAGCAGAAATGGGTGGCTTCTTCACTTCTTTTATGAAGAAATCTGAGTAACTGCAATAGAAATATTTACGAGTGAAATCACAGAACCTACAGTAAGCAGGAAAATAAAAACTAATCATCAGTTACTGCATTCCAAGGGTTGAAGTAAATTTCAAGTGTAAAAATAGAAACAATTTTGTTGATAGTGATATCTTTCTGTAACCGAAGCAAAAAAAAATCACAAAGAAGTTAAATGCTGTGATTTTCAAAGAGAAAATAAAATACTAGATATTATAGATGTTTATTTTTGACTAATCATATTAAGAAGAATTCTTGAAATCAAAATAAAAGTTGAAAATATGGTTATAAGAAAGAATGCTTTTGTGTAAATCTAGGAAAGAATATATAAAATCATTGTATATAAGTTTCTCAAGTGTGTGTTATACTCTACTAACTATACATTTTCCTTCCATGGAATTAACATAGCAGAAAAGCAAAGGATTTAATGTTGTTTTTATTCAGCACTGTAATAGGAAAACATCTCAGAGCTAAAAGGATGCTTGACAAAGTGGCCAATATGAACATGCAAAAACAATTTTGATGAGCTCAATTGCAGCTGGAATAGTATCAATTTATTATTGGTTAACAAATGGGAAAAGAAAAAAAACACTATAAAGATTTTGAATAGGTGGATGTTCAGCTATTAATGACAATAATTTTCTAAACATCCTTGTTCTGTTGTAGCAGGTGAAAACATTTACATTTCTTTGACCTGTTATGTTATTGGTGGCATAATAAAATTTCTTTAGAAATAAACTGTTGTTGACATATGTTGATCTTACTGACTGAATAACAAGTCATCCATAACATGTAGAAGACTCTTGACAGTGTAAAAAGATTTATAAAGTATTTATTAAAGTTATATGATTTTGTCAATGAGGCAATAAAGATTCTTTCAAGTAAAGAAAATTCTTCAAATTAAGATGACTAGCTAGACAGCTAGAGATCTATTTATAATTTCTTACATCTAACATGTCAGATAATTTTTATATTTACACACAAACTGTTTTTCAAATTGGGTACATAAATGATACCTCCATGCTTTATATTTTTATACCATTACACATTGAAGGGATTACTAAAAAACAAAGCAGCACTCTGCCTTCATATTTCACTCATTCTAATGCAGGAAGGGGAAGAGCGTGGATTCTATTAGTCGTTAGACAAAGTCTCATCACTCATAAGTCTGTGACTCTGTCAGCACCGCATGTTTAAAAAACCATGGGAAAGGTGAGCCATGAAATAATCTATTAAAAATGTTACTGTGTATTCAAACAGAAAGGTATTCATTAAATGAGCCTCAGAAGAAACCTCAGACTCACTGGAGCTGTTACACTTGACCATGTTGGCTTATTTTTAAAATTATTTTTAGACAACTACCAAACACTGGGGTGAAATTAAAGAAACTAAGGTTAGAAAGTAATCAACACTCTTTTAATTGAAACAGAAAGTGTAGTCCTGGTCAGCAACATTGCTTAGAGTTACTTTTAAGAGACCTCCTGTACCCTGCCTGCCCCTTTTGTTCACAATTGCTCTTCATTTAAATGGTGGAAGTGAGGAGTAACAGGATCCTGAGCTAACAGACTGGAAATGCAGGATTAAAAAAAAAAAAAAAAAAAAAAGCCTGTCTTCTTCACTTCTGATATCCGAATTACATTTTTATTCAAATCAGAACAAAAGTCTTTACCATTCTCAAAACTAAGGTCATTGTAATCTGTCTTCCTGCGTTCAAGACGACATAGGTATTTTCTTCCCACTTCATTAGCTTCATAGTAAGGTTTTCTCTTTGTTGTGTGATTATTCATTTCGCCATTCAGCGATGCTTTATCTTGATAGATAGGCTCAACAAAGTGGGACTTTTCAACTTATCTGGATTTTGCTCAGGGGTTTTAAAAGATTTTTTTCTTTCTGCTAGTCAAACTGCAATCCTTCTTTCCCCACAGAGGGGTGGGGGGGAATCTGAAGAAGAGATGCATGAAGGTCGTCACTGAAGGGTCATAAACCATTGTGAATAATGTCAGAACTATAATTTAATTAGTGCCCCATCTGTCACTTTCTGTTTGATGAGCACTAAATGTCCAATTATCATTTAATATCTGCTCTAATCAGTTCTGGCAAATTTTGCAGGCACACAAGAGATGACATTAATAGATGAAAGTGAGGCTACTCTTGCCACATTATCAGACAAAAATCTTGAGCAGCACTGACTTGCAACAGGAAAGGTAGGCATTTATTCCAATTAGTGGTAATGACATTTTCTATCAGCCCTGTTGTGTGTTATCTAAAACAAAGAATTCTCTTTGTTCTCAAGAGATGTAAATGGAACTACCTGTGATTCTGGAGGAATTCTTGTTTAGGTTCTAAAATGTTTGAAATGGCATTATCTACTCAACTATTTTTGATACAATGACTTTTCATTAGGCTTTTGCTAGATGAAGCTATTAGGTATCAGTGGTGTATCTCAAGGGAGAATGCAAAGTAAAAACGAAACACTGATTCAGTTTTAAATGCCTTCTATGAACTAGAAACATAATTCAGTAAAAGATCTGCATTTAGTAACAATAATATTGTAACTTTTTAATAACTTATATGGCAAACAAATGAGTTTACTTTTTTCATTACCAAATAATACAACCGTTTTCTACTTGAATTTACTCAGCCTGGCATATATGCCTTTAGATAAAACTGAAGTCTCATCATTCACTATAAAAAATATTAAAAATTATTTGCTCTTTGTAGCCTCTCTCCCACGTGCTGGAGTTGAATGCACGATGAATCCAAATCTGGCTTTGTTAGAAACACCTCTATTACATTATAGGAAAAAGTACTACAGTAATAAATTATTAAGGAAGTAAAGCAATTCTCTTATATTGTGACCACAAAATGAATAGGATTGAACACATTGGATTCTAAATGTCCATTTAGAATTTGAACTGTTAGAATTATGATAGCATTGTTTGTTTTCTGCATGAATTAAAATAAAAAGCTCAGACCTAGATTATATTATTTTTGGCTTATGGATAAAATTGATTATGTTTGAAGTTCTCGATACATTATATCATAGTTTATTATGAAATCTTGAATCTAGTCCTTATATAATCAGATTCTGCTCTTTCGGCAATAATTTATATTCTGAAATAGAAAAAGGTAAGTACTTTTTGTTTATCTGCCTAGAACATGAATAAGAAGAAGAAACAAATTCTCAATTTTCATGTATTTTTAAATCTAAATATTTATAATCACATGAGTAACTTAAGTACTTCAGAATCAGATGTTATTATACTAGTAAATTTTCTCATTCATAACCAATAAAGCTTTGAACGTCCTTTATTTTTATGACAAAGTATTATTATTAAATAGAAAATAGATACTGCAGTGTCATCTTTGTTTCTAAATGATGTGCTTTACATCCTCACCAAAATTCTCCCTTCATATAAAGATTCTTGTAAGGAATTAAATTGTGTAAGATGCTTGGTCATTGAGAGTAAGACCAAGAAACATTGTAACATGTCTTTTCTTATGTCCATAGTTCACCATTTGAGATAAACCACCTTGCCTTATAGTCAGTGCATAGTTAGCAATATTTCTTGTGTGGAAATATAATTTTACTAGTAGATTTATTATTCTCTATAAATGTGCACCCGAGTTAGGTCTACCTGACTGTGAATTCGTTTTACCAAATTTTTTTCAAACCATTGTGTTTCTGTTTGATTACTAATTATTCTGTCCATCCAAAAACACAATTTGCTTCAAAAACTCTGGAGAACAGAATGTTGCTTTAGAGGAGGGCAAAGGGATGCATTATTGCTGCATATCAGGCTGAGTGCTTGTTAGACACAGCTCTAACGTAGCCTTCCACTCACGACTTTAAAGCTATGCTGGGTATATGATCCAGGACTATAATTGTCAGATTTAAAGGCATAGGCGACCCCAAGTCACAAAGAAAGGGAATTCTGGGGAAAATAAAACAGCAAAACCAAGCAGCAAATTTAAGCCCCAAAGTAATCTTTCCCCACAGGAACAGTTCACTCTAAGAGCTATTTTCTAGGAGATGGAATATTATTGATCCAAAATGCCACCTTTACATTGCATGCCTCGAAGAGCAGCCTCAATTTCAAAGAATAGTGCAAGATTCGATAAAAAATGTTTCTAGACTTTTAACCCTATGTTATGAAATAGGTTCTGTTTGCAACCAAGGAGCTTATTAAGGTAGCACAGTGGTGGTTGTGTTCCATTGTTAAGTACTCACTCTTGAAATATTTTCAAATACACTAGGGTATGGGAAAGACAGTTTCCAAACTTTAAATAAGCTACAAGTTCCCTTACGTTGGATACCCTGGGCCCTTCTTGGTGTGATGCCGAGCAGTTCTATTCAAGCAGAGACAGCTGACTGAACCCAGAGACACACAAATTGATATCCCTAATCCCTCTACTAGGTCAATACTAACACTTATTCCCAATACTTGGTGGATATTTTTTATCCTTAAGATATTCAGATCTTCATGTATTGCTTATGAGAAAGCAGATTTCCTTCTGTGCTACTGAACTGTCATTCCTAGGAAGGAAATCTCTATGCTCTGCTGTGCCCATGTTCCCTACTTTCCAAAGCTTGTCGTATCATGGTGAGATGGGGGAAGATAGATAGTACACTACAACCTCTTCAATGATAGTCAAACGGATAATTTGTCTTCCAAGCAAGAAGCAGTCAGCCCAACTCTCTCAAGATTACTGAATACTAAGAATAACTAATTAAACCTATTTAAGTCAGAAACCAAAACAGTAGACAAAGTGTCAAGAGAGGGCATTTCTCAATTTTCTAAAGTTCTATGAACTTTAATTAAGACAGCTGAAAATCTATAACATTCTATAAATTCATTCTTTTTATTTAATGACTTGGATTTTATATTATCATTTATTTGCAGAAGGGCTTTCCTATGGGAAATGAAGGTGTGAACACCCATATGAAGCTTTCTGCCTCTCAGAGAAAACAAATGCTATGGGAGTAAAAACTGTTGATGCTTTTACAAGACAGTAAGCATACTTCCACCTATTACATCTCAAGGATAATATAGACCTCAAATCCTATAATATGATTTTATTCTGATATTCTTTACTCTTTAAAAAATGGTTATCAAGACAGTTCTGCAAAGAAATTCATTTATCTAATGCTACAAATGAAGATCATTTCATTGTAACATCATCATGGGCATAAGTATGATTCTCCCACTGTGGATGTGAATGAACTCTTCAAAGGTCATATAGGTGACATTTAAGATACGGATTTCTCTCTCTACGTAAAAGAAGATGCTCATTTACTATCTCCAGGAAGGATGTCTTGGTGACCTCCTGAATTTGCCTCCCTGTTTAAAGTCTCGGTTCCAATTATTTGAATTTGTAGACCTTAAACTTTCACATCCCTGAGCTTCACTGACTAATCAAGTTTCAACACTTACTGCCAACTTCTCCAGAAAGACATAGGTAATTTGACCCCTTCTCAGAAAGAATTATCAAGACAGTCAAACACTAGAAAATTTGCTGGAACAAGTACAGTAAATAATATTGCTTCATTAAAATTCAAGCTGGTGTTTTGAAAGCAGATGGGTTAGCAGAAATATCTACACAGCTCATGAAAGAAAATAGCTTATTTGCATTAAGAAAAAGACTGGAGTTGGAACCACATCCTGAAAGAAAAATATGTAATTTGATGAAATCATGAAAACTTAACCTTAAAGGAGCACAACCTCATTTCCTACCACAAAAATTTTAGATATTTGAATTGAATACAATTTTGACATGGTAAAAATTTTATTTCCATGCAAAAAATAATAAATAAATTTTAAAAATTATTTCTTTTAATGCTATAGTATTTTGTTAATCCTCTGATAGTTTCATATAGTGTATCTTTACAATAGCCTTGCTCCTGTTTGTCCAACATCCATCTTTTCCTCCCTAAGTTGCCTCCACTTTCTCTTATTTATCTTTTTGTTTTTGTTTCTCTTCTAAAAGAAAGGCTACTTCTTAGCGGATATTCAGAATCTCTGGCTCTTATAATCATTCTGCCCCACTTTGTTCCCCCATGTCCCCTGAATCTTAGTTGTAAGATTGTAGGCAAATGAGTGTTTCATGAAGAGTGCTTTTGTAGAAGACTTGTATTTGGTTCTCAGCACCCACATGGTAGCCCATAAACAGTTGTAACTCACTTTCATGTATCCAGTGCTTTGTTGTGGACTCTAGGGGAACCAGTTGCATTCATTGTGTACATACACATCTGTAGGAAAGAGATACAAAATCAAAACGAAATAAAAAATACCTCAGTGTTATTTTTAGAAGAATGTATTTCATATATACATGGGAATGTGTGCTAGCACCTACTAAATACTATCAATATAGTGTACAAGCCACAAAATTATGATTAAGTTTCACTGCTGACAGTTTATTGATTTCTATATAATTGTCAAGTACTCTGAACGAGGCTCCCCGGGCTCACACAGGATGGACCTAGTCTTCCACTTCAGGAAACGTATAGTCAGACCTCTACTAGTCCATTATTGTAAAAACACCTCTGTATAAATAATTTTTGTTTTTAAAATAAACATATCAAAACAAAGGACTTTATACCGGTAAAAAATATTTTTAAAAATTGTGCTCTTTATAAACCATTATGGTCTAAGCAAATAAATACATTGCCTTTACCCTTCACAGTTAGCAAAATTATTTCTCTTTTGGTAAGGGAAAAATGCTTACATATTTTTGTCCTGGCATAACTTTATTTTTAATACAAAATTGCATAATTTCAGTTTGCAATAATAGTAGATATTTTATATTCAAGTGTGAATGATGAAAATCATTTAAATATAAAAATTGGTATCAAAAAGGAAACACAACAAAATCTTAACTTGCATTAGAAATTATAGATTAATTTCATACCTTGTAATAAAAATTGCAGAGCTATACATGGTGAGACACACCTGTAATTTCTTCATTTTCAGATCTCACATGTGAGGAGAAAAGTCCACAGCCACCCTGGGCTCACATATCTATGCCATGCCAGTAATAGTTACAAATGAGATTTTCTTAAAAGACAAAAATAACAATGGCAAAATTTGGAAATGTATTATCTGAAAAACTGCCAGAAGTCTTAGGTCTTAGTTTAGTGAAAAAGATACCCATAATCAACATACTTATTAATATCAGCTGCCAGTCTCATCCTTTTAAGAAGAATGGCAGTGATGATACAACACATACATATTACAGGAACTATTTTTAATCTGGGAACCTGTAATTTTTATGTCACAGCTAAAGTGTGCTTCTGTTCTTGTAGCTCTACAAGGAAAACCGTACTTACCATTTGAAAACATCTCAGTGGGGTTTTAAGCAAAAATGCTTTTCACTTTTTATATTGATTCACTGCAGCAGAAAAAAAAAAGATGAAAATGAGAAGCAACATGAAGTTTGCATTTCAAGTACTGGAATCTTCTCCATTTTCCTACGTTAGCATTGTGTTTGTCTATCCTTGCTCTTGGTCTGTGAATTCATTACTTGTTTAACAGTCAGTGCTGTCATTAAGGGGGAAAACTCCTCAAAGTAAGACTCTAGAAAAATCTTTATGAATCTATAAATAATAAAGACATGAGGAGGTGCTTACTTGCTTCCTTTAACTTAATTAATATGCCACTTTCTCCCATCTATTATAGTGCTGTAATATTGTCCAGTGAGATACAGTGATTTTCCATTCCCTGTTTCTGTACAGACCACCATCCATTAGTTTAACTCAATGGATGGAAGGGTTGTAGTGAGGAGCAGCTGTAGGACTGTGTCCCACCACCCGGCTAACTATACCTGAAATAATTACACGGAAACTGTATTCTTTTAAACACTGCTTGGCCCATTAGTTTTAACCTATTATTGGCTAGCTCTTATATATTGATCTAACCCATTTTTAATATTTTGTGTAGACCATGAGCTGGCTTACCAGGAAAGATCTTAACCTGTGTCTGTTTGGAGTGGGAGAATCATGGCGACTTCCTGACTCGGCTTCTTTCTCCCAGCATTCTGTTTTGTTTACTCTGACTACCTAATTTTCTGTCCTATCAAAGTCCAAGCAGTTTTTTTTATTAATTAACCAATGAAAGCAACAGATAGAAAGATGACCCTACCCCATCAAAGGGTAAAAATGCACCAATGTTTCAAATGACTTATGATGTGTTAATACTGAATATGTATATGTATCCCAAAGTGTTTAGAACAGCCTATGCATAAGTACAGTGTCACATCTCCCTAGAAATCATCATATCAGAAAGAGGAGTACACATAATTGTAAATTATTTATATAGCTACAAACTCTAAAAAGTGAAACATGGCTAACAGAAGCTAATTTTTAATTGTATATGAATATCTTGATATTCATTCTTTATTATAAATTAGTAGAGAGAATTAGGGGGCCATGAAAAATATATGGCATGTACTCTTATTTTTATTTTGTATAGTTATACAAAAGAGTTTTATCCCCTCAGTTCCCAATTTACCTTGAAGTATTTTTAAGCCAACATAATGAGATATATTTGCATGTGGAAAAAGCTCTTTCTCCTGAAAACTGTTTTAAGAGAAAGCAGTATAATTGTTATGATGTCTCCTCCATCCCCTGCATGCCTTTTAATTAAGCATATATATTCAAGTACATTAAAAATTTAAAGCTATAAAATTTGCATTTCCATAAAATACCTTAAATTGGTGCTACTACAGATTCAAGAAAAAAAGTAAGTCCCCCAATATATCATTATAAAATGAAACTTCCCATGGGAAGGAGTGATAATAAAGATGAGAACAATTAGGAAAAATTGAATTACTGAGTAATGAAAACAGATACATAACTATCTGGACAAAAAAAAAAAGTAAAGCAATGCATTCTCCTGAAATAGCATTCTCCTGAAATGTTATCTTGATATCTAGAAGCATAAGACTGAGGTTAATGCCCATATATTTGAAACACTTGGGAAGGAAATAAAATATTTTTGATTGATTCAAATGATTTGAGAAATCAATTAAGATAAATATAAATCTCCCTGAAGGTTACCTTAAAGTTATCGATGCAATATACAGAAGGACACAACATGAAATAACAATACTGAATTGCAAAACATCTTTCACCATTGATATACATGTGACCCCCACATCATTCCACATATGTTTTCATAGGGCAAAATGTTGCTATTTATTAAAAATCCAGAGATCCTCATTGTCTTTACTAGGTTTTACAGATAATTCTCAAAACATTGTCACTACTTGTTTCTGAATATTTTTAAAATAGTTTCATTTCTGACAATATCAATACTTTTCAAAAGAATGACTTTTAGTGGTGGGATGTGATTACTTGATGTGTATCCCTGAACAGAACACATGTTTCACCCTCCCTTAGTCCAGAAAATGTCAAAGAAGAGATGGTGGGCCTCAGATGTTGGGGAAGAGCAAGAAGTATTGACTTCTGAATTGGGCACAGCTGAACGAATTGTGAGGCCAGACTTTCTGAGCACATGTTCAAAGCATAGAGAGACCAAGGGATGGGAGAGATGGAGTAAGATGGTAAGGAACGTGATAAATTGTAAAGAATGGGTTCAGCAGGGGGAGCAGAGAGTGAAGAGTGATACTATGGCATTAATGTGACCATAATTTATTGTATACTAGTGTAAACATGTAAAAGAGTTGAGTCAAAAATAAAAAAAAATTGAGTCTTGAAAATAGAAGTGGGCCTAGGTGGGAAGAGAAAAGCAATCATGAAAAGTGGGAAGAGACGGGAGAGCGTAATAGGGGTGAATGTGATCAAAATATATTACGTACATGTATGTAATGCCATAATGAAGCCCATTTTATGTGCAAATAATATATGCTAATGAAATCATTTTTAATGATGTGGACTACAGTCCAAGTACCAATAAACTCAAAGACTGGGGATATTATTGGGGCAGGATCGTGAGCAGTTTGATGAAGATTTTGTTGCTTGGTTTGTATATTACTATGCAGCCAGAATTAGTAAATATTAAAATTTTGAATTATAAAATATTTCTCACCCTAAGTAAAATGTTTAAATATGTTAGAAAAATTTTATGAATGATAAATCATTCGTGTTAACAAGCATATGAACTACAGTATCACATATATTAAAAGACTGTTAGTAATTTTTAGTACTTTCTTTTCTGGAAATACTGACTTTTGCAGGATGTTGTTGTGTGAGACTAAATAAAATTTGCATATTTTAGGAAATAAAAATGCACAGAAATTGTTGTGTGGGAGACTCTCCCTGAGAGATACAACACATACATCTACTCACCACGGACAGGGAGCCTACCACAGTCCAAACTTGTGAACTAATATTTTATATGTGAACTAATGTTTTGTATGGGTGGTTTACAGGAATATGAGTGAGGGGTTACTTATACCAACAGACTTAAAACAATCAAAGAATCTGATTCACCAAAGCCCATTCCAGGCTCAAAGACAACTCTGGAAAGGGGGAAGCCTGGTGCATACTGAACAGCTGTCAGGCCACTCAGAGGGTTGCAAAATGTCCCTTCCGGATGGCGCACTTATTCTAAACATCTTCCAGGCAATTTGCCTAGACTAAGCTTCTTCTAAGCAGTCCAGCAGTCTCTACTCCTTCCAGGTGGCTGCACATGTCTGAGACATTGATTTGCAATTGACCTCAGTGAGTGACTCTCAGCAGTCTACTGTTTATGTATTCTTGCAAAAGGAAGAGCCAGTAAATCTGGTCTGTTTCAGTGACTTCTTGGTGCTACTTTGACTTGTGTACTTCCTGTCTTAATGAGCCTCCCTTAACTATCTTACCTCCATCAGAGCATCCTGTTATTTCACCTCCCTGTGAACATCCCGTCTTTTGAATTTTCCCACAAAAATGGAAGGTCTCATCACTGTAAACATTGTAACACAACAGAAACACACATTAAAAGTGATTGTTCTGATAAAATAGGGGTTTAAAATCAAAAGGTCTGCTAAATTGGTAAAACTGTAGGAAGCTAAGTTTCTAGATCACAGAGTTAAAAGAAAATAAAACTAATGAATTATAGCAGAAGGAAAATTATGCAGCAGTTGCTGAATAACAAGAAGCTATAAATCTAAGCATCATATATAAAAGTGTATATATTTGTAGCCACATATATTTCTAATATCAACCTGCTGCTATCTTGCAGTTATAGTATATACATATTCATTCAATATCTTTTCAGTGCTGTTGAGTTGGGGTGAATCCAAAATCAGGAAACTGAGTCTGTGTCCTCCTACTCTATACTACAACAGCCTTTGAGGATTTCTCTAAAATAGTTTAAGAAAACTAATAAATAAAAAGTTGAAATTTTATTTGAGAGTAATTGCTGGGCGAAAAGTGTTAAACAGACTTCAAAAAGCCATACTACTGTTATGTTAAGTTCAGAGAAAGAACAGAGAAATTTGTCCTTTCATTCTGAAATTTGAGTAATGATATATAGTACTGTATATATAGGCTGACAGCAGTTACTTCTAAATATTTAATATGAATAAAATTTTTCTAGTAATTCAAAGTCAATGCTTATTAAAAAATAACGAAGATAGGTAAATACTTTTACCCTATCCATGTAGTTAATATATCTACATGATTATACTTAAAAATGGCATAATATGATTCCCTGGGAACTCTCAAGTCAAGGGTGCCGAAGAAGCAGGTAGGCCAACAGTGAATCTTCTCCAGTTCCTCCTCTAACCAAAATCTAGCCCAACAAGTCTCATTTCCAGCTGTGTTTTGGCTTCCACAACTCTCTTCTCCCAACTCCAGGATATCCAACAGATCTTCCCCTCAAAATTCCTTGCTTCTACACATCACATTACCAAAATCTCTTATACAGTAGGCATTCCCAGGAAAACTCAAAGGCCATTCTGGCCAAAGATATCGGTAGGCTAAGTAGAGATATTAATCTCCTATTATTAAAATCCATTCTGTCAGTCTCAACACCATTTCTGCATCAGACCACATGTGGCACCCATGTCCTTTCTTCTCCATCTCCAGTGGATTGCTCAGATTTTCTCCTTCCACCTTCATCCCCATTCCTCCTGTTATCACAGGTCCCTACTCCAGCTGGCACTCCCTGGGACTACATCAAGTGTAATACTTTCAACAAAGTAACAAGATACAAAAGCAATTCACAGAAATCATTAGCCGCCCCTTAGATATAATAACAAACAGATAAAAGAGAAATTTCAGAAACAACACATTTCACTAACCTCAAATAATATAAAATACCTTGCAGTGTCTGTAATCAAACAAGTGATTTTATTGTACAATAAAAATAAATACATAAATAAATAAGTAAATAAAGAAAGAAATATTTTAAGGCAAATGGCCGTTTTACCAAAGCTATCTAAATATTCAATGCAATCATAATCAAAATTCCAGTCCAATTCTTTGAAAAATCAATATTGTGTTTCATATGGAAACACAAAATGTTCATGAGCTAAAACAACGCTGAACAATAGAAGAGCTGCTAGAATCATCATCGTCTCTGACTTCACACTGTGCTAGGAAGCCATTGTCATAAAGCAGTGTGCCTTGGCATAACAACAGTGACCATGATTAGTGGAATTGAAGACCAGACATAAATCCATAGGGAAGCTATGGGTACATGGTTATTGTTGTTATCCTTTGGGTTCTGTTTGCTTATTTGATTGATTGTTTTAAGTAAAGAAGACACAATTGCACAGTGGGAAAAAATACAACTTTAGTAAATGGTGCTGGCCAAACTCTATGGATGAATATTAATATTTTTTTTAAAAAGAGCTATACGTACTATCCTGTTTTCTTGCAAAGAACTCAATTCTAAAGGGATGAAAGGTCTCAATGAAACAAGAGAGACTGAACCTGTTAGAAAAGAAAGTGGGTAATAGCATAAAATTCATTGTAAAACAAAAGGCTTTCTAAACAGAACACCACTATCACTGTACTAAGTTCAACAGCTAGTTAAATGGGAACTTATGAAAATAAAAAGCATCTGTAAAGGAAAGAATACCATCAATCAGACATAGTTGCAGCATGTTAAATCAGAAAATATTTTATTAGCTCCACATTTAATAGAGAACAAATATCCAAAATATATAAAGAACTCAAAAACTAGATATCAAGCCGGGCAGTGGTGGCGCACGCCTTTAATCCCAGCACTCGGGAGGCAGAGGCAGGCGGATCTCTGTGAGTTTGAGACCAGCCTGGTCTACAAGAGCTAGTTCCAGGACAGGCTCCAAAACCACAGAGAAACCCTGTCTCGAAAAACAAAAACAAACAAACAAAAAAAAACAATCCTAGATATCAAATAGCCATATTAAAATGGTGTATAGATCTAAACAGAGAATTCCCATACGAAAAAAAGACAAATGAGTGAGAAACACTTAAACATTCAGCATCCTTATTCACAGGGGAAATAGATATCAGAATTATGTTTAGATCTCATCGTACACCCAACAGAATGGCTAGGATCAAATATAATAAGTGACGGTTCATTCTAGCAGGGATGTGAAGTAAGTGGAACACTCAGCCATTGTTGGTGGAAGGGCAAACTTGTATATTAATTCCCAAAATCAGTGTGGCAGTTCCTCAGGAACATTGGAATCTATCTACCTCAAGATGCAACTATACCAGTCTTGAACATATATCAAAAAGATGCTTTTTCCTACCACAGAGACACTTGTTCATTCATGTTCCTTCATTCTCTATTGCTAATAGTCAAAAATTGGAAACAATCTGTATGTTCCTTAACAATAAATGGTAAAAAAAATATGGAAACTTTACACAATGAACTATTACTCATCCATTGAAAAATTAAATTATGAAATTCAGAGATAAACGGAAGGAACTAGAAAAAGTCATTCTGAGTAAGGTCACCCAGACCCAGAAAGATAAATGTGGTATTTATTTACTTATATGTGGACGTTAGTTATTAAGTCAGTGAAAACCAAATTTAAAATCTATGGAATCACAAATGTATTGCCCAGAGTAAGAGACTGGGGGTGGGGAAGATAGATCTCCTTACAAAAGGAAAATAGAATGGATAGATATGGCTGGATGGAAGGGACTGGGATGAGAAGATGAAGTGAAAAGGGGAGAGGAAAAGATGGATAAGGGAGGTAATATGGGGAGAAAGAACTAAATTAAGAGGCATTTAAGGGGTAGTTTGGAAACCTAATGACACAAAAGCTTCTTAAAATACATACATATATAAATGAAGGTGACATAAATAAAGTCTCCACATAACAGAGGAGAAAGAGCCCAGATGGATATCACATGTCACCAAATGAATATTCCACTCTTGGGACTGGGCAAAATCTAATTGAGTTGTTAGCAAAAGTGTTTCCTTGAGAATCCCCAAACTATCCAGGCTTTCTTCTAGACTATAGGTTGCTCTCCATAAACTGACATCAAAGCCCATTGTGAAATTGACCTGGTTCCTACAGAGAGCCTTTCTATCTATGTGCTAGTGTCTTCGGTACAGAAAGGTACTCTGCATGTTATCAGAGCATAAATGAAACACCAACATAGCCACAAATCCTTCTTTAGTATACAATAGTGTCCCACCTGAAAGATATGTCATGTCATGCAATAGTGGCACAAAACTTATAGAAGTAACGAACTAATACCTCATTTGACCAAAGGCCCATTCCATGAGATAGAATTCAACAGTGATTGTGATAAAGAACCTCATATCAGATAGCCCAGATAGTGATAAAGAACCTCATATCAGATAGCCTAGGGACCTATAGTAAAATCAAATACTACTTTTTTTACTTTTTTTTATTTATTAAAGATTTCTGTCTCTTCCCCGCCACCGCCTCCCATTTCCCTACCCCTCCCCCAAGCAAGTCCCCCTCCCTCGTCAGCCCAAAGAGCAATCAGTAGCAATTAATTGTCTCTTAATGACAGTCTGCTATACTCATAGATTAGTACCTTACTTAGTACATTATTAGAGACATTATGCAGAGAATTGAACCAGACTTTATTCAGATAATGAAAGAGAAAGAGAAACACTCAGCCCTCAATAGAGTATTCCTTCAAAACCACTTCCCTCTGAGATCAGGGAACCCTGCAGAAGGCAGAAGAGAAGACAGAATATCCACTGAATATATATTATGGCTTCCATTTTATGTTTTTATAGGATTTTAGAGGGTTTGAATGAGTGGGTCTCTGTGGCAATATCTGTTTCTATTGCCCTTTCTTTGGCTCTTATTTCTCTTTGTTTGTTTTGTCCTATTTCAGCTTATTAGTTTTTATTTTATCATATATATTTTCTTATTACCTCTTAGATACTTGTTGGTTTGCTAAGGAGAGACCGAAAGTGTATTGAGATAGGAGAGGAGGTTAAGGATTAACTAGGTGGAGTAGAGGGAAGAAAAAATGTAACCAAAATATATTGTGTGAGAATAAAACCTAACTTCCATAAAAGATAAAAAAACTCTACAAAAGTGCTATAATTTAAATAATTCTAAAGTAGTGTCTAAAGGAAGCTGTACTGACAAGTCTGTGAATCATAGTTCAATTGCTATATAGTTTTCCTTCAATTATCCAATTCACCACTAACTTCCTTCCCATTGATTTAATAATTTTAAAGTAGCTTATCATTAAGGGGTGAAGATAGACCAGGTATTAGAAATCACACAGATTATCAAGGAAACTAAATTTATTTAACTATTGGAAATCTAAGAAAGTTTGTTTCTAAAACAATTTCAAAGATAGAAAATCATTCAGCAATGACTAACAACAACCCAAAGGCTAGAAGCATAGAGAAACAGCTAACCTCAGATTCAAGTAATCATAAATGTGCAATTGAAAAGAAGCAAGCCCTTTGTGGTGAATGTCATAAGAGTGGATCTAAAGTCTCATGCATTTGAATCCTTAGGGAGTGACACTATTTTTTGGAGTAGGTGAGGCCTTGTTGGAAGAAGTGTGTCACTGGGGTTGGACTTTGAGGCTAAAATGTCCAAGTCAGACCCAGTGGCTAATGCTTTTGCTGCCTTAGGATCCAAATGTAGAACTCTCAAATACTTCAGTGTCGTTTCTGCCCAAATGTTGTTATGCTCCCCACCCAGATGACAAACTCTAAGCAAGCCCCAATTAAACTTTTTTCTTTACAAAAATTGCTGTGGTCAGGCTTTCTCTTGACATCAATAAAACACTGCCCAATATGTTCTTTAACAAGTGATGCTAGGCAAACTTAATATACACTTGTACAAAAATTAAAATAGGCTGTATTTCTCACTAGGCTCAAAATATCACTAAATAACGATGAAAGACATAAACATAATATCCAAAACCTTCAAATTTGCTAGAGCACACATGAACAAACTACTTTTACACATAAAGAAAAGAAAGGACACTCCAAACAGGATTCCCACAGAACAATGTAAAAAAAAAAGTAATTCATAACAAACAAACAGCAGAGAAAACAGACAAAGTACAGAATGGGTAAAACATAATCTTTGCAAGTGATAATGCATTAGTCAGGAAGTTAATATCTGCAATATAAACTTCAAATACATTAAGTCAACAAAAAGAACCTGAATGAATGTGTGTTTCTCAACAGAAGAAAAATAATGGATAATACATGGTTGGAAAAACATGCGGCTAATTCTTGGTTATCAGAACAACTCAAATTCAAAATTCTTTGAGAGTCTCTCATCTCAATCTGAATAGCTATCATGAAGGGAACAAACTACAAAATCTACCAGTGAAAGCGTGGGGAAAGAAGTTCTCTTGTCCACTCCTGGTGGAAATGTAAACTAGTACAGCCACTCTAGGCATCGGTGCCGTTGTTCCTCATAGTATAAGAAGCATAATACTCAGCTGTGTCAATCTGTGTATTTACAGAAAGGACTCTGAGTCAGCATCCCAGAGATATTGCACATCCATGATGGTCATGGTACTATTCACAGTGGCTAAAATAATTTTAAAAAACACATTCGTTTTCTTTCATTAAATGAATGGTTTAAAAATATGGTACATATACACAATAGAATTTTATGAAATTATGAGGCTGATACTTATAGAAAATATGGATGGAACTATAGATAATAATGTTAACCAAAATAAATCAGACTCAGAAAAGCAAGTAGAATAGATATTGCTATTCTCAAACTCTAGACACTGTGGACATGTATGTGGGTGGGGTTAAAGGTAGACTGTGAGAAGAAGGGAAAAGGCATTAATGAAGGAAGTAGGAGGGGATAATGGAATACAAAGGACTTGAAAGGAAAGGAAAGGGATCAATAAGAGTAGGGAATAACTATGGAGCAGGAGAGCAGAGGAAAGATTCTGTAAGAGCAAAGTACAGTCACAAAATCAATTCCTTTGTTTCTACTGGGACTATGTAATAGTCACTGTACTCTGGATGGCAACATGACTATTTCTTAATAGATTAAACAAAAAGCTGCTGTATAACCTAGCTTTAACATTTTGGATTACTTATCCACAGAAATTAAGACTAATAAAAATATAAATGCATAAATGTCCATAGTAAATTTATTTGTAATGGACAAACACTGAAAACCACTTGGAAATGCTTTTGGAAATAGCTACAGAAGAAGCGGTTTGTATGTCCATGCCATGGGATACTCAGAAATAAAAATTAAGAAAAAAAATGTTATTGTCAAAATTAACCGGGATATTCTCCAAAAGGTTTTGCTGAGTAAAGTAATTTACTCAAAAATATGTACTATATGATTCAATTTATATAAAATTCTTAATAAAATATAGAAAAGACAATAGCTAGTGAATGCTGAGAATAAAAGAAAGGGCAGTTGGAGGAATGTGGTATGAGGAGTTACATGGTAGAGTCTGGAGGGAAAAGAGACAAATGGGAAAATGACGGGATTACATTATAATAGCAAAGATATTTTATGAAATCCAGCATGAAGACACTGGTAGTAATGGACACATTCCATCAGAGTATAATCTGTTGTTTGAGGAGTGATATGGTATTCTACATCTTACAAGATGATGTCATTACTTCATTGGTGAGAAGTATTTTAAAAACTTTTAAATTATTCCCTTCAACTTAATGTGAATCTTGAATGACCCAAAAATGAAGAGTATATTCGACATAGTACTTTCTGTTTATCCACCTAATTTTCTCTTCTAGATTGTAAACATTAACAAGGAAATACTTATCCTTATTTACAGTACCCATATTTCTATGAGCTTATAGCACTTTCTGCATTCTTTATTACTTGTAACATAGATATTAAAGAAAGGTCCTACCTCATATCTAGTTGTGGAGAGGATGCATGCAATCTATCTCACTCACATCCTCTACCTTCTGGCAGATAGTACTTATTCTTCTTCATGCTAATTCACAGATCCAATTCCCTGCCTGGGTGCTGAGCCTGGCTGGATTCCCAGAGCTGTCTCTTTCATTTCAATAACCAATATTTTCTTCAAAGATCCTGGGAGGGTTAAATCAAGAGTTTGCATGTCTTGGCCAAATCATATAACACATTCTTGTTTTTTTGGTTTTAGGAAATAGTTTTTCTATTGGATTTCTGTTGATAGTTAAATTCTCTAAATTAGGAAGTTTTTCCAAGTTCTATAAGCAAGATTTAAAAAGAAATAAATAAAGGATACGGCACACTTTTCACTGCCATACTGTTTTAGGGTTTCTATTGCCGTAAAGAGAAACCATGACCATTGTAATTTTCACCCCCAAAGGAAAACATTTTGGGGGTGGCTCACTTAGATTTCAGAGGTTCAGTATATAATCATCATGGTGGGTCATAGCACTATGCAGCAGATATAGTGCTGGAGAAGTAGCTGAGAGTCTCACATCTGGCAGGCAAGAGTCTATTGCACTGGGCAGTATTGCGCAAAGGAGACCTCAAAGCCAGCCCCTAATGTGACACCCTTCCTCCAACAAGGACACACCTTTAATAGTGCAACTCCCTTTATAACTCA
The DNA here is from genome assembly GCF_014885135.2 of Alexandromys fortis. Lineage (NCBI taxonomy): Eukaryota > Metazoa > Chordata > Mammalia > Rodentia > Cricetidae > Alexandromys > Alexandromys fortis. Next base: position 3,367,508 of record NW_026068014.1, on the reverse strand, counting down.
TCGCTGTGGAATATTGCTTTATACTGTGTGAATATATGTCACTGTGACTAATTTAATAACAAAGCTGAGTAGTCAATAACTGACAATAAGCCAAACTGAGAATGCTCTCGGAGGAAGTGCAGAGTCAGAGAAGTCACGAGCAGACACAGAGAGAAGCAAATGAGCATACCATACTGAGAAAAGATATCAAGCCACTACATTGTCTTGTAGTTTTCATACAGTTCCATAAGCATCATTGTAACATAACCGTCACATATCTCAAGACAGCTAAAGCTAAAGGAAATATCACAAACCAATTTTTTATTTCTTTTGGGGAGTTTCCAGGGCATACTAACTTATGTGCCTCCAAGGATATTTTACTTCCTAATGTAATGTCTAAAACGAACTGTTAGGGTATTCGGTGTCAAGGTAATGTTGAACCAAGAAAATAAAAGTGACATCATAGAGATGCCAGAATTTGTGTGGAATGTGAAGAGTACAGGTGACATTGTAAATATGGTTTATGAGAACATACACAGAGAAGGAAATTCATGATGGACAGCACCCCAACACATGGGGATTGTGATACTGAAGAGGACAGAAACATCAGTACAGAAAGCAAATCTACCAGGAATGATGGATCCTCGTCTGGGTTGGGACAACACCCTAATCCTAGAGAGCCAGGAGTGGATTGAAAAGTTCTTGACCAGAGAGAGAATGGGAAAGGCCAATAGAAAAAAAAATGTAATGGTTGTCGGAACCAGGGTGGGGTTATGCTATCATAGAGGAAAGAGGGGCTGATAGCACATGATAGAGTCCACTTATAGCTTTTGCACCAAGCGCTCAATGATTCTCAAAATTCACATGTCTCTAGATTTTACAGAGGTGGCTTGACCATTGCCTTTTATTCTTTACAAATTAAGTTCACCTTTTCATGACCAGGTTTTGTGTATTTTTATTCAGTTGTGAGGAGATAACTTAACATGTCTGAGCTTTTTCCACATCTTAGAGTTCTCTTATTTTTTTAGTACAATCTTCATAGCTACATTTTTTGCCAAGTCTCCTAGGACCCTCTCTGGATGATTCTATTCTATCTACAAAAGCCTAAAGATGTCTGCTATCAAAGGTATTGCCATATCTCCTTAATCTTTTCTACAGTTCTCTTAACATTGACTCACAGGTCCAGAAGTGTAAAGTTTATTATAAATTCCATTAATTCCAGACACTTGACTTTAACCACATCCTGTCTTCCCCTACACAAGGTCTAATATTATTCACTAGACATGAAAGAGATTTCATTTACTGGGTCTCCTGGGAACTTCACATATTCAAGAATATTTTATTCCAAAAAAATTATTTTAATGATAATATCCCAAATACAAGCAGAATCTTATGGTGAAATTCATGACTTTCTTTTCTTTGCATTAAAATCCTAAATAACCTCCTTCCCATAAGTATGTATGGGCTTGTGGCTGGCTTTTATGGATAGAACAGGACAAAGGCAAGGAGCTTTTCAGAGGTAATTAAAGGTTTAGATCAATCACATGGGAGATTATCCTGCATACACCTAATTTAATCAATTGGCATCTTTTAAAGGAGGGTCTGGTCTGCCTTTGAAGGTGCAGAGTTTCTTTTTAGTCTTGATACATAAGAAAAGAATACAAACCAGGAAAACAACTGAACGCACCGTCATACGAAGTGATATAAGTAATCTATTCTAAACAAAGATAGGATAAATATATTTGCAACACAGGGAACTTAATAGACCACCCGATAACCCTAATTTACATTTTAAATAGTGAATAACAATTTAGATTAGTGATAGGAATTGTAGAAGATTAAGAATACAGTCAATGCAGTTAAATAGAAGTAGTAAATGCTTCTGTTTGAAGGATTGGTGATAAAGGTTATTGATCACAGTATCCTGTTGTTAATAAATAAACGACAATTGTCCAAAGCCCTTACAGACATAGTATAAATAAGAATAATACCTGATTTGGTCAGGTTCATTGTGCTTTTGTATTGAAATGCCAAACAGTATCCCATAAATATGTAAACGTATTGCAGATTAAAGAAAAAATACATAAATAACAAGAGAATTTAATGTTAACTATTTTTATCTGGTCATTACAAATTATATGCATTTATTGAATTACCCCACTATACCTTATTAATTGCAATGATAAAATAAAAATTAAAAAAGTAAAAACTAATCAGGGGGTTCAAGGAAAGGATAAAATAAACATTGAAATCAAGTCAAAACAAATAACTAAATTACAGGAGTCAATTCACAAAGATTTCTTCTGAAAAAAAAAACAATGCCTATTGAAAAAAAAACACTGCTAATACAAATGTCACATGATAAATAAAATGTTAATACTATTTACAATACTAAGCAAATATAATGGCTTCACAGTATAAAGAAACCATTCAATCATTTGGGAATCATTACAGATAAACAAATAAACAATTGTATCATATTTCTTATAAAAATATGTCACAGTATGAAATAACTAAGGAAAGCAATTTACTGCAGTCATTTATACAAATGTTAAAGCAGAATGAGACCCTGTCACCATTTTGTTAATTTATATAAGAGTGAAACACTGTAGGATATTTAGGTATTGTGATATTCTTGTTGAGCAGAAGCCACAACACATGATATTTTATTGTTTGAAAAAAATGTTTACGGAGGTATAAAAACTTAAAGAGAATAATGAAACAGGAAGTATTAGATGAGATGATAAAATAGAAAGCAGGAGAGGCAATATGGGGATGGATAACTACTGTCAGTGATATATTTAAAAATTCATAGAGAAAACTAAAGCTGTATAAGCTTCTCAAAATACATGCATACACATATGCAAAAACAAAGAATTTAAGTTCTATCTGACCTTGTAATTTACAAGTCCCACTCAGCAGCCAAATCCCTCTATCCCCCATGACCTCGGTGAAACTCTGAAACACAGGCTGCAGCTGCACAGAGAGAACCAAGAGATGAGTGATCACCCACACAACAGGGTAGCCTACTCCCTGGCCTTTCTGTACTGGGACAAAACCCCTGGCTCATCCCTCACCTGCCTCAGCCTCTTTAGCCAGCCAATAGGTACTCTTCCTGCAGGTATGCTATTCCAACACACCCACATTATCAATCAGACCCTGAAAGCTACAAGTGTCACTGTGCACCCAAATTCTCCTATCCCCCAGCTCCTCAGAGGAACTCTGAAGCACAAACTGCAAGTGCACAGAGAGGAACTCTAAAGCAAAAGTTGTGAGTATATAGAGTGCACCAAGGGAGCAAGCCAAGATATACCTCAGGGGCTCCCGGAAACCCAGACAGCAACAGAATACAGCGCAGACCAGGAACAACTTCTAAAAACTGTAAGGATTGACCCAAGAGGCAAAGACACTGCTGGAATCAATTGGAGGAAGAGATAGGTAGGTGCCAATGTAAGAATTAATTCAATAACCTAATATACAACATGGTAACACCAGAACCCAATGGTCATGCAATAGGAAGACTTGATCATCCTAACTCAGAAGAAGCAGAAGAAAACAATTTTAGACTTACTTTATGGGGATGATGGAGACCTTTAAAGAAAAAATAAAAAATTCCCTTTAAAAATGGAGGAAAAGAGAAACAAAAAAAAATGGAAGAAATAAATAAATTTCTCAAAGAAAACCAAGGGGGAAAGAAAACAATCAAAGTGGTGAAACAAAAATTCAAGACTTGAAGGCTGAACTAGAGACAATAAAAAAAAAAAAAAAAAAAAACACAAACTGAAAAAATTCTGGATATGGAAAATCTAGGTAGATGAACAGAAACTATAGAGACAAGCATAACCAAAAGAATACAAGAGATGGAAGAGAGAATCTCACGTGTTGAATACACTATAGAGTAAATTGATTCATTGGTCAAAGAAAATATTAAACCCAAAAAATTCCTAACACAGAACATCCAGGAAATCTGGGACACAACGAAAAGATCAAACCTAAGAGTAATGGGAATAGAAAAAGGTCTCAAGCTCAAAGGCACAGAATATTCAACAAAATTATAGAAGAAAATTTCCCCAACAAATATAGTCCTACAGAAAGTATTAGAAGGAAAACTCCAACTCAAGGAAGTTAATCCACACACAAAATCACAGGCAGCTGATAACCTCACACAAGGAAACCCCAAAGAAGGGAAACACACAAACACTAACTAAATAACAGGAATTAACAATCACTAGTCATTAATATGCCTTAATATAAATGGATTTAATTCACCTATAAAAAGACAAGCTAAGAGAATAGTTAAAAAAGCAGGATCCATCCTTTTGCTGTATACAAGAAACATACCTCAACCTCACAGACAGACATTACCTCAAAGTAAAGGTGTCAACTATGTTCATAGCAACATTATTTATAATAACTAAAACCTGGATGCAACCTAGATGACCCTCAATGAAAGAATGGGTAAAGAAAATGTGGTAAATTTAAACAATGGAGAACTATCAATGGAGGGGGGGAGGACAATGACACCTTGAAATTTGCATGCAAATGGATGGAACCAGAAAAAAAACAACAACATCCTGAGTGAGTTAATTCAGACCCAGAAATATGAGAATAATATAGTTCATGAACCCAGAGAAGCTAAATAACAAGGAGAACCCTAAAGGAAACATACAGATCCCCCTTGAAAGAGGAAATAGACAAGATCTCCTGAGAAAATTGGGAGAAAGGGGTTTTGGGGGAGAAGAAAGGGCAGGAGGGGGGAGGCTAGGAGAAGGGGTAAAGGGAGGAGAACTTGAGGAAATGGGATAAGTCAAGATGGGGGAAGGACAAAAATGGAGAGCAAGGAAAGAGATATCTTGATTGAGGGAGCCGTTATGGGGCTAGCAAGAAATCTGGCACTAGAGAAATTCCCAGATATCTACAAGGATGACCCTAGCTAAGACCCTAAGCAATAGAAGAGAGAGTGCCCTATCTGACCTTGTCTTGTAGTTAAATTTATGACTATCTTGAATGTAACCATAGAACCTTTGTCAAGAAACTGATGGAAGCTGAAGCAAAGATCCACAGAGGAGCACTGGGGTAAACTCCCAAAATCTAGTTGATGAGTGTGAGGAGTGAAAATATGAGCAAAGAGGTCAAAACCATTGTGGGTGCACCCACTGAAACAACTTACCTAAGCTAATGGAAGTTCACCAACTCCAACTAGACAGGACAAGAACCAGAACAGGACCAAATTAGGCCCTTGGAATGTGGGTGACAGTATTTTGGCTGGGGTAGACTGCAAGGCCACTGGCAATGGGAGCCGAATTTTTCCCCTACTGCTTGTATTGGCTTTTTGCAACCCATTCTTTTTGAAGGGATATTTTGCTTGGCCTAAATATAGTAGAAAGGGCCTTGGTCATTCCTCAAACTATGTGCCTCTCTGAGGAGTGGATAAGGGGTAGGGTTGGGGGAAGGTGGAGAAAACAAGTGGATGAGAAGTAGTAGGAACTGGGATTGGTATGTAAAATGAAAACAGATTTTTTTTTGAAAAAGAGAAAGAAAAAAAAAAGAATTTAAATGTAGTTGCCATATATAATGGGGCAATAATTCCCTACTCAAAACCATAAGCTAACAAATGGAAAGGCCAGTGTCAAGGATGATTTATAGTTTTTGGAATTGTTACCAAATGAAGTCCTGTAGTACAAACACTACATACCATTGCCATTGATACTTATTACCCTCCACAGCCTGAAGGTGCCTTATTGCCAAGGCATACTTGAGTCATAGTATATGGTGAAATCAAGATAGTACTCGTTTGAAGCTTTATCCATATTAGCTAGCTATTATAGTGCTAGAAGTGCTATGCATGCTAAGGGAACAGAAAAGTCATCACCATTCTTACCCAGTTGTCAGCCCAGTAAGCTACAGTAAGGACCAACTTGGCACGAATGACAACTGTTGCAATAGTGATAGGAATGTCATGAGAATATTCTGCCATACAAATTGGAATTAAGGCCAAACCTGACATTGATATTGAGGCCAAGAACCCCTAGCTAGAAAGTTACTGTCTCTAGGAAAGAACCTATTACTGTTAATCTGCTCAATGAAATAGTATTAATCTAATTCCTAATAACTTATTGTTATGCCCATAAATAGGTACATTTCTGTCCTTTCGACAGAGAATATTTTGTTGTAAGTGCTAATTAATACATAGTCTCATAACTGGTCAAGGTGAGGCAAATATGCAACTGTGGAAATCTGAGCCTTAAATGGGACTTCTCCTCCCTATTTCTTCTATTTCCCTTAGTAGATAGCACATTTCCTCCTTTCTAAGTTCAGAGACAATTGCAGAAGAGGAGGAAAGAATATGATAAGAGTCAAAAGAAGTGTATGACAAGGAAATTTGTTTTCAAAGCTCAGTTGGACAAAATGCTAGTATAAACTGTGGAGGGAAGTGTAGGGAGATGCTCCCCTAACTAAAGAGTCATTGACAAGTGACAGCTGCTGATAATGACAGAGTCAATATTCTTTTTTATAGATATGTCCTCATCTTTATTTCAAACTAAGATATCCTATAATTTTTTATTGCTTTATAAATAACACCATTCAATATTTCCACTTCCTCCCCTCCTCCCATTTCCCTCCTGTTCCTTCACTCACCCTCTCCCGCTTACCCTCCCCCCTCCAACTCCATTTTTAAGGGAGGGCATGGTACCCTGTCCTGTGGGAAGTCCAAGCCCCCCCTCCATCCAGGCTTAGGAAGGTGTGCATACAGACTAGGATCCAAAAAAGCCAGTACATGTGGTAGAGACAAATCCCAGTTCCATTATCATTGGTATCTCAGTCAGCCCCAATTGTCAGCAACATTTGGAGAGTCCAGTTTGATCACATGCTCGTTAAGCTCCAGTTCAGCTGGCTTTGGTGAGCAGCCATTAGATCAGGCACATTGTCTCAGTGGGTGGACCAACCCCTTTTGGTCCTGACTTCCTTGCTCATATTCTCCTTCCTTCTGCTCTTCAACTGGACCTTGGGAGCTCAGTCTAGTCCTTCCATGTGGTCTCTATCTCTATCTCCATCTGTTGATGGACGAAGGTTCTATGGTGATATTCAAGATAGTCATCAGCCTCACTATGGGACACAATGAGTTCAGACACCCTCTTCTCTACTGCCCAAGGACCTAGCTGGGGACATCCTCTGTTGGAATAGGAGTGGTGGGGCTGTGTCCCCAGCACCCCAGCCGCCTGCTAGCTTATGCCCCGAAATAACAACACACAAACTGTATTCATTTAAACACTGCTTGGTCCCTTTCTATCTAGCCTCTTCTCGGCTAACTCTCGCACCTGGACTAGCCCATTTCTAGTAATGTGTGTAAGCAACCCAAGGTGCACTTACCGGGAAGATTCTAGCCTCCATCCATCCTGGGTCAGAGCTGCCTGGGAGAGCAGAGCCTGGCGTCTCTACTCCAGAGAGCAGAGCTGTCAAGTCTACCTAGGAGAGCTGAACATGGTGTCTCTGCTCCAGAGAACAGAGCTGTCGGTTCTGACCTCACTTCCTCTTCCTCCCAGAATTCTATTCTGTTTACTACTCCCACCAATGCTTTAACCTATCAGGGCCAGCCAAGCAGTTTCTTTATTGCTCAACCAATGAAATCAACAGATTGATATGACACTCCCACATCACTTGTGGACACCTGGGAATCCATCTAGAGCCAAGCCTCTTGCAAACCCTAAAACAGGTCCCTTAATTAAGATATCTTCTTCCCTGCTCCTATTTCTGTTCTTCCTCCATCTCAACCATCCCACTCCCTCAAGCTCTCCCTAATCCTCCCCTTCTCCCTTCTTCCTTCCCTTCTCTCTCTCCTTCCTCCCATACAACCCCCATCCCCATGCTCCCAACTTTTTCCTGGTGATCATGTTGGCTTCCAATTTCTAGGAGGATCTATATATCTTCTTCTTTGGGTTCACCTTATTATTTAGCTTTTCTAGGATCATGAACAATAGGGTCAACGACATTTTTAATGGCTAGAATCCACTGAACATTGACCAATGGAATCGAATTGAAGACTTGGATATTAATCCACAAACCTATAAACACCTGATTTTTGACAAATGAGCTAAAATTATACAATAGAAGAAAGAAAGCATCTTTAACAAATGGTGCTGGCATAACTGGATGTCAATCTGTAGAAGAATGAAAATAGATCCATATCTATCACCATGCACAAAACTCAAGTCCAAATGGATTAAAGACTTCAATTTAAATCCGACCACACTGAATCTGATAGAAGAGAAAGTGGGCACAGGAGACCACTTCCTATGTATAATCCCAGTAGCAAGACAATAAGAGCAACAATGAATAAATGGGACCTCCTGAAACTGAGAAGTTCCTGTAAAGCAAAGGACACAGTCATTAAGACAAAAAGGCAACCTATTGAATGAGAGAAGATCTTTACCAACCCCACATCAAACAAAGGTATCATCTCTAAAATATGTAAAGAACTCAAGAAACTACACATTAAAATTTTAAATAACCCAATTAAATGGGGTACTGAAGAGAACAGAGAATTCTCAACAGAAGAAGTTCAAATGGCCAAAAGACCCTTAAGGACATGTTCAACTTCCTTAGAGATCAGAGAAATGCAAATCAAAATAACTTTGAGATACCATCTTACACCTGTCAGAATGGCAAAAAAAAAAAAAAAAAACCGCCAATGATAACCTATGCTGTAGAGGATGTGGAGTAAGAGGAACACCTATCCATTGCTTGTGGAAATGCAAACTTGTGCAACCACTTTGGAAATTAGTGTGGCAGTTTCTCAGAAAATTGGAAGTCAGCCTACCTCAGGATCCAGCAATACTACTCTTGGGAATATACCAAAGAAATGTCTAATCATACTACAAAAACATTTGTTCAACTATGTTCATAGCAGCATTATTTGTAATAGCCAGAACCTAGATGCCCCTCAATGGAAGAATGGATAAAGAAAGTGTGGCACATCTACATATTAGATTACTACTAAGCAGTAAAAAGTAATGACATCTTGAATTTTGCATGCAAATGGATGGAATTAGAAAACATTATCCTGAGTGAGGTAACTCGGACCCAAAAAAATGAATATGGTATGTACCGACTCATTAGAAGAGTCGCTATTCTTAAACCTGTGATCACTGATGAGTTGATCATAATCCAGTGGAAGGCCACACACCTGAGTACATATAGGCAGCATCAACTCTATTTTACAGTGCCTTAATCACTGTTCTCTGCCATGAAGAGATACCATGACAAAGACAACAAAACATTTAATTGGGCTTGCTTACAGATTTAAAATTAGTCCATCATCTTCATGGTGGGAAGCATGGAGGCACATAGATTGATGTGGTGCTGGAAAAGTATTCTTCTATAAATTATTACAAGAATGATTTCTAGGCCATTACTCTATATTGTTTTAATCACCACTGTCTTCTACATTCTTACTAGTATGACTCACTAAGTCCCACATAAATCATTTCTTAATCTAAAGTCACCACATCCACATTCTTCCCATAAGCAGTATGATCAAGACTGTCTTATCAATATCCCATTCCCTGGTACCATCTTTTATCTTTGACAGTATTCTGTTGTTGTGAAGAGACACTGTGATCATGACAACTCATGGTTACCATTTAAAAGGTAAGTTGATCATCACTGGGAAGCATGGTAGCATACAGGCAGATGGAGTGCTGGAGAAGTAACTGAGAGTTCTATATGTAGATTGACAGGGAGTTGAAAGAGAAAGACACTGGGCCTGACATAAGCTTTTAAAACCCCAAAGCCCATCCCAATGACATACTTCCACCAACAAGGCCACATCTGCTATTTGTATTTATTGCCACTCCCTAAGCTTTCAAATTTTAATTTCTTCATATCCTTCCCAACACGCCTCCCTATCCTTTTTTTCATTTTCTTTTTGAATGACCTCCTAAATCCAGTTAGTATGACTCATGCTTCCATAGTATTTGAACTCATCCTTGAAATATAATGAAGTTCCCTCCCCCAGCAACTGCCAACTACCAATAGCTATGCAGTTAAAAAATTAATTAATTAATTAAAAAAAAGAAATAAAAATAAATAAATATTTACTCAGTAAAATCAATAAAAAGGAATTGTTTCCTTGTGAATTATAATAAAAAAGTGGATCCCATTTTAACCCACCTATGTTGGGATTATTGCTCACTTGGTTTTGTGTACTGTTCCAGTTACATTACTTCATTTGGTTAATATGTGATTTGATGATTCATATGTGAACAAAATGAATTCTAATTACTCTCACCTTCTATGTACCCTAACTCTCTGCCATCTCTCTCAATCACTCACACCTCTAGCAGTTTCTTTTCTCGATTATGATTTTTGGGATCTTTGTTTCGTGGTCATTGTGTGTGTGTGGGGGGGGGCATAGTTGGCTTAACCAATGACATCTGTGTAAAACAATGGTGTGGAATTATTCATTGGAACCTGGTGGGACTTCTCAGTGTGTCTGTCTACAACTGAAAGCAGTGATTTTTGTCCTCTCCTGTTTCTTTTCTCTTCCCTCACACAGTACTTCTTGACCACTGCTTCCTCTCCCTCCACTCCTTCCAGTCCCCACACCAAACTCAGTCTACTCCAGATCCACTGCTCCTCTGTTTCCTTTCAGAAAAGAGCAGGCCTCCCAGGAATATCAACCAAAGGCAGCATAACAAGGTACAATAAGACTAAGCATAAACCCTCATATTAAGGCTAGACAGGGCAACACAGTAGGAGGTAAAGGGTCCCAAAAGCAGTCAGAAGAGTCAGAAACAACGAACTTCCACTGTTAGAACTTGTACAGCCACTACATGTGTGCAGAGAGCCTAAGATCCACGCAGGCTCTGTGGTTGTCTCTTCTATCTCTGTGGGCCCCTTTCAGTCCTGATTAGTTGACTGGCCCATATTCTCCCAGTATCCTCAAACACTCTAGCTTCTGCAGTCCTTCCTACCCATCTTCTGTGGCGCTTTTCAAGCTTCCCTTAATGTTTGGCTCTGGGTCTGTGTATCTGCTCCCATCAGCTGAGATGAAGTCTCTCTGATGAAGGTTGGCTAGGCACCAATCTATGCTATGAATATAGCAGAATATCATTGGAAATTATTTCATTAACTTTTGGGGATTGTGTGTGTGTGTGTGTGTGTGTGTGTGTGTGTGTGTGTTGGGGGGAGGTATTCCTGTTTGGTTCTATCCTAGATCTCTGAGCCATCCAACTTCCAGATTCTTTTCATCCAATGCAAGGTCAGGCATGGGTTGATCCTCTTCTTGAATCTCTCAAATCAGCAATGAGTGGGGGGACCCCCAAATCTCCTTCATTCATACAGACCAAGCACAGATCTCCACAACTACTGTGAGTTCATAATTGCAATGGCTCTGTGACTATCCCAGAAAAGGACTTTTTTCACAGCTCTCTCTCATATCTTCTGTATTTTGTATTATCTCTACTCCCTTTTCCATAATGCAATATTCCTTGAGCCTTATCGAAGTTTTCTTTGGGACTGAATATTCATTTGCCTATTATTCTCAGCAATTTGCTCTACTTACTTCTCTACTTATAAGACCAAGAGTTGCTAACATTCAGTGTTTATATTTTCTGGCCAAGGAACAAATATAAAAGTCATTCTAACACTAACATGGGACCTGGAAAAACTGCAGCAAGTCCTGGTGTATTTTCCCTCACTGTCATTAGCAGGCTGAAAAATAGTTTTAATTTCTATTACACTTATATAAATCACCCAAAATCTTAAAGGCAGCATCTTTATAATATTGTTTATTTCTACTTTTAAAATGTGGAAAGATTTATAGACATTAAGATACTTAAGAAACCAAGTGAAACATAGCAGGCAATATAGTATGTATACATACTAAACATGTATTCTAAATTATGAACAATCATCAGAGTTAATCTAAATATTAATAAATCTGATGACATGACATGAGAGAAATTTTCTCTTCAGAAAAAGACTAGATATAAATCCCACAAACATCTTTCAAAATTGTCTTATAAAGAAATTAGAAAGTTTTAAAATACAAATAATCTATTTTAACTTAGAATACTTCTAAATGAAGGGATTTTTTTTTTTTTTGGTTTTTCGAGACAGGGTTTCTCTGTGGTTTTGGAGCCTGTCCTGGAACTAGCTCTTGTAGACCAGGCTGGTCTCGAACTCACAGAGATCCGCCTGCCTCTGCCTCCCAAGTGCTGGGATTAAAGGCGTGCTCCACCACTGCCTGGCAATGAAGGGAATTTTAAGAATATAAAAGTTCTTGTATGGAATACTGTTTTCCTCAAGAAATTTCAAATACTCCATATGATTAAAAAATAAGCTAACAACCTTTTCCTTTGAAAATTTTATTTCCATTCTGATAAATTGTCTAATAATCTCATGATATTATCATATCTCTAACATTTTATAATTTTCACAATTCTAGAATATGTCTGTATTATACAATTTAAAGAGATAGAACCTGTCAGTTACAATGAAATAAAAGTAAGCATGTAATAATCACCACTGCGTCATTTTACTTGGCAGGTACTTATGAAAAACTAAGATTTCCCAAACTGATTAGTTCTTATATGTATTTGACAGCTATTCAATGATGCCACTCATTCTGTGAAGAAAGAATGAATGTGAAATTTGAGGAGAATCTTTCTATGTTGGCACTTGTGTGTGGTGTTAAATGCATTACTGTGATAAATTTTATAAAATAAAATTAGAGAAAGGAGTTATAAGTTTTTCAAATTCATATAATGCAAATATATGCATTGATTGTAACTGGGTTCCACAACTCTCTGTTTTAACTGATTGTGGTTTTCTGTAACAAATAATCTCTGTCTGTTAAAAGAAAAGCTTTCTTGGTGATGGTGAGAATCACACTTAGCTGTGGGTATAAGAAGGATATTCAGAATACCTTTAGGATTATATTGATTCATTAAAGTGTTACAACATCTGCATCTAAGCTCGGGGATCATTATGGAAGGCAGGATAGAAAGACTGTAAGCGCCAGAGGAACAGGAACGTTGAAGTGAGATTATGTATCCTAGGAATGTAAGACTCTATGTCCATAAAATTTTCACTAGTATTGTTGCCTAAACATGAGCCTAACAAGGAAAACAACAGTGAACATGCTATCATAGAAAGGGATTACTTCTAGGCCTCAGCCCTAGACAAAAAGTGCAAGCAATTTAAGAAAGCTGAGAATGGAAAAAATAATCTCTAGAGGAGAGCACATAAATGGTTATCAAACACCAACTGGTCAGCTTTTAAAACATGGATGCCAGGAACATTATAGAGACAGAGCAGGTTCTATTTGTCCATTCAGGAATATGTGTACAGAGACATATATGTACGTAAAAGTAATTAATGGAAAAGAAGGAATGCAATTGAACAAATATGGAAGGTTTTATTCAGAGTTTGGAGGGAGGAACAGGGGGTCGGGGGGGGAAGTGATGTTTTTGTATCATAATCACATAAATAAGAGAAGTATTTTAAATATGCATAAATAAAAAGAGAATATATATATTTTAAAAAATTGGCATTACTTGAACAGAAAAAAATAGAGCTTGGAGAAGTTATGGAAGACTTGGTGAGAATTGTGAGGAGGTAAGGTCATAGTCACACTTGAGAACAGTCCAATGTGACATCTCTGCCTCTGAACACTGAATGTCACTATTGACATCACTGCCACAATGTGCTGCATGGCACTACAAAGAGCAAATGCATTTCTGCTTTTCTCTTCTAGAATCTTCCCAAATTCAAAGTTCAAATGGAAGGGAAGAATAAATCCGCGTATATATTTGCTGCCCTTGTGTCAGGATTCAGGAAGCAAAGCATTTGTCCTTTATCATTTCTACTCAAATACTCAGATATCTCAGGTATTCTCTCTCTCTTTCCATAGATCCAAGTGATCTAAATTGAGCTAATTCTATAACCCTGATATCTTAATAACTTTGTTTTGAAAAATATAAAAATAAATTAAATGTTGCAAATTAATTGTATTATTGAAGCAAGAATTTCAAATACTCTATTGAATATAGAGAGAGTGTACAACCGTGTCTTATTTTTGACTTCAGTGGGATCACCTTAAGTTTCTCTTCAGTTAGTTTGATTCTGGCTGTTGGTTGGCTGTATATTGCCTTTATCATGTTTTAGTATGTTCTTGTATCCCTGCTTTCTCCAAGACTTTTATCATGAAGGAAGTGCTGAGATTTGTGGAAGGCTTTTTCAGCATCTAATGAGATGATAATGTGCTTTTTTCTTTCAGTTTGTTACGTGGTGGACTACATTGACGGCAGTAGCACAGACACTGAGAACAATAAGTAATACACGTGACCGCCTAAAAATGAGAAGCTTCAGAAAAGGAAGGAACACAGTCAACAAGACAAAATGGCAGCCTACAGAATAGCAAAAGATCTTCACCAACCCCACATCAGACAGAGGGCTGATCTCCAAAATATTCACAGAACTCAAGAAGTTTGACAACGAAAGAAGAAATAACCCAATAAAAATGAGGCACAGACCTAGACAGAGAACGCTAAACAAACAAATCTCAAATGGCTGAAAGACATTTTAGGAAATGTTCAACATTCTTAACCACGAGAGAAATGCAAATCAAAACAACTCTAAAATTCCATCTTAGACGTGCCAGAAGGGCCAAGATCAAAAACACTAATGACAGAATATACTGGAGAGAATGTAGCACTAGGAGAACATAACACCATTGTTGGTGGGAGTTCAAATTCATACAGCTGCTTTGGAAATCAGTATGGTGATATCTCATGAAATTAAGAAATAATATACCTCGGGACACAGCAATACCACTTTTGGGTATAATGCACAAAGGATGCTCAAGCATACCACAAGGACATGTGCTCAACTACGTTCATAGAAGCATTATTCATAATAACCAGAATGTGGAAACAACCTAAATGCCCTTCAATTGAAGAATGGATAAAGAAAATGTGGTACATTTACAAAATGGAGTGCTACTCAGAGGTAAAAACTAATGATTTTTTTTTGAAATTTGCAGGTAAATGGATGGGTCTAGAAAAAACATATTGAGTGAGATAACTCAGACTCAGAAAGAAAAATATAATATGCACTCACTCATAAGTGGCTTTTAGACATAAAGGAAAGAAAAGCCAGCCTACAGCACACAACTTCAGAAACCTAGACTACAATGAGAACTTTAAAAGAGACATACATGTATCTGCATAGGAAAAAGCTAAAAAGAAAAACAAGATCTCCTGATTAAGTTGTGAGCATGGAGGGGAGGTCACTGGAGAGGGCAGAAGCAGAGAGGGGAGTAAGAAATGGGAATGAACAAAAACGTATAGCTCAATTAAAAATAAATGAAAAAGAAAGCAATTGTAATTGTATTTAAATTAAATTACAGAAGACCACTGGTGTGTGTGTGTGTGTGTGCATGTGTGTGTGTCTCTGTGTGTGTGTGTGAAATACAAGATCTATTATTGTAATTCAGTATTCTAAAATACTGAATAAAATTTCTACTATGTACTCCATAATATTATTAAGAATCTTGAAGGAAATGTTAGTTTTGCTATAAAGCTAGTATTTAACAGGTGAATTTGTAGGTAGGCAGTCTCCAAAGATAAGTCTTGACATGGTCGGAGTTCAGGACAGAGAGACAATTTTAAGATGATTCCCAAGGACTGAAGACATCAGCTGGTCACACAAAAGCATATGAGCTGATAAATAAGAGACCTCCTTTCTCAAAACAACATCACTCCCTCCTTACGCACACTTACTTTGTTAAAAAAATTATGGCACTAAGGAAAAGACTGGAAAGATGAGAACACTACATATACTTGTATATCATTGAAGTGCTTGACTCTGGAGATGTGATAGAAACGAAGGCCAATCAGATTAACCTAAATTTTAAAATTAGCATGGAAGTTGAAATATAAATAAACTAAATATATTTATTAGAAGTCAAATGTAATAGGCAAAGACATTATATTGTGCTGCAATACAAACTGTAAAAAATGACTAAAATACAAACTGTTCAAAACCTCCAAATTATCTGAATTCCAAACATATGTGAAGAGCTCTGGAGATGACTCAGCAGGTAAGAATGCTTATTGTGCATGCAATGCACAAGACCGTGTTTTCAGTCTTCTGACATTCATACATGCATGCACAGATCATCATAGACACACACAGGTATTCACATGTGGATAAAACACAAACTCGTATTTGTTTTTGAATAGATTTAACTTAGTAAAAAATATTAATATATAGGGATGAGACATAAAAATCAGACAAATCAAAGTGTAAATAGAAAAGAAAATAAACTATTGAATCCCTAAATTGTAGCAGCATATCTTCATATACTTAACATACAGATAAACATGAAATATTAAGAGAAAGAATAGGGAGATACTTATAGTGTGGTTATATATAATATTATTATTTCAAGGTACATTGAAAAAATAAAAATATTATCAAGACAAACAGTCCATATGTTGAGTCAAATTGAAATACCATTTTAGAATTAAATGAAAGACTATAAAGTGGGCATTTCAAGCTCTCACTTCCATTTTGTCATATTCTAGGTGCACATAGAGATTGCACTAAACACTCCCTGTGGATACATTTATCAGAACATTGAGGACCTTAGGAATTATCAACCATCCCTGTATTTAATAAGGCTCAGTACTGAACCGACTAATGAATAATGTACTCCATAATATTATAATAATATATAATATAATAAACAAGCTTCTAAAACGTCACACATTAATGAATAAGACAGTCAAAAGGCATACTCACAAAATTTCTGAATTTATCACTATTGATACAAACTTTAATCAAATAAGTTGAGGTTTAAAATATCTGCATAATAATGATTTAATGATTGAAATTGCTTTCCATTGAGAAATTAGAAAAAAAAATTCCTTTAAAATATTGTATTAACCCGAATTTCCTGTGAAAACGAAACACTGATTTCCAAAGTGGTTGCACAAGTTTGCATTCCCACCAGCAATGGAAGAGGGTACCCCTTCCTCCACAGCCTCTCCAGCAAAGGCTATCATCGGTGTTTTTGATTTTAGCCATTCTGACAGGTGTAAGATGATATCTCAAAGTTGTTTTGATTTGAATTTCCCTGATCGCTAAGGAGGTTGAGCATGACCTTAAGTGTCTTTTGGCCATTTGAACTTCTTCTTTTGAGAATTCTCTGTACAGTTCAGTGCCTCATTTTATAATTGGATTGATTAATTAACACATTTTTTAATTGTGTTAATTAGCATTTTAAAGTCTAGTTTCTTCAGTTCTCTATATATTTTGGAGATCAGACCTTTGTCTGTTGCGGGATTGGTGAAGATCTTCTTCCAGGCAGTAGGTTGCCTTTTTGTCTTAGTGACAGTGTCCTTTGCTTTACAGAAGCTTCTCAGCTTTAGTAGGTCCCATTTATTCAATGTTGCCCTTAATGTCTGTGCTGCTGGGGTTATACATAGGAAGCAATCTCCTGTGCCCATCTGTTGTAGGGTACTTCCCACTTTCTCTTATATCAGGTTCAGTGTGTTCAGAGTGATATTGAGGTCTTTGATCCATTTGGACTTGAGCTTTGTGCAAGGTGATAGATATGGGTCTATTTTCATTCTTCTACAGGTTGACATCCAGTTGTGCCAGCACCATTTGTTGAAGATGCTTTCTTTCTTCCATTGTATACTTTTAGTTCCTTTATCGAAAATCAGGTGATCATGTGTTTGTGGGTTAACATTCGGGTCTTCTATGTGATTTCATTGGTCGACTTCTCTGTTTTTAGGCCAGTACCACACTGTTTTCATTACTGTAGCTCTGTAATAGAGTTTGAAGTCAAGGATGGTAATGCCTCCAGAAGATCCTTTATTGTATAGGATTGTTTTGGCTACCCTGGGTTTTTTGTTTTTCCATATAAAATTGATTATTGTCCTCTCAAGATCTGTGAAGAATTTTGATGGGACCTTGATGGGGATTGCATTGAATCTGTAAATTGCCTTTGGTAGAATTGCCATTTTTACTATGTTGATCCTCCCAATCCAAGATCAAGGGAGGTCCTTCCATTTTCTGGTATCCTCTTCAATTTCTTTCTTCAATGCCTTAAAGTTCTTGTCAAATAGATCTTTCACTTCCTTGGTTAGAGTTACCCCGAGATATTTTATGCTGTTTGTGGCTATTGTGAAAGGTGAAGCTTCTCTGATTTCCCTCTCTGCTTCCATATCCTTTGTGTATAAGAGGGCGACTGATTTTTTGGAGTTGATCTTGTATCCTTCCACATTACTAAAGCTTGTTTATCAGCTGTAGGAGTTCTTTGGTGGAGTTTTGGGGGTCACTTATGTACACTATCATATCATCTGCAAATAACGAAAGTTTAACATCTTCCTTTCCAATTCGAATCCCCTTGATCCCCTTATGTTGTCTTATTGCTATTGCTAGAACTTCAAGCACTATATTGAAGAGGTATGGCGAGAGTAGAGAGCCTTGTCGTGTTCCTGAGTTTAGTGGGATGGCTTTGAGTTTCTCTCCGTTTAATTTGATGTTAGCTGTCGACTTGCTGTATATAGCTTTTATTATATTTAGGTATAACCCTTGTATCCCTAATTTCTCCAAGACTTTTATCATAAAGGGATGATGAATTTTGTCAAATGCTTTTGCAGCATCTAATGAAATGATCATATGGTTTTTTCTTTCAGCTTATTTATATGATGGATTACATTGATAGATTTTCGTATGTTGAACCATCCTTGCATCTCTGGGATGAAGCCTACTTGATCATAATGGATAATGTTTCTAATGTGTTCTTGGATTCGGTTTGCCAGTATTTTGTTGAGGATTTTTGCGTCGATGTTCATGAGTGAGATTGGTCTGTAATTCTCTTTCCTGGTAGAGTCTTTGTGTGGTTTTGGTATCAGAGTAACTGTAGTTTCATAAAAGGAATTTGGTAATGACTCTTCTGTTTCTACATTGTGAAATACCTTAAGGAATATAGGTATTAGGTCTTCTTGCAAGTTCTGGTAGAATTCCGTATTGAAGCCATCTGGTCCTGGGCTCCTTTTGGTAGGGAGCTTTTTTATAACAGCTTCTAATTCTTCGCGACTAACAGGTCTATTTAGATTGTCCACCTGGTCCTGGTTTAACTTTGGTATATGGTATTTATCTAAAAAAGTGTCCATTTCTTTTAGATTTTCCAGTTTTGTGGCATACAGTCTTTTGTAGTAAGATCTAATGATTCTCTGAATTTCCTCTGTATCTGTGGTTATGTCCAGCAATACCACTCTTGGGAATATACCCAAGAGATGCCCTATCATATGACAAAAGCATTTGTTCAACTATGTTCATACCAGCATTATTTGTAATAGCCAGAACCTGGAAACAACCTAGATTCCCTTCAATGGAAGAATGGATGAAGAAAGTATGGAATATATACACATTAGAGTACTATGCTGTGGTAAAAAAACAATGACTTCTAGAATTTTGCATGCAAATGGATGGAAATAGAAAACACTATCCTGAGCGAGGTAACCCAGACCCAAAAAGATGAACATGGGACGTACTCACTCATAATTGGTTTCTAGCCATAAATAAAGGTCACGGAGTGTATACCTGGTGAACCTAAAGAAGCTAAATAATAAGGTGAACCCAAGGAAATTCATGTACTTATCCTCTTGGCTATGGGAAGTAGACAAAATTGCCGGGGGAAAAATTGGGATCTTGGGAGTGGGGTGGGATGGGGATAAAGGGGGGACGGGGAGAGAAAAGTGAGAACGGGAGGATTGGGGGAACTTGAGGAAACAGGATGATTGGGATAAAGGAAGGTTGGATAGGGGAGCTGGAAGCACATATCTTAGTTAAGGGAGCCACCTTAGGGTTGGCAAGAGACTTGAACCTAGAGTGGCTCCCAGGAGCCCAAGGCAATGTCCCCAGTTAGTCCCTTGGGAAGCTGAGGATAGGGAACCTGAAATGACCCTATCCTATAGCAATATTGACGAATATCTTGCATATCACCATAGAACCTTCATCTGGTGATGGATGGAGACAGAGACAGAGACCCACACTGGAGCACTGGACTGAGCTCCCAAGGTCCCAATGAGAAGCAGATGGAGGGAGAACACGAGCAAGGATGTCAGGACCACGGGGGGTGCACCCACCCACTGAGACAGTGGGGCTGATCTATTGGGAGCTCACCAAAGCCAGCTGGACTGTGACTGGAACAGCATGGGATAAAACCGGACTCTCTGATCATGGCGAACAATGAGGACTGATGAGAAGCCAAGGTCAATGGCAAGGGGTTTTGATCCTACTTCATGTTCTGGCTTTGTGGGAGCCTAGCCAGTTTGGATGTTCACCTTTCTAGACATGGACGGAGGGGGGAGGACCTTGGACTTTCCACAGGGCAGGTAACCCTGACTGCTCTTTGGACTGGAGAGGGAGGAAGAGAGGAGTGGGGGGAGGGGAAGAAGGGGGAGGAGGGGGAGGGAAATGGGAGGCTGGGAGGAGGAGGAAACTTTTTTTTCCTTTTCTCAATAAAAAAAATATTGTATGAAGACTATGTTTGAGCAAAATATAAGTGTACTTTTTTGAAATGCAAAATCAAATAAAACACTAGATCTATTCATAACAAGAATGAGGCAACAAGGACATCAATCATAAAGATGGGCAGGCAGTCACTTATTCAGTGAATCAACAAGATTAGGGAAAGATCCCAAATAGAGCCAGATAACCTTCAGAGTTTTTACTTTCATGGATCATGGCATTCATGGACTCATTCAATTAAAATTTTTGAAGTTGCTACTCTGCAGTCTTTAAACCAGTAGTTAAAACTATCCACAGATAGTGTATTACAAAAAAGATATTATCAATTAAAATATTCAAAACTAAGACCATCATTTTGTCAAGTGAAAATTTTTAGAATTATTCATTTTACAAAGACAGCATTGTAAAAAACTATATGTAGAAATTGTTGTTAATGAGCAATTCTACATAATACTAGCATACTGAAAATGCAAGCAATTTTGGATGTGGTTTTATATTTTAGACCTAATAACCTAGCTTGTAGACTATAAAGAATGCTACCAAGACATGCTACATCTTAAAAACAAAATGCTTGTTTAAGGGTAGAAACTGTAACACAGGTCAAGAACTGGAAATAGTAGAATATTTGTATTGCTAATCACATAGTTTAGCAGTATCAAAATATCAAACAGCCATGCTGTTACATCATAATTATAAAACTGTTCCCTTTCCACATATTTAGGGTGAACTGAACTTTCTCTTTCTGGACTTATGCTGGGCATAATGAAATTGGGGATTTTTAATTGAGTTCATTTATCAATGAATTATATAGCTAACCCAGATGCTTTGTAGCCAAAAATTCATGCAAAGGACTACATTATTCAAGTAAGCCCCAGTTCAGCTGTCAACCCTGATCAAATTAATAGGGTAATTGCTAAATCACTATTTTGTTTAGAACTACAAAGGCACACATTTAGAGACTCTGTGCTGCATGTTTCAAAGCAAAGAGGGTATTTTTAATCTAAGCAGCACCCCCAGAGCCGAAGAGACCTACTGCTTTCCCAGCAGTGACCATCACACTGGGAATAATGCAATTAATAAAAGTCCCCCGAGTCTAAGATGAAAATGCAAATATTTTTTTATTTCCCTGAAGTCATTGAGATATTCATTTTCTCTAAAGCCATATCTATAAAAAATATTCAGACCCAAGGAAACTATTCAGAAAACAAAGAAAGGCATGTTAATTAAAACAAGTTCGTGGGTTTTGTTTGATTTTCTTTTTTTGAAAATTTCCAAGGCTGACAATAAACCTCAAAATCCAGATTGTCTTATATGTGACATTTGCTTTCATAAACCATGCAGTTATCAAGAGCTAATCCTGTAGAGAAACTAATCAAGGAAGGTGTTACACAAATGCAAAACATATGATTAAAGAGGGGGAAGGCAAATCTCATGCAAAGAACTGAATATTATAATGAAATTGTCACTGAATGGAGATGTGAAGACTTCAAGCTCACTTTAATTAGGGCACTGAGTGGATTCCCCTAAGACCAACAAGAATTGAACAGCTAATAATCAGTTGTTCTTCACTGATTACCAGTTAATCATGTCCCAAACACAACCACCGTCCCCTCTCTAATTATGCATGCATTTTTAGACCTCTCCTTTAATCTCCACACTTTTAAGGGGTATACAAATCTTAATCAACTCACTGTACAAGTGCTTATAGCCAACAAATGCCTTGAAAACCCTTCTTACTGTTTAGCAAGTAAATATTTGCATTCTTTTGTGCCACAGCTGTAAACATTGGCTGAGCTCATGAGGGGGAGAAGAACTCAGAAGACAAGGAGCAAGGAGCAAAGGGCTCATCTTTTCCAAATAAGTATTATTTTCAATACAAACTGAATGTTCATTTTGGAAATGTGAAAGAACTTAAAGAAAGAGAGAAAGAGAGAGAGAGAGAGAGAGAGAGAGAGAGAGAGAGACCCATAATTCAACTATGAAAAGAACCATTAATAAAAATTCCTTTTATTATTTTTATATTTTGTGGAAAAGATACATTTTTGTCACCATGCTTAGACTTCAAAAATGATATCACATCATGTAATTATCATTTAACAGCATTTGTACAATATATTTTAATAATATTTTGTCTCCTTCCCCAACTCCTTCCAGATCATTCTCCAGTTTCCTATCCCCCAACCTCATGTGTTCAAGTTCTCTCTGTCACATCCACTCTCTCACTCTCTCTGTCTCTCTCTCTCTCTCAGCAAACTGCACATACTAATAAAAGCCAAAACACAAAAATCAAAATATACAAAATCACAAAAGAGAAAATTAGTAAGATAAAAAAAATACTCAAACAAATCAAATATCACATTAAAAAAAATAAAGTCCATTTTGTGTTGGCCAACTTATCCTGAGCATGGGACCTGCCCTAGAGTGTGGTTGATGTACGTGGTGACACTTCATTGGAGAAAACTGCAGGTATCAATTTCAAATCGCTTCTTGGATAGGGATGGGTTCCCATTTCACTATCCAAACCCAATGTGGGGGTTTTATCCAATTTGAACGTCTACAGTTCCTATGTGTGCGGTAACAGTCTCTATGAGGAGAATTGTGTCTGAATGGCAGTGTTTCCTTTAAGTCATCCTCCACCTCTGGCTCTTGTAATCTTTCCATATTGTCTTCACATAGATTAATGAGCCTTGAGGGGATGACTTTATTTTAAAAAATACATTGTAGGGCCAAATCATCTAATGTTCTCTCTCTCTCTCTCTCTCTCTCTCTCTCTCTCTCTCTCTCTCTCTCTCTCTCTCTCTCTCCCTCCATCCCTCCTCCACTCTCTTTCTCTCTCTCTCTCCCTTCCTCCATCCCTCTTCCCCCTCTCTTTCTCTCTCTCCCTCTCTGTCTCTCTCCACTATGGATCTTTGTTAATTACTTAAATTGCAATAAGAAGCTTTTCTGAGTAATGCTCTGATCTATGGATATAGAAATATGTTATTAGGCATCATTTTATTTCTATCTCCCTTTAGCAAAATAATAATAGGTTTTCCCCTAGGCATATCAAGTCTTGGGCTTTTGTTTGTTTGTATTTGTTTTGTTTTGCCAATTTAGTCATTTGGGGTGTGATCGTGGTGTGGGAAATGTAATGGATTTGCTGCGGGTCCCCAGCAGCTTGCTGCTGGGTAGAGACCACGTGGCAGGTCCTCAAACCATGGTGGCTGGTCCCCAGCGAGTGATGTGGGCAGGCGAGTCTCTGGGACTGCTGGGGACCCAAAAGCAGTCAGTCCCAGAGACCACGTGGCAGGGAAGGTGGCTGGTCCCCAGTGGCAACAAATGGATAGGCGGCGGGTGGGAGACACAGAGATAGGCAAACCATGTAGATGGGTTTGCTGCAAGCTGCCTGGGTCCCGAAAGCAGCCAGTCCCGAGTGGGGATGGTGCACGAGACCATGCCTGCTGGCAGGCGAGAAAGATGGATAAACATACCATAGAGAGTAAAGTTAGACATTTATTAGATGGGTTATGGAGGGGAAGGAAAAGGGGGAGAAGGAGAGGGGGGGGGGGCTGCCTCTCCAAGAGAGGTGGGGCAGGAAGAGAGAGAGTGGGGGTTTGAGGCTGCAAGCAGGAAGGGAGTGGGCATGGCTTGTCTCTTAAAGAGAATATTATAGGAAGTCCTTCTGTATATATGTTCCTTTTATTGCTTAATAAAGAAGCTGCTTTCAGGCAAGTCTTAACAGAATTTAGCCAGGCTGCAAGAGATATATAGAAAGACAGTAGGCAGAGTCAGGGATATGTCATTGAGCCACCATAGGGAAAAATGCTATATTCCAGTTGGAACCTTGCTGGTAGGCCACGAGCCTCATGTTAAAATGCAAAACAATAGAAATGGGTTAGTCAAAAATATAAGAGGTAGCTAGCAATATGCTTAAGTGATTGGTCAAACGGTGATTTAAATTATATAATTTCTGTGTGATTATTTTTGGAGTCTAGGCAACCTTGAAATGAGCAAGTGGTCTCCTACTATAATGTCCAATATAGAGTGGGCTTTAAATCAAATCTAAAAGTGTTGGGTATTCCCACAATACTTGTGGCATTAGTCCATCAGGATATTTTGCAGAGAGGTTATTGTTGTTAAGAGGATATAAAGCATTACCTTTCTCAGCTGGTAACATGCAAAGTATTAGCATCATGAATGCTAGTCAGTTAGGGGTAAAGATTCTAGTGAGGTGCAATACCAATTCTCCATGTGTGATAAAATAAGAATGATGCAGCTTCAGCAATAGGGCCTTACTGTAAAAACATAGAGAGTAACCAAAAGCTTCAGAAGTAGTCTGTAATGCTTCAGACTCCTTTTTAGCCAGTCACTAGATATGTTAAAACCCATTCTTGGCATTGGAGATTTTACTTGGTGGCATAAGATGTTTAGCTGGACATTGTTTCCTATACTTTATGGTTGTTTCATTTAAGTAAACACACAATATATACACACGCATATATGTATATAACAGTACTAGGTTTCATACGGCTTTTCCAAAGGCTTTAGGTATGTGTTAAGTGTCCATCCCCATACACCCTTTTTTACCCAGCTCTCGCGTACCTTTCTCCACTAATCATTCTATTGTTCCCTTTATTTCTTTATAGCACCATACTCCATTTCTCCTTTTTTGGAAGAATTTCTCCTCCCACCTAGTCCCTTTCTAGCTGTCTAACCTCTGTGATTACTTCTAATGAAACATACATACTGAAAGCTTAAAAGTTAACATTCACAGATAATAGAAACATACATACTGAAAGCTTAAAAGTTAACATTCACAGATAATTGAAAACATACAAATTTTCTGGGTTACTCTACTCAGAATGTTTGCTTCCACATCCATCAACATTTCTGTGAATTTCACTTTTCTTAATGGCTGAATAATATTCCACTGTGTAAGTGCACTGCATTTTTATTACGTTCCCATCAGCTGATGGGTATCTAGGCTATTAAAAGTGCCGGGATGTTATGTATAGAGCTACAATGAATATAGGTGAGTAAGCATCTCTGTAGTAATATGGAGAGTTCCATGGAAATGTGTCCCAAGAGTGGTATAGCTGGATCATGAGGTGTATCAATTTTCAGCTTTTTGAGGAAATTCCATACTGGTTTTCATAAGGCCAGTACCAATTACTACTCCCAACAGCACTGAATAGTGTTCCCTACATCCTTGCAAAGCGCACTCATTTTTCTTCCCTTTTATTTTAACACTAATCATTATGACTGTAGTATGATGAAATCATAGAGTAGTTTCAATTTTCATGTCTATTGTGACTGAAGGGTATTGAACATGGTAAATGTGATTCTCAGTCATTTGTGTTTCATCTTTTGAAATCTATCCATTTAGTTCTATATTCAATCTTTTAATTTTTTTTCCTTCTTGATATTCAGGGGTTTTATTGCTGTTTTGTTTTTAGTTCTTTATGTGTTATATATGCTAATCTTCTATCAGATAACTTTCTGATAAGCTTTTTATTTCTCTTGGGTAGGTTGCTGCTTTGCTTGAATGATGGTGTTTTTTGCCATATAGAAAGTTTTCAGTTTCTTTGGGTACCATTTAGTAATTGTTGTTTATAACATCTGCATTACTGCTATCCTGTTCAGATAGTCCTTTTCTGTGCCAGTGAGTTCAAGCCTCTTCCCTAGTTTATCTTCTAGCATATTCACAGAATTTGATTTTATGCTGAAGTCTATGATCATTTTGAAGTGGAGTTTTGTGCATGGTGGTTGCTATGATTCTATTTTCATTCTTTCATGTACCCAGCCAGTATGCCAATGCAAATTTCTAAAGTTTTCTTTTTCTTGGTGTGTATTTTTGGCTTCTTTATAAAAGATCAGTTATCCATGTTTGTGGGTCTTCACTCTGATCAGTTTGATCAATGTTCTGTTTTTAGGCAATACTGTAAAGTTTTTATAACTAAGGTCTATAGTATACTTTGGAATCAGGGATGGTGATACCTCTTGGAATGTTTGTTTCAATGAAGCTGAGCAGGTTTGATTTTGTTGTTGTTTTGTTTTGTTTTTCAGTTTCTATGGAGAATTGGGTTGGAATTTTGATGTGGAATTTCACAATAATATGATGGGGGAGAGTCTTCTGTTTTGTGTTAATTTCATTGGTTAAATAAAGAGACTGCCTTGGCCCTTTGATAGGACATAAAATTAGGTAGGATGAGTAGACAGAACAGAATGCTGGGAGAAAGAAGCCGAGTCAGGCAGTCGCCAAGATTCTCCCACTCCAGACAGATGCAGGTTAAGATCTTTCCTGGTAAGCCAGCTCGTGGTGCTACACAGAATATTAGAAATGGGTTAGATCAATATGTAAGAGCTAGCCAATAAGAGGTTAAAACTAATGGGCCAATCAGTGTATAAAAGAATACAGTTTCTGTGTAATTATTTCGGGTGTAAAGCTAGCCAGGTGGCGGGACGCAGGCTGCCATTCCCACTTCAATAATACTCTTTCTGATCCCCAGGCAAGGGAGATCTTTCCATTTCTTCTGATGTCTTCATTTTATTTCTTTCAAGTCTTAATAGGATGAATTTTGGAGAAAATTACATGGGATGCTGATAATAAAGCATAATGTTTAATGTTTGTGTGGAATATTCTGTAGATGTGGACTTGGTCGATTAGATTAGAACATTATTTAAGTCTGGAGTTTCTCTGTTCAGATTTTGTTTGGATGGCCAGACTATTGGTAATATTGGGGTACTGAAATCCTACATTATGACTTTTAGGGTCAATACATGATTTTAGCTGTATTAGTGTTTCTTTTTTGACTATGGATGTATAAATATTTAGAATTTTAATACAACCTTGGTTGATTTTTCCTATGATGAGTATGTAGTGTCTCTCCTTATCTCTGTTGATCAGTTTTTGTTTGAAATCTGTTCTCTCATATATTTAAAGAGTCACACTCACTCAGGTTTTGGTTACATTATCTTGGAATAACATTTCAAATCATTTATCCCTGAGGTATTGTGTGCCCTCAGGGGTGAGGTATTTTTGGGGTGGAGCAGAAAGAAAGATCCTGTTCTCTAGTTCAATCTGTTAGTCTATAGGTAAACTGACCATTAATACTGAGACTTATTAATAAGCAGTGTTGTTTGAGTCCTGTTTTATTGTTGAGGTTGTATGGTTATTTTTCCTGCTTTTGCCTAATTGTCATGGGATTAATTGTTCCTCATTTTCTCTTAAATGTCATTGACTTCTCCTATGACTGAAATTTTCCTTCTAGTGTCTTCTTTAGACCTGGCTTGCTAGACAAAAATTGCTTCTTTTTTTTCCTCCATTATAACTGATAATGTTGCTGTGTATAATAGTCTAGGCTAGCATCTGTGATCTCTCAGGTTTCTCAGAGCATGTAGAACATCTTTCCAGGCCCTTATGGCTTTCAGAATTTCCATTGAGAAGTCAGGTGTTATTCTAATGGTTTGCCTTTATACGTAACTTGGTACTATTTTTCCTTGCAGCTTTTTTTGTCAGCTTTTAATATTCTTTCTTTCTTCTTTACATTTTGTGTTTAGATTATTGTGTGTTGCAGGAAGTTTTGTTTCTTGTCCCAGCTCTTTGGTGTTCTGCATGCCTCCTTTACCTTAATATATATCTTACCCTTTAGTTAGAAAAAAAAGAAGGTCTATTATTTTGTTAAAAATATTTTATGTGACTGTAACAACATGCCCTGGGCCTGCTCTGTTCTACATGGGAGTGCAACACTATGAGTGGAAGTAGATACAAGACTCTATCTCAAACCCAAAAGTTTTCTCCAATTAAAAGACATTCAAAAAGGAAATATCTCAATGAATAAACAAACCACACTTAAGGGTAGGACCCATACTTGAAAGTAGATGGCCAACATGAAACATGCTATCACTCAAGGGCAGGCCCCACACCTGGAAGTAGATGGCAAATATGAAACATGGTGTCCCTTGTACATAATATGATAGTATACATAAATGACCCCAAAACTCCACTAGGGAACTTCTACAGCTGATAAATGCTTTCATCAAAAATGCTAGACACGAGATTAACTTAAAAAAAAATTCAGTAGCTCTTTTATCTACAAATGACAAATAGATTAAGAAAGAAACAATGCCTCAAATAATATAAAATATCTTGGGAAAACTCTAACCGAACAAATGAGAATCCTGTATGATAAAAACTTCAAGTCTTTGAAGAATGAAACCAAAGATAGAAAGATTTTCCATGATCATTGATCTATATGGTTAGCATAGCAAAAAATGGACACCCTGAAAAAAAAAAAACAATCTATAGATTCAAAACAATCTCCATCAAAACACCAACACAATTCTTTAAAGACCAGGAAAGGAACATTCTCAACTTCATATGGAAAAACACAAAGTTCAGGATGGCTTAAACAATTCCAAACAATAAAAGATTCATTGGATGTTCAACCTTCTTGATTTCAAATTTTTCTACAGAGCTATAGTAAAAAAAAAATTTGTTCATAGGTCTGTGAGTTAAAATCTGGGTCTTCTATTCTATTCCATTGGTCAACATCTCTGTTTTTGTGCCAGTACCAAGCTTTTTTCATTACTGTAGCTCTGTAATAGAGTTTGAAGTCAAAGATGGTAATGCCTCCGGAAGTACCTTTATTGTATAGGATTGTTTTGGTTATCCTGGGTTTTTTGTTTTTCCATATAAAGTTGATTATTGTTCTCTCAAGGTCTGTGAAGAATTTTGTTGGGATTTTAATGGGGATTGCATTGAACCTATAGATTGCTTTTGGTAAAATTTTCATTTTTACTATGTTGATCCTCCCAATCCAAGAGCAAGGGAGATCCTTCCATTTTCTGGTATCCTCTTCAATTTCTTTCTTCAAAGACATAAAGTTCTTGTCAAATAGATCTTTCATTTCCTTGGTTAGAGTTACCCCAAGATATTTTATGCTATTTGTGGAGTTACCCCAAGATATTTTATGCTATTTGTGGCTATTGTGAAAGGTGATGCGTCTCTGGATCCCCTCTCTGATTCTTTATCCTTTGTGTATAGGAGGGCAACTGATTTTTTTGGAGTTGATCTTGTATCCTGCCACGTTACTAAATGTGTTTATCAACTGTAGGAGTTCTTTGGTAGAGTTTTTGGAGTCGCTTATGTACACTATCATATCATTAGCAAATAACGAAAGTTTGACTTCTTCCTTTCCAATTAGAATCTCCTTGATCCCCTTATGTTGTCTTATTGCTATTGCTAGACATTGTATACATGTGTGAAATTCTCAAAGGTTTAAAAATGCATACTTAGCAAAACTCCCTCTGAAAAGTAAAGTAATAGGCATATGCATAAGTTAATTACCTCAATTAACCATGCCTAAATATATGTAGATCAAAAATACTATACTGTATTTCACTCTTTTTTATACTATTTATAAATGGTATTTTCTTAATTTTTGGCATAGTTTACTGTTCTTACATATAAATGAAACCTTTTAAAATGTTGATTCTTAATTCACAACTTTAATTAATGTATTTATATTTTTATTGTTTCTGGATTTTTATTTTGTAAGAAAGTTTATCTCTTTTAAAAAAAAATAAAGACTAATAGAAGTAATACCTTTATCCCCTAGTATTTGTGGATGGGAAGAGAGTAGCAGTCTTCTGGACAAGTCCTTGTTCCAAATTGCTAGTTTATTGCCTGTCGTGAAGTTATTTTTCTAACCAATTCATTATCACAGATGTTCACCATAAACATTAAATAAATTTAGGATGTGCTATATGCTGTCAAGTCCTTTTACTTGAGTGCTAGTTATTCGTCACAATAACATACATCTCGTGGATACCATTTTCTTTTCCACATAAAAGGATGAGGACTTTTGTGTTCTATCTTTGTTTTCTCCAGAGCATGGTGTATCTGGTATACATCACATGCTGTGATGATTAATCAAACATGAAAGTACTTTCCTTTTCCTCTGACTTAGTGGAGAAAGTTTCTTTGCTGAAGGTGTTCTTGATAGCTTAATTGTTGATTTGATAAACCACTGAATAAAAACAATTTGTGGGAGGGAAGGTTTACTTCTTACAAGTAAGTGTCCTTTGAGAGAGAAACAAAATGAAGTCCTATACTCAGGGACGCAAAGGCAGGATCCTGGAGGATAGAACTGATGGAGAGTTCACAGGAATTATTTTATTTTATAGAATATTTTATTTTAGGAATTATATTATTTTATGACTTGCTTCCACTAATGTGTCCACCTGTCCAGGGAGGGCACTGCTCTCATTAGGCTAAGCCCTCTTATATAAAACATCAATCAAGAAAATTCCACATAAACTGACCATTGGCCTATCCTGCAGAACCTATTTCCAAATGAGGTTCATTTTTCCATGAGACTCTAGATTATATCCAGTTGGCAAAAGCTAACCAGAAGAGGAGACCATCTTTTTACTCATGTTTAACCATGACATTTTATAAGATAAAGCAGCATAAGAATGTTTACTATCATAACTGAAGAAAACAGATGCCATAAACAATAAGAAATATATTAACCTTGCTATATTACAGGTTTCAACTAGCCTAGTGATGGCCATTGCTAACCATGGCATTATATCCTATTTAGCCACTAAAGAATTTCTAGAACCTGTCAGTAATTGTTTTAGAATATCATCAAAGGTATCATCTCCACAAGTCTCCACTAGCAAAGGTGATTATATAGCTTGAAGTCAGTGCAAAGAACTGAATCATTTCATGTTTAATGATCTGTTGATACAGGGATTGAAATACTGACCAAACCCTGCTCTTTCCCAGTGATGGCAAACAGAACTAAGATGTCACAATTTTCCTTACTGAGAAAGTTTTCTTCTCTGATCTGTTGTTAACCCACTATAGGCATGCCTATTAGCACGTCAATATTGTCTCTTGAGATAAAAACAATATTGTACTTCATATTTTACATGCAAAATAATTTTATGATGAAAATTAACATTTACTAAAAGTATTTCAGTCTTTTGGGAGCTACTACTACAACTACAACTACTACAACAAAATACCATTAGAATAGTGATCTATAAGCAATGTAAAATGTTTCTGATACTTTAGAGTTGGAAAATGTAATATGAAGACATAAGCAGAGTGAATGTTCAGTAAAGATTGTGTCCTTAGCACTGTATAAGTACACTATTCTCGAGGGTACACCCTCCCACGGAGACAGTGGGGCTGATCTATTGGGAGCTCACCAAGGCCAGCTGGACTGTGACTGAAAAAGCATGGGATAAAACCGGACTCTCTGATCATGGCAGACAATGAAGGCTGATGAGAAGCCAAGGGCAATGGCATGGGGTTTTGATCCTACTTCATGTTCTGGCTTTGTGGGAGCCTAGCCAGTTTGGANCAGGGAACCCTGACTGCTCTTTGGACTGGAGAGGGAGGAAGGGGGGAGGAGGGGCAGGGAAATGGGAGGCTGAGAGGAGGCAGAAACTTTTTTTTTCCTCAATAAAAATTAAAAAAAAAAACACTATTCTCGTTTGTGAATCCATACACTCATTGCTAATCTCCACACAGCCTTGCTTCTTGATGCCATCTTATCAGGCCATGCAGTGTCAGAAGTGATGGATAAACAACTCTTTACTCCTACAGCAATGAGGTTTCCCGTCATTACACAGCTTTTATGAGCTGATCAGAAACACAGATATCCCAGGAGAGTAGCACATTTAGTTTGCAAAGAGACATTCAGAAAATCTTTTAGGGATTGTAAAATGCAGAATACTTCCAATCCTTGTGTATGTTAGGAACAGCCAAGGACAACTGGGAGAAAAAGTGTTCATTGTTTTCAATGGAATTCTAGTTGTAAAATAAATAGGAAGAATGACTAAGGGTAAAAGCTACGGTGAATTGACACTTTAGGTGAGGGACAGAAGAAATTTTAGAATTTTAACAGACATTTCAAATAAGGATGTAGCCATAGCTTTTGGAATTTAAGTTAATTACCAGAGATTGTTTATAAAATGTAGAATTATCTAGTAAATTGAAATTAATATCACTATAAGGTTGAAATTAGAGAAATGGTTTCTGTACATTTACCATTATTTTATAGAACATACAATTTTGAAGTAATAGCAAAATGAGAATTGTGATAATAAAAAACCTTTTTTATAGGTTTTACCTCCCAGAAGTTCTATTTATGTATTTGTTGAAAATATATAATTTCCCACTGTGTATTCCCATCAATGCCATAGAATTGTCTCAAATTTGCAAACTGAGTATTGTTAAGTTCATACCTTCTGACTTTCTTTTCCCCTTTTACAAACATCAAAAATCTGTTTTTCAGAGCTGAGGGGTCTACCTCACAGGTACATTCAGGTCCCTGCTGTGCTATACATGATATGGTGTCTATCTTTCCTAATATTATCCTCTCTGGATTTGAAGGGAAGAGAAGATTCATAATTTCTTCATATTTTCTCTGTCTGTCTGTCTCTGCCTGTCCCTTTCAAGATCTATGAAACTACATAGAGTAGTACACTGTTCTGATTGCTTTCCCACTCCAAAAACCAATCCTGGCTTCCCAATGCTGAGAAGCTCTCTTCTTAATGAAGTTCATGCTGAATTATTAAAACAATCGTTTTAACGTATGCTACCTTTTACGTTAAATTACAACTACTTGTTTCATTATAAAAGAAACAATAGTAAAAATCTGTTTATCATATTTACCCTGTTCTATTCATTCTTAGCATCAGTAGGGAAAAGTAGGGGTTCTAATAATCTGTGAATCTCCTTTGTGTAACCAAAAAGAAATACACCCTAATTTTTGTCACTGCAATCAACTAGATTATGAGCTATTTTTAACTTTGTAACAGTGAGGTTCAAGTAACTCTTTTCCTTTTCTTCACATATCAAAAACAATGAATATAACCTCTGTTTTTTTCTATTCCTTTCCTTCTTCATGCTTCAACTATTTCACAGTATAAATCTGAAAAAAAAAATAAAATGAATGACCCACAACTTGGCTGGACATTTTTGTATCAATGGCAGCATATCCTTTCTCAAAAACATGTAGTTATCCTCCTGAATATTGGAAGTAGACAAGATTGCCCGGCAAAAATTGAGAGCTTGGGGGTGGGGGTGGGGTGGGGGTAAGGGGAGATGGGGAGAGAAATGTGAGAAGGGAAGAATGGGGAGAGCTTGGGGGAAAGGGACCTTTGGGATAGAGGAAGAGTGGATACGGGAGCAGGGAAGTATATATCTTAATTAAGGGAGCCATTTTAGGTTTGGCAAGGGACTGGACTCTATAGGGTTTCCCATGTGTCCAAGGAGATGTCCAAGGAGATGTCCCCAGCTTGTTCCTTGAGCAGCTGAGGAGAGAGTGCATGAACTGGCCCTATCCTATAGCCACACTGATGAATATCTCACATATCACCATAGAACCTTCATCTGGCGATGGATGGAGATAGAGACAGAGACTTACATTGGAGCACTGGACTGCGCTCCCAAGGTCCAATATGAGGAGCAGAAGGAGAGAGAACATGAGCAAGGAAGTCAGGACTGTGAAGGGTGCACCCACCCACTGAGACGGTGGGGCTGATCTAATGGGAGCTCACCAAGGCCAGCTGGACTGGGACTGATGGAGCATGTGATCAAACCGGACTCTCTGAATGTGGCTGACAAGGAGGGCTGACTGAGAAGCCAAGGACAATGGCACCGGGTTTTGATTCTACTGCATGTACTGGCTTTGTGGGAACCTAGTCTGTTTGGATGCTCACCTTCCTAATCCTGGATGGAGGGGGGAGAACCTTGGACTTCACAGAGGACAGGGAACCCTGACTACTCTTTGGACTGGAGAAGGAGGAGAAGGGGGAATGGCGGGAGGGGGAGGGAAATAAGAGGAGGGAGGAGGTGAAAATTTGTAGTAATAATAATAATAAATAAAACACAAAAATAAACAGAAAAATTCACACAGAACTGCTCAATTAAACACTAAAAAACCCACTGTGATCATAAAAATAATCTATTAGTTCAGAATAATAGAGAGCAATATGCAGATAACTCCCTCACAGAGTTCTGCTTCTGTTTCCTCCACAAAGGGTCTGAAGCTCAAAAGTAGATTAAGACAAGGTTATAAAATAAATAAAGAAAATACAAGAATTCCCGAGCCCCAGTTTCTTTAATATCACTGAACCCAAGAAAGTTAGCCTTTTATTTTCTGAATCCTTATTTAATCTCTCTCATAAAAAGAATTTTTGGAAATATCGGAACTAAATATAATCTTCTAACCATAGTATATGACTTGGGTAGAATTCTGTTCACCCTTTCTTTCCCTCTCCCTCCTACCAGTCTTATTTCTATGGCTGATACTTGCCTTCCTACTAGCATTTAAATAGCAAGGATTATATGTAGTGCCTGTTATTAATAATACACAGAACATGAAGATTTTCTCATTTGGTTTACAAGATGATACCCATTAGACATCATTACCCCTATCTTTGCAAAATGGATGGGGGGAAAGAAAGAGCCACCACCATGGATCATTTCCAGTCATGATACCCTTGGAAAATTTAGGCCCTTTATCTTTCACAAGATTTAAGTAAAATAGAAGTGCTCCCATAACACAGAAGGCATGGATTTAGAATCAACACACACACACACACACACACACACACACACACATCTTAATTCTTGATAAAATGTGAACTCTGTCAGTGCAGATATTTTGTATTTATGTTCACAACATCTAGCCTGGTGTATGGTCTACAGAATGCAGTTAGCAAACAAAAAGGTAAAGAATATGTGAGTTAAAAGTGGGGAGTAATAAAATGGTATTTTTAATCCTTTCTTAAATGAAAAAGGAATAGGTAAATTAGACTAAAAGTATGTAAATCATTTAATGAACCATTTCTAGACAGATAATATTTAGGCATATTTTAATCTTTATACCAGAAAGTTGGTAATTTTATTCCAATTTTCTATTCTAAAGCTTAAATGTGCCTTTCAAAAAATAACCTCAGTATGCAATTATATTCATAGAAAGATAATTTTTATTTTATGTAGTCAAATGAAAAAATATTGGAGTACAGTATAAACAAAAAACAGAGGGTTGTTTTGTTTTCATTGTTGTTGTTTTTTTTGTTTTTGTTTTTTTTTTTTAGTTTTTCTCATGAAGCAGCCTAGAGATTAAAAAAAAAAACCTGAAACTATTCAGAGGAAGAGGAAGAAACAAAAATAAAAACAAACAAGAAACATACTATGAAATTAAATGGTATTTGGTTATCACTCACATTCAAATGCTGTTTTTTCTCAATAAGTATTAACTCAGTATTTTGTCTATAAGAAAATAGGCCATCTTATGTATGCATGTGAGGACGTGAGTGTACATGTGTGCACAGGCATGCTGGTAATTAGCACAAAGTTTGACAATTTTCATGGAAAATATAAAGTATATATTTTTACCTAAATAAATGCAAGATGAGTCACATCCTCAAGATTGCAAACTGGGAAGTCCCATTGTTTCATCTTATGTGCAAATGAAATAAATAGAAAAATAGAGACAAATCCCTTCTAAAAGAAATCCACGAACAAGTTGAGAGATCCTATTCCCAGCACAGTTGAAAACAACTTACTTGCATATCCAAGTGGGGAAAGTTGAGGCTCTAATACCTTAAAACCTTACTATTGGTAAAGACACACAAACTTCCAGACTCTATCTGATGATGCAGAGGTATGTGATATACTTTAAAAACCTCAGATTTTTTTGTGTTTCTCCCAAGGAAGTGGTTGCTCTACCTCCTTGGAGTCCAGCAATTGAAAGTGAGCCTTAAATGAGTTTAGATCACATTTTAATGAACACTGTCTCCTTGTCCAATGAAACACTAACAGGAAATGATGTCCAGTTTTTCATTTCTCCTGAAGGGTTTACAGCATTATAATTATTACTTTTTTTTTGGGGGGGGGACTGCTGTGCTAGCTTTACTTTTTAACTAGATTTCACATTGGAGTGTCATATACTAGGATCGGTAAGAATTTTGACAGTCTAAGTATTTCAAGAGATACCACTTGTCTGCTCTCATAACCCAGCTTATTCACAAAATTAAACCAATTCTCTATCACTTCTCTGGGAGGACTTGGCTTATTTATTGGCACCCCAATTTTTAAAGCCCCACTAAAAGACAAGTGCTGGAATGGGACAAGGCTAATCATTTGCCAGTACCAAAAACAAAGATTAAAAAAAAAAAAAAAGAATAAACGGAACCAGTTGTTCCCTCCTTTTCAGTGACTGTTTCTCCCAGCTCAGTTCCGATCAGACAAATCGCTCTGCTCCCAGTTTCTAACTAGGAAGGGTTTGAGTGCATGCCTCGTGTTCCATCCTTCCCAGCTACTGTCATCTATCAAGCTGCTAAATAGTCCACATCTGGAAGCTGATGGGGTAGGTGATTAGTAGTCCTCTGAGATGCTAAATGGGTGTGTAAGAACTTCCACAGCTGCCCTGCCCTGGGCTTGCTCCAATGTTAGAATGCCATTTATCTCTGGGTACTACTGAGACCTGACATCTGCTGCAATCGCGAATGTAAAATAGTGTGTTATCTGAAGAACAATATGCACGTTTGTCAATATAGCCTCATAGCATGGATCAAGCATGTGAAAATGTAAGCATTAGAGCACCATACGAACCTGAGAAAAAGATACGAGTGGTTAGTATACACAACTGTGTGTTGTATATCAGGTTATTCCAATTGAGAGTGCCCTATATCAACTTCTTATTGGCAAAAATATGAATGAATTACAAGGAACAAAGAAATATGGAGGTGATCTATGAAAGGATATTTGCCAAACACCTCAATAACAATTAATGAATTTCATGTTAAAACCTACTGTTTGATTTATTCCAGAGAACAAGCATTCAACCAGACATTAGACACTTTTTAATGTAGAATAATTTTTTTATAAAACTTCATAAAGAAGAAAATGTATATGATCATCAATCAATATAATTTTGCGGAATCCTAATTATATGGTCATATAAATATGGGTGACATGTGCTTTATAAAGACATTAAAGTCCTGACTGTGACATAAAGAGATCACAAGATCTCTCGTATTTTATGAATGAGTTACATTTAATAACAAATTTTCTTGGGAAAGTCAAGTTTTATGCTAGAGAACCTGGCTTCTCATTAG
This sequence comes from Alexandromys fortis, assembly GCF_014885135.2. NCBI lineage: Eukaryota > Metazoa > Chordata > Mammalia > Rodentia > Cricetidae > Alexandromys > Alexandromys fortis. Next base: position 3,329,846 of record NW_026068014.1, on the reverse strand, counting down.
TATTGACCTGGGAACAATTTTTATTTCTTTCTTTATTTTGCATATGGTAGACATGTAAGTGTGTGTTTATACACATGTATATATATACATATACATATATGCATGCATTTTATTTTTTTCTTTTTTAGTGTTTTTATTGAGTTATATATTTCTCTTCACTTGCCTGCTTTCCTACCCCTTTCTGTTCTATACTCTCCCATGATCCCTATGTTCCCAATTTACTCAGGAGATCTCATCTTTTTCTATTTCTCATGTACATTATATCTATGTATGTGTCTCTTAGGGTCCTCTATGTTGTCTAAGTTCTCTAGGATTGTGAATTGTAGGCTGGTTTTTCTTTACTTTATGCCCAAAAGCCACTTGTGAGTAAGTGCATATTATATTTGTCTTCCTAGTTCTGAGTTACCTCACTCAATATGTTTTCTAGATCCATCCATTTGCTGCAAATTTCAAGATGTCATTATTTTTTCTGCTGTGTAGTACTCCTTGTGTAAATATAACACATTTTCTTATTCAGTCCTTCAGTAAAAGGGCATTGAAGATTTTTTTTTCAGGTTTTGGCTATGACAGACAATGCTGCTGTGAACATTGTTTAGGACATGTCATTGCGGTACGATTGAGCAGCCTTTGGATATATACCTAAAAGTGTTATTGCTGGAGCTTGCATTGTTTCCTGATTTTCTGAGAAAACTACATACTGATTTCCAAAGTGGCTGTACCAGTTTGCACTCCCACCAGCAATGGGGAAGTGTTCCATTTACCCTACATACTCTCCAGCAAAAGCTGTCATCAGTGTTTTTGATCTTGGCCATTCTTATTGGTGAAAGATGGAATCTCAGAGTTGTTTGATTTGCATTTCTCTGATGGCTAATGATGTGCTTTTCCTTGAGTATCTTTCAGCCATTTTAGATTCCTCAGGTGAGAATTCTCTGTTTAGGTCTATACCCCATTTTTTTTATTGAATTATTTGTTCTTTTGATGATCAATATCTTGAGCTCTTTGTATATTTTAGTTATCAGTCCTCTGTCCAATGAGGCATCACAATCCCTGACTTCAAACTCTACTACAGAGCTACAGTACTGAAAACAGCCTAATATTGGCATACAAACAGACAGGAGGACCAATGAAACCATATTGAAGACCCAGATATCAATCCAGACACCTTTAAACACCTGATTTTTGACAAATAAGCAAAAAAAAAATATAAAATGGAAAAAAGAAAGCACATTCAATAAGTGGTGCTGGAATAACTGGATATCAGCATGTAGAAGAACAAAAACAGATCCATATCTATTGCCATGCACAAAACTCAAGGCCAAATGTACCAACGACCTCAACATAAAACCAACCACACTGAACCTTATAGAAGGGGAAGTGGGACATACACTAGAATGCAATGCATGGGAGACCACTTCCTAAATATAACCCCAGTAGCACAGGTACTGAGAGCAACAATATATAAATGGGCCCTCCTGAAACTGAAACAGACGCTTCTATAAAGCCAAAAAACACAAACAACATGACAAAACGGAAGCCTACAGAATGGGAAAAAATCATCACCAACCCCACATCAGACAGAGGATGGATCTCCAATATATATGGAGAGTAGACTCTTTAGACAAATCTAATCTTGTTTGTGTGAGAACACCATTAGGAATAGAACACAACAAAAATATTGGCGGTCATGCCATTCTGATGTGGACCCAGGCCCATGGGACACCTATCACTTAGAATATTAAAAATGAGAGTATCCTCAAATACCCTCTTCTGGTAGAAGCAGAAATGGGATCTCCTGCAACACTTGGAAGATCATATTTAGTGGGAAAAAATAATCAGATCAAATATGGCAAGTTAATTTCTATAATTTATATGGAATCATTTTTTGTCTTAACACTTAAAAATATTTAAGATGCTATTAGTTTGTATAGGACATTGAATTTGGTAAACTATCAGAAAAACAGATTATTGGACATCTTAATAAACTAAATTGTACTTTAGAGTATATGCTTTCCTCATGAATATGAGTTCATAGTCATTAAAATATTAATTATTCTAAAGAACTTACACTTTTATTATCCAGCACAATCCCTTTACTAGGTGTCTTTTTAAAAGACATACATAAAAAAAAAAAGCCTTTCAAAGCAAATTTTTGACTTTTAGATATTTATCTTTGCCCCAGTAGAATTGTTGTGTGGCTTTCTGAAATATTGTACTTTTATGCTATGAAATACTTTTTTAAATTATTAGTTCAAATATATTTTTTTTCAGATTCATTTCATACTATTTATCTTCTAATAAGCTTGAAAGAAATGATGTAAGTGATTTCGGGAATAAAATTTCAGAACAATATTAATAACAGAAAAGATTGTGTTCTCAGATCTACCCCATTGTGTCCTCGGGGTATTCATCAAATACTGAATATTTTAAGCTAATGGTGTTCATAAACATAATTATCTTGATAAGCTACCATTACTTATCTAAATGTCCATGTACTTCACCACTGTCATAAGAATGCAGGCACGTGAAAAAATTTCATTCTTCTCTAGCTGGAAATGACTGATAGTCTGAGCTACATAAAGAACTAACTTCGCTCATTCCAGAAATTAAAAATTCTGCATACATTGTTAAGAAAACTTTGAGCATTGACTAAAACATGATTTAGTTACAACCCAGTTGTTCCTTTCCACTATTTAATTTACTTCAATTATGTCACTTGCATTAAGGTAAATAGTGTAATTTATTAAAAATGTCAAACTTCACATTTCACTTCCTTGATTGATTTCAGCTATTTGGAAACCAGGGCATTGTACGCGGTGCCATGTCTCAGCAAACACCACAGCTTGCAGCACTTTTACTCTCTTCAGTCTTTATTTTGTACTAAGGCAGTGACATTTTAATATATTTCCTTTTTATCTAAATACATGCTTTATTTTTAAAGTTCAACAGATTCTGTTTTTTTTTTTTAATGCCATTGTTTCCTTGACCTCAGTATTTCTAGTACTCTTTTCTGATTAAGTATATATTAAATCACTCAGAGTAGCTGTTTTTGACTCAGGATTTCATTGACTGGCAACCACAGAATGTAAGGAGACAAAGGAAGCAAAGTCCAGCAGGAGTTGGAGCAGGCACTACTCTGTGAATTCTCCATGTTCTAACATGAGGTTATTTCTAAGAAAATATAATGTTTATATAGTCCAAAAGTAATACCAAGACTATGGATAATAATTTATGAATGATAATTAACAAAATAAAATTTGTTCCTTTGTGTATAATCCAATTTATAGAAGACATAAAGCACACAAGCATTAATGACCGACTGTCCAACATATAGAAATCCACATACTTCACACTTTATAGCAATAACTGGATATTTTTGTGACTATAAAATCATAAATGCTTATAATTTTGTTCATATATTTTCATTTTTTATGTTTTTCTTTGGGCTCTTACTATGTTGCTCAGCCAGGCTGTAACTTGCAGTCCTCTATGTCTGCCTCTTAATTTCTGCCTTTGCATCTTCAGGCCTGGCTTATAAAATGTGGCTTATTTCAAGCATTCTATATACGTTTGAACAGACTATTGGAATTGACATAAAATACACCATTTACAGATGCAAGTGAACCACTTAGAATAACTAAAAATATTTCTGTATGCTAACCTTCTAAATAGACCTGAGGAAGTTTCACAGAGGGAAACACTTGAATCCACTGATTACTGTTTTTTTTTCTATCTGCATACAACACTCATATAAGTATTTAAATAACAAATAATTATTAGAAAATTTGAAATTGGTTGGTTTCATCAATTTCCTAAGATGTTACTGTCATAGCAAAAATACCTTTAAAGATGATTATTTAGCCCAGTCAATCCTAAGACTTCTGGTGACGTGAAATTACCCTTATCTCGGATTCATCATTTAGATGAATTATCTCCAGTTAGTGTTCTTCCGTCATGTTTTTTCTTCTAGGAAAGTCTTTGATTAAGAAAAATGAGGTAAGATTAAAAGATAAAATTTGTTCTCATTATCTCAAATAATGTTTTCCTCCTTTTCCGAAATAAAACTCAAGGCAGGCATTCCGAGTTTCTTTACTCTTGGTACTCTCCTCAGTGTTTTCCCTTTTGCCTTGGGAAGAAAAAACAAATGATCCAAATTCCCTGTGCTCGTATAGTTTCCAGGACTGAAAAGGTCCATTAGATTCGATTTTCCAGTCACAGGGACTGGAAGCTTAAGTCTCTGTCATCTAAGAAGTATTCTGCCCCTGCTGTTCGTCTGGCTCCTACTCTTTGCTGGCCTGACTTCCATATTTAGGGTTTGGAAAAGCAGTAACCATGTTAATTCCCACATGGATAAAGATAAATTATAAAAATCAGAACATGTAGCAAGTAAAGGGCATCTTTGAGGAATCCCTCATCTATGTAAATAGATTCCATATGGTTAGATTAGCTATGGTAATTTTTCAGGTATTCTGTTCCTCAAAACCCCTCTGTAGACCTGCAGCAGTGAACAATTCCTTTTAAAAAGTGAAAAAAAAAAAATGGAAAAGAAACGGAGGGATAAGACACTACATATGAGAATCTCTGGCTAGAATATAACCTTCAAAAAAAAAGGAAGATAAATTAGAAATGATATCAAGAGCTCTTATTTCATTAAAAAGCAGGTAGAGAGTTGACTGTAGTAGTAAAGAAGCTCTAGTCCGTGGGGCTTGGCTATTTTCAAGCTCTCTCTTGACCATCTGTACCCCTCAGTTCTACTAGTATGGCTCAGTGTGGGAAGAATCCCTGTGAATCTTCAAATCCTCTCCCTGTCATATTGATAGCAACTACATCATTTCAACATAGGACTGTGACATGTTTAGGCCTACCCAAGCCTCAGTGCAAGGGCATTGAAGGAACAACTGTGACTATACAAAATCTGCTGACTCACAAAATCTGTTATTACCATCCCACCTGTAAACTCCTGGAGTGGGTTCATTTGTTTGTTTGTTTTTGTTTTATTTTTGTCTAAAAATCCTATCTAATATGAGAAAAATAAAATGGAAATTTAGTCCTTTTTCCTCATTGAGGAATGATAGGTCCATTTTACTAAACAGTAAAGATGTTCATCTTGAAATGTTTTAACCATACATGTACGCCTGTGAAGACACATAGTGAGGAAGTGAGAGTAGGAGGCTAGGATAAAGGGAGAGGAGGGAAGGACGAGCAGACACAGGAGGTGAAAGGGGAAAATGTCATGTCATCTACTTTGTTTGAGATTCCTAAAAACTTCAGGGGGAGAACTTTTCTAAGGTGTACACAACTAATGGTAGTAATTTTGGGATTTAAATTAGCAGGCTTGTATATTTGAATGCTTGAGCACCAGGGAGTGCACGTTAGAAAGGGATCAATAGGTCTGCCTTGTTGGAGGAAGTGCGTCACTGGAGGTAGGATTTGAGATTTCAAAAGCCCACATCAGCCCCACTGTTTCTTATTCACTGTCTTTGGATAGGGACCTAGGTCTCAGCTTCTGCTCCTGTGCCTACCTGCGTGCTGCCATACTCCTCAACATGATGATAATGGACTAAACTTCTGAAACTGTCACAAGTGACCGGATTAAATACATTCTTTTATAAGAATTGACTTGGTCACAATGTCTCTTCTTAACAATGGAACTGTGACTAAGACAGTCTTCAAGGGCATGGGGCATATAGAGGGTCACTGAGATAAGATATTCAATGTGGTAAAATGAGACGGGATATTCATTTATTTTGGGTAGTCTTTTTATATTTCTGTGTTTTATTGTACTATTATTATTGTTGCTATTTAATTAAAGTCCTATATAATATGCACTTCATATTGTAATGCAATCTGCAGGTTCTCAGTGCATCCATAACTTTCTGGAAACTCCAGTTCAAGCACCTAGCATTCACTAGTAGAATATTTTGCCTGGTCATAGTATAATCAGTCAGTAATCAAATAGATGGGACCAAAATACTCAGCTGGAAAAGAAAGTTTTATAGATGAGATAATTCAAGAAGCCCATGGGTGAGAAAAAAAAAAGGCTCATGGTGTAATTATTTATTTATTTATTTATTAAAAATTTCCACCTCCTCCCATTTCCCTCCCACTCCCGCCACTCCCTCTCCCTCTCCCTCTCCAGTCCTAAGAGCAGTCAGGGTTTCCTGCCCTGTGGGAAGTCCAAAGTCCTCCCCCCTCCATCCAGGTCTAGGAAGGTGAGCATCCAAAACAGACTAGGCTCCCACAAGGCCAGTCTATGCAGTAGAGTCAATATTCATTGACATTGTCCTTGGCTTCTCAGTCAGCCCTCATTGTCAGCCACAATCAGAGAGTCCAGTTTGATCACATGCTCCATCAGTCCCAGTCCAGCTGGCCTTGGTGAGCTCCCATTAGATCAGTCCCATTGTCTCAGAGGGTAGACGCACCCCTCGCATCCTGACTTCCTTGCTCATGTTCTCCATCCTTCTCCTCCTCATTTGGACCTTGGGAGCTCAATCCAGTGCTCCAATGTGGGTCTCTGTCTCTATCCCCATCCATCACCGTATGAAGGTTCTATGGTGATATGCATGATGTAATTATTTAATGATGAAGAGAGTTAACAAGATACATATGAACTTTCCTCTTTAACTTTCTGGTTTTAGATGCAGTTTTATTAACACAAAGCATCCACCTTCTGTAGCATTGCAGTGATGGGAAGAGGAGAGAAAATGAGCAAAATTTGTTGCCATGATCATTGAAATTAAGTCAGAGACCCACAACTAATGAATACAATCAGAGTAAGAGATTTGTGAGTGTTCAGCCCTAAATGAGAAATGTATAACAAATTCCTTTGCTCAAGCAAGAATAATTTATGAGGGAAGGGGACAAAATGACTGTAGATAGATGACATCAAGAAAATAGTTTTCCAGATCAGCAGGGAAGATGTACATATGAACTCACAGAAATTGTGACAACATGTAGAAAACTTGAAGATTGAGTCTAGCAAAATCCTGGCATGGAAGAGGGGAGCTGATACTGAAGTCTTGCTTACCCCTAGTGGAAAACTAGTGGCATTTGATCACTTCTGGGGTAGGAAAAGTCAGTTTTCTTCAATAGAAGGATCACACTTCGGGAAAGGCCCTGTACCCAGAATAAGCCAGTGAACTGGACCCAAAGTTTAAGGGGGCTTGGGAAAGAGAGAGACAGAGACAGACAGAGAGAGACAGAGAGACAGAGACAGAGACAGAGACAGAGAGGGAGAGAGAGGAGAATGAGAAATGAATACATAATGAAGAATTTGGAAGGAGATGCAATAGAGAGATGAGTGTGACCAAAATTCATTGTTTGAATTAATAAAAACATTAATTTTTAAAGCAATTAATAATTATCCCCTGGCCCTCAATATACAACCAAGTTCAAGATCATTATGTGAAAACTAGATTATCAAGTAGACCGAGAGAAATTTCAATACATTTCTCTCCTTTTTTACATCTTAAAATAATGGCGAGAGAATACTCTTATGCTAACTTTTTATTTGCAAAATGAAAGAAACAAAGATGTTTGTATACCATGTAGACCTTACTTCCAGCAATAAACAAAGAACAGCAATGAACAATAGTGATGAAGGAGAATTTTTGGGCTGGGGTCTTTTGTGTCTCACTAGCTTCATAGCAGAAAAAGAAAATATAATTAAACAGAACTCCAATATGTAACATTTCTTCTCCTTTGTAAGTTATAGCCCAGAAAGATGCAGTGCATCACATGAGAGATTGAGAGTTCTTAAAAGCTATGGTTTGGGATTAGCTTTTCACTAAGGAGCTTTCTCAGTTGCCCTGACTTCGTTCACAGTGTGGTTCTTCCTCTTCATCTAACAGTCTATTGTGATCAGTTTTTACAGAAAGCAGCTTCGTTAAATCAACAAGCAGCCTCCACAACTGCCGACCATGACTATTTTGAAGTGACACTTTTGTTGTGTAGCAATTTCCTCTGAGTTTAAACTCCGTTTGGGGAGAAGCTCATTAGATGTAAGGTGTTGAAAGGGAGGTGAAATTAGGAAGTGCTAAGGAGAGCTGAAATAACCGTAAGTTCTAAGGGAAAGCGAAACATTATATTCTGCAGGGAAGCTCATAAAGTTCAAGAGGCAAACACTGAAGGCTTTGGCAAGTCCCTGAGACTGAGCAGATACATTAGGCCACTCCCTTTTCAGAAAGATATAAGCATTAAGAGTGATGAGAGACATGCTCAGACAAGCTGGGCTGCTTAGAAGATGATCAAACTAGCTGAGCTACCTGAAAGAGGCAGAGGTTAATCAAACAGACTGAGACAACCTAAGTTAGCTGGAAAGTTCTCTCCATGCAGTTCATCTGTCAAAAAACAAAATTTCACCAGTCCATGAGCTTGCCCCAATATCAGGCCATAAAACTCGTACTAATACCATATCACCCTGAAAAGATCTGCCTCACAAGATACCTATGTAAAGTCTGCCTTCTGCTCAGTCCCCTGTTGTTTCTCACCTGAGCAGAGGCAACCAACCTCCCATGCTTTTCTCAACAAATATTTTGTGTAAGGTTTGTATGATGTGACTTTGTGGTAGTCCTTGACTTCCAATTGTCAGGATCCCTTTCCCTTCTGCACTCTGTATCTCTAGCTTTATGAGCTGTTATTCATTCTGGAATAGACTTTTGTTGTGATGCAAGCATCTTGAATCATTTATGCTCCTGAAAGTAACCCCTCACTTACATTCCCATAAGTAGAATCATTGATTTACCAACTGGGACTTTGGTAGCTTTCTTCCTTTGGTCTGCATAGTATTTCTCTGTAGGTCAAGCAGACATTTGCTTATGCATTCCCAGGAATATTGTCACACAATAACTTTTATCTCAAAGATTTTTTTTGAGTAGACAAATTTATACTGATAGGGTAAGGGTAAGGATATAGATAGTCAAAATTAATATTTTGTTCCTGACAATAAAACTCTCTAGCATTTTGAGGGCAAAGGGCTTTGTTTTCTGATTTATTCATAGTTAACTAAGCATATCACAAACTAATAATAGAAGATTCTGATAAAGTCTTTCTACTAAAATTTGGGAAAATATATTCTTTCTTGCCATTAACATAGTCATGGTTTTTATGTGAGAAAATACAAATAAAAAACAATGAACATTTTGAAAATATGGGGATAAAATAATGAGAAAGTCAAACAGCTGGAAAAAAATCTTTAAAAATGGTTCTCTTATATTTTTGGTTGTAAACGTAGCCTTTAACAGCTCACCTATAAACACAACAGGGTACATTTCTTCACAGACAAGAGAGGACAGAGGACAGAAGTCTATGGATACCAAATATTCTCCACTGGAAAGGGATTGTAGTCCAGGTTGAGATGTCTACAAGGAAGAACTAAGTACTGTTTTCCCAACCTTTCCAACCCAATATGGAATAAGAGTTTTACAAGTCATAGTCAACAAAAGAAAATGAAATTATATACACACACAAGACACATACTTTAAAATTTTAAGTCCAGCAGATACAAAAATACTATCTGACATACAATAAAAATTTTACTTTTTCTTGAGAATTTCATAAAGTTGTACAGTGAAATAAGATCATACTGGTCCTTGCTTCTCTTCTTCCAACCCCCCTCAATAATGCATTTCCTTCTCAGTTGGTGTGGTTCTCTGTCTGATAACCCACTAAGTCCTGCTAGTGTTGCACACATGTACGTTGCTGTGGGACCCTCCATGAGCAGCCATCAGCTTCCACTAGCTAACCAGTGTGGGAGGGGCCTTGAAAACCATCTACCCCATCTTTGTTGGAGTTTTGTATTTTGGATGATTCCTGTACAGGTGTTCTGCGAGCAAACATGGCTTCAATGATTTCCTGCATGCAATAGTCACTTCATGTTCAGAGACAGGATGAGACTACTATTCTGAGTTACCACACTTTGCTGTACACTGCAAAAATAAAAATAAAACATAAGGTTCTCCAGCCAAGGTCAAGAACACCTTGGTCTATGAGATATTTAGAAGTATGACTATTTAACAAAATAAAAATAATAGTTTCTATTTTGTTGGTGCTTCTCCAATTCTGCCAGCATGGTACAGGGATTTTTGTAGGGGTTGGAACATGGCTTACTTAGTAAAGTATCTGACTACAAACATGAGTAATGGAGTTTAGTCCCACAGAGCCTAACAGACAAAGCTAATGTAGCATCACCTCTAGGTAACCCCAGCTCAAGTGAGGGGCGAGGAATACTGACAAAACTCTGGATGTTATTACCCAGCCAATCTAGTTGAATGTGTACATTTTTGTGAACATTGAGATATGAGTCAAAACCATTCAACTCTACCCTCATGTACTATCCTTAGCTAGAAAAGTAGGCAATTCTTTCAGTACTGTAATATATGATTTTTTTCTTTTTTTAATTTTTTATGTTTTTATTTATTTATTTATTTATTATTAAAGATTTCTGTCTCTTCCCCACCGCCGCCTCCCATTTCCCTCCCCCTCTCCCAGTCAAGTCCCCCTCCCTCGTCAGCCCAAAGAGCAATCAGGGTTCCCTGCCCTGTGGGAAGTCCAGATTTTTTAAAGAATGATAATGAATAGGATTGTTTCCAATCAAACTTCATTTATCAGAAACTGCTTGACAAATTTACCGTATGGGTCACCACATATTGACTTATGTTCTAAGAAATCCAGGCCTTAGAGATACACCTACAAAAGACTGGTACTTAAGTACACACTTGTTGGAGGTAGAAGAACTTGGTAATAACATTGCTACTACTTTACCTAGTCTGCTATTTTTGAAGCATGTAACCTCTGAGGAGCTATAAAGGATCAATCACACATATGCATTTCATCCCTCCCAACACAGTCTTTCCCACTGACCTGAACAATTCTGAAATAATAAAACTCTTCTAGAGCACAGAATCTAGAGCAGAACATCATTGGTGTGGTAGTACTTTTGTTTGTGTCTATCACAATCCAAAGAAATCCTCATCTCTTCTTTCTTATAGCAATAAAAAAACAAAACACATTCAATTGTCTGTGTCATCTGTTGTTTTGTTTCTAGTTTAGAATCTCCCCCACAGAGCTTGTTCAACAAATTCTCTTGCAAAGTTATGTGTGTTGAGATGTTCAAGAATCTACAGAGGAAAGATCTAGCCTAAGAGATCTGCCTTGAAGTTCCTACCTCCATCTCTGAGGGCTGAACAGATCACCTAGGTACATAATGAACACAGAAAACTTCCTAGACCATCCCTTACTGTGTTGTTTTTGTTTAGCTATAAAGCTCGGGCAATTTTGCTCTTTGAAAATGCAAAAGACTGTTTGCCCCTGGAGATAAGCTACTGGTTTCTTTATCCTGAGCTGTAAATGAGGAAAAATATAAGGACGAGAGCAGCTGACAATGGGTGAAACCTCACCCCTCCTTAGAAAATATCTGAAAAGCTATTATTTTCTGGATATCTGAGTTTTCTTGGATCTCTAATTTAAGCATTCCATCACCAGGATACCATGCCACCCAGAGAATGAAGGATAAAATTATTAGCAGCACACGATGGTATATGATCCACTCTCAACTGCACCCTGAAAACCTCATTAAATATCCCCTACTCTCCTCTGATTATCCCAGTGGCCTACCAAGCAGTTTCTGTAACATCATAATAAAAAAAGATATTTTTAACTGGCAAATGTTCAATCTTTTAAAAAATTATTTGGTGGTAAGAATTCCATTTCTTGCTAAATAAAAAAGATTTTACGTGCAAGAGATTCAACATAAGTTAGCACAGAGCTTTGATTATTGTATTTCAGAGCCTGGGAGTCAAATGTAAAAGCTAAAAGAAAATTCTGTTCCTCTGTGGGAGAACACTCCGCAGAACAAAGACCTTTTACTACCCAGGACTTTTCTGAGTTTTAGATGTTGATTTTCCTCACTTTTCTTTTCAAGATCAGAATGTCTCTATTAGTGCCTTTTAGACAGGAATATCATGCAGAGAATTGAAAGGGCACCAGAGACTGGAAAACATGACTTACTTATAGATTGCATGCATTGCAATTTATTTAATTATTAAGTTATTCCAGTATACATATTCTTTGCTTTGCCTAAGAGGATCAGGTAAAAGTCTGAAAAACGAACAAGAAAAGTGAAAACTGAATTGATAATTTTCTTAGAGACTTTTTAGTTTTGATCTTTCTATTTTTAAAAGAAAAGGGGAGGGGTAAAGCAGATAAATAAATAATCCTATATATGACCAAATGTATATAAAACATCTTCATATATAGATCTAGATGATATGTCTATGGAAAAATATGTAACTTGGGTATATACATATTCATTATAAAATTCAGATAAACCTATATATATATATATATATATGCATATACACATTGAATGATATATACATTTCTGGTTATGCTTTTATGTACTTACACATGAACATAATATCTAAGTATTTTCTTACTTCTGTGAAATCTAAGACTTAAGTACTTAAAATTTACCCATTTAATTGAGTACTAGATATGAATAACCTGCAAGGAAAAATTAACATTGTTCTATATATACTTCAAAACCCAGACTTAAGTAGCTCTTCTACAGCAATATTCTATAATGCTAACATAATCTGTATCAGTGAAGTACCCTGTTTGTATTTACATACATAGTTCATATTAAATTCTTCTAAAATCACTTCCTTCTTCTGAATGGGGAACCATTATGAACTATCTGGATTATGAGAATAAATAATAAGGATAATGACTCTGCTAGTACAGTAAAGTTTTAGAAAATCCACTGGTGCCAAAATTGCTTCTCATAGCAACATTGTTTCCATGAGAAATAAAAATGTCAGCAGTCTCTACTGTCCAAATAAATATCCCTGGGCTTTGTGTTTAGTGTAAATATGAAAATTTCCCTAGAGCTCACTGAATAAATTTTAGAGATGTACACATGTGTATTAGTGGTGTTGCTGTGGCTGCTGAAAATTATGCAATCTTGAAAAGACTTTAGTGTTCTGCATGTACAAGAGAACAGACAACTAAAGACATCATATCACCCTCTTCTTTCATAAGAAAAATGTGGTGATTAAAAATATTTTACACTTTCTGAGGAGTGGATGGGGGTGGAGTAAATGGAAGGGTGAAGCCAGAGGAAGGGAGGGAGTGGGAACAGGGATAGCTATGTAAAATGAGAAAGGATTACATTTAATTTTTTTTTTAAAAAAGAAATAAAATATAAATGTTTAAGGAAAGAATATTAGCTCTAGAATTACACACTATAGATATTATAAACTCTTAGACAAATCACCGAATATATTGAAACATCATATTTCATGTTTATAGAAGAGGTATAGGATTAGCATCTTAGAAATTTAAGAGCTGAGAAAATAAAATACAAAAGTATAGTATAATAAATAATTGCTGCTGAGTATTTCTTAAAGTTAGTTATTCAATCAAACATTACTTCTAGAAAAAAAGTAAACAAGTGGTCATTTAAAAACATCAATACTTCAATGAAAATAACAATTAGGAAACAATAAAGAAATATGCCATTTTTTAGCACAACCCATAACTGGGGGGGGGGGGGAGAGCAGGTCACATGTTGCTTCTTCAGTGGTCTGGGCTGGACTGGGAGGAATGGGCTTCCTCCTTCCTAGAATTCTGTTCCCATTGCCCTGCCTCTACTTCCTGTCTGGTTGACCCGCCTATACTTCCTGCCTAGCCAATCAGTACTTATTTAAAACATGATTGACAGAATACAAACAATTCTCCCGCACCATCCTCCTTACCCTCTTTCGGGTATTTTTCTTTTCCTGTCCCTACATTTTCTTTTCTTTCTACTTGTCTTCCTGGTTAGGAATTCCTCATCTTTACTCAGTTTATCCGCTTCCTCCATATAGGGACTGATCAACAAGGAACCACAAAAGAACCCTCTGACAGGTCCTTTTTACCTGGAGACACTGTGTGAGCCTATAGCCATGGCCTAAGAAACCTCAGAAGTTCCTAACTGTAAGCAACACCCTAGGTTTGTAAACACTACTTTCTCTTTCTCTTCTGTCCTTGTCCTCATGTGGACTCCTTTGGAGCATTAGAGGAATTGTCGACTTTTGCCTGTTGCCCCTTTCCAGGGTTCTCTGAAGGCCCTCTTGCTTTACAGGGAGTCCCAATGGCTCTTTGGAGTGTGGACTATCGGACTTCCTCTCCCAGTCTCTCTTCTCAACTAATTTGGTTCTTCTTCCAGTAGCTTGACTCTGCAACTGAGGACAAAAATGCTTAATCATACTTTCTTCATCCATTCTTCAATTGAGGGGCATCTAGGTTGTTTCCAGGTTCTGGCTATTACAAACAATGCTGCTATAAACATAGTAGAGCATATATTTTTGTTGCATGATAAGGCCTCTTTTGGGTATATTCCCAAGAGTGGTATTGCTGGGTCCATGGGTAGGTTGATCCCAAATTTTCTGAGAAACCGCCACACTGCTTTCCAGAGTGGTTGTACAAGTTTGCATTCCCACCAGCAATGGATAAGTGTACCCCTTTCTCCACAACCTCTCCAGCATAGGCTATCATTGGTGTTTTTGATTTTAGCCATTCTGACAGGTGTAAGATGGTATCTTAAAGTTGTCTTGATTTGCATTTCCCTGATCGCTAAGGAAGTTGAGCATGACCTTAGGTGTCTTTTGGCCATTTGAACTTCTTCTGTTGAGAGATCTCTGTTCAGCTCAGTGCCCCATTTTATAATTGGGTTGATTAGCCTTTTACAGTCTAGTTTCTTAAGTTCTTTATATATTTTGGAGATCAGACCTTTGTCAGTTGCGGGGTTGGTGAAGATCTTCTCCCAGTCAGTGGGTTGCCTTTCTGTCTTAGCGACTGCATGTAGGGGCTTTGTGGGAGCCTAGGATGTTTGGATGCTCACCTTACGAGACCTGGACAGAGGAGGGTTTTCTTTGGACTTCTCACGAGATGGAGAACCCTGATTGCTCTTTGGGCTGACGAGGGAGGGGGAATGGATTGGGGGAGGGGGAGGGAAAGGGGAGGCGGAGGTGGGGAAGAGACAGAAATATTTAATAAATAAAGAAAGAAAGAAAAAAAAATGCTTAATCATGCTGTATGTGCTCAGCAAGCTTCCTGGGACATTCTATGAGAGTAAGCCATTTGCTGCCCTTCAGGCCAGTTAGCAGCTGCTTGTGGTACTTGGTGTACTCCCTGACCCAGGAGTTACAGTTAATCATAAGGAAAGGGCCTATAATCAACCAATTCTGGATCAGCAAGTACTACTAGGGAGCTCTTGGTAGTTCGTAAGCACAAGTTTTTACCTGATTTACCCTTGCCCACCTTTAAACATTCAGCTAGAACTTGTACTACATTAGACCCATTGGGACTTCTGAATAAGGCATGTATAAACCCTAGCATATTGGATCCCAATGCTTTTTTATAAGCTTAAATATATACACATAATTATTGACACACATTCTGCTTTTGTGTATGCTTTGACACAAACAGGAGAGAAAGCCACAGAAGCTACCAAGACATTAAAGACAGCAATTTTAGTTTTGGAGGTACCCTGGGCAATAAAAACTGACAATGGTTGAGTATATACGTCTGGAACCTTTAAGAACTTCTTCCAGAGCTGGAAAATCACACACTCAGCAGGGATTCCCTATAATGCCCAAGGCCAGGCTATTGTAGAAAGAACAAACTGCTTCCTAAAAGGAGAGCTGGCCAAGGTCCCCTCAGAACATAAAAAGGGTTCTCACCAAGACTTGGTGTAGGTCCTATTAAAAAAAAAAAAATATTATCACAACATTCCAGTTGTGACTGCCAGTTTCCAAAGGCCCAAGCTGAAACATTTCTGTGGCAGCTTAATTTCCCTAACCCCATAAAACCCCAAGCCCATTTACAGTAATGAGCTTCTGCATTGGAATCTCCTAGAGTCCTCTGACTTTGTGTCTTCTCACCCTCCACTCACTGAGAAATGGAAGCTGTGCAACAACAGGCAGCAGCAACAAGCCAGCAAAAACTACATCCACTAACAACTTATCAACTCTGTTAGGGAAATTACACAATTTTATGAAGATGTCAGTGACAAGAGAAAATAATCAAAACAATGTGGTTCTTGTTTTCAAGACTCTGCTTCCTCTGATATTGCTCTAAGTTTAATGTAACATCAGATACACATCACGCACGCACACACCATACATACATGCAGAGGGGAGAGAGAGACATGCACTCCACTGCCTGCCCTGCCTTCTTTTTTTTTAAGTCTATTTCCTTTTACCTAAAATTATCATTCTAAAAATAATGAAATTTATCTGCTTTTCTTTTATATGCATTTTTTCTGCATTTATGACTGTGAACCACATCCACACCTGTTGTCCATGGAGTACAGAAAATGACATCATATGTCTGAACAGGGTTGACAGGCAGGTGTGAGATGCTGTATGGGTGCTGGGAATCAAACTGCAATCCTCTAGAACAACAGCCAGTATTCTTAATCACCGAGTCATCTCTCTATCACCTTAAAATTTTAATTTCAGTTCATATTAACAGATTGCTCTGATGTTATGATTTATGCTGATTTTTAAAAGATACCTTTAAAAGCCTCCAAATCAATTTTTTCTCAAAAAACATTTCAATGTTTTTCTCAATACTCTACATTACTACATAACAAACTGGGATACTTCATATATTTCCCCATAAGCAATCCATAAAATCTGTTGTGTTCTTTTATAATAATTTCTGTGTTTTTTTAATGTTGACTTCATTTATGAGGTCACTTGTAATAAATGCCTCAGAAAAGTATCAATATGCACTTGAATAAACCTGTGAGTGAGGCAATGCTCATATCATTCCCAGGGATATGTTTATCTGCCTAGTTTGCAAAGATGATAATTTCACTAACTATAACATGTCACCCGAAGCCTCCCTGAGCTTTGTTTGAACATCTGAGACAGTCTCATTATTAATAAGTAAAATTGATGGTAATTTTTTTCCTCCCAAAAGGAAAACCTGTGTCCTCTTCTATCACAGTTGCTATTGTTCCCATGTGGATCAGGATCAGCCTGATCATCATGAAAAAAAAAAAAAAAAAAAAAAAAAACCAAGGTCCAATAGATACAGCACATGCCATGGTTCCTATGGTGAAAAATTTGAAAAGAATCTATCAGAGGTCAACTTCTGGCAAATGCTCCCCAGTTGCACTAAGGACAAGGATGGAAATAAAAATAGAGATGGAGATTGAGTCAGGGTGAGGCTGGAGGAGAGCATTGGAAGGAGAGGGGGCAGGAGAGAAAGAAGAGATAGAGATTTGTACATTACATCTTTACAAATTTATGGTTTCTAATATTACCTCTTTTCCATAAGCTCACATCTGTCAGTCCCACCCTCTTGAGTTTGCTCAAAATATTTTTATCAATGCAATTGTGGCTGATACTGTGTGGTGTTCAAGGCAGCACTCTAATATAAATCACTGGTGCCTAAACTAGTAAAAGTAAATTCAATCACACTCCTACATAGTCCAATAGGCTCACGATATAATTTCTTCTTCTTTGTTTCTCTTGTTTAAACATAGAAAACAAGAAAGCAGCTAGACAACTTTTCTTCAACTTATATTACCTAACAAAAATAATATGAGAACCAAACAATTTCTGCTATGAAATGAACAGAAAAGCATGAACTAGAAAGCCAAAAGGCATCTTTGTGAGGCCTGCAGTCACATAGGCAAAGAGAGCTGGTGCAGCCAGTCTCTTACTTTCTTATCACTGGGCAGAAGATGATGAGGAAAGAAGTGTCTACTCAATTGGGGCACAGGCTTTGTTATTTATGACCTAATTTTCAGCTCCTGGATAAATTTCAATCAGTTGTGTGGAGAGCGTAGGAGTTCTGTTTCACTGCTCTCTTCCTAGGCTCCTGAGAGCTGTGACTCTATGACACCCAGTCTGTCAACTGTAACAAAGGCAGGACATATTTGACATATGAAGAAAGAGCTTCTGTATCACACGCCTGCAGTAAAGTGGATGAAACTCTAATAAAATAACAAGTGTCATATAAGATTAAGTGGGACATGCACACCTCTCTCAGCATTATTTCAGCTCCCCACTATCAGACTCAAAAAACCTGCACTGAAAACAAAGGGAAGCTCAAACAAAACCCTCCTCTACAGGAATCTTAATGCAAAATCAAGAAATGGGATCTTGGTTAGTGGATAATGGTTGCTAATAATTGCCCCTATTCAGCATTATTCATTTCTTAAGTGAAATCTAGGTTTTGTTTTTTTTGCTATGAGGGAAGCCACTAATCATTTCCTTGGCATGCAGTCGCTTGAACAGTCTTCTGAGTTGTGTTCTCATTCTTCTCAAAGGCGGTCAGCACTCATCCATGTCTGCATGTACATTGTCCCCTTCAATAATAGAAAAGCCTAGTCAGGCATAGTGACTCACTGTGGTCATACTCCATCATCTCTGTTATGTCGGCACTTTACTTAATCATTGTCATCCGGACCCACCCGTTCTTGCTCTTTCCCACTACCTTCTCCTTCACAAATGTAGCAGATGTAAGTATGCTATTAATGATGGTCAAATTTTTCCCGTAGCTTGCACACATGGCTGGGTTATTTTTATTCATGAAGAGGTCTCAAATAGAACTAAAATCTTCCATTGTACAATTACTTTCAAATCACTTCTTTACCAATTGAATATAAATATTCTTTTAAAATATTTTTAATATAAATTTGAGTAAAAAGATCTGTTTCTTCTGTCTTTTGACTTTATTTAGACCCGATCTCATCTCTTCTCAGTATTTTCTCCTATTCATTGTGATCACTTCTGAAAAATGCTTTGAAACTAGATATTTCTATAACGTGTGATGGAGTTTCTGTGCTTGAAAAAATAAATATTGAAACCCAAAAGTTGAAAGCTGCTTCTGTAGAAATACTGCAGTCGAGCACAGAACCAAAGGATTGGGAAGTATGGCACACTACAGTAGGATATTCCCTTTTAAAAATCTTTTTTTCAACATTAGCTGTGATTTTCTAGGTTAGATCTTGAAATTTATCTTTAAGAATAAGATTTATAAAAATATTAAGTTAGTTGAAAATTATTCAAAGCTAACATTCAAAGGAAGGCCTCACAAGGCTGACCCAGAATGTAAGGTAGATTATCAGAATGGTACCAGTAACCAACAGTGATTGTGAGTAGGCCAAGAATTGTCATTATCAAAAAGCTTCCAACATTCGAATTCTGGAAAACTGCAGAGAACTTTAAAATTATCTTCCACTGTTTTATTTCAATGGAATTTTTCACATAAATTCTATTTATAATTCAGAACTTCATACATGAAGATAATGAAAGGTACCCTCCAGAACGAAATTTTTCCCCAAGTCTAATCAGTGTTACCCACATGATGGTCATGAGGCATCCCCTGGAGTATAGGAAATAGACCAGTAGACACACCTTCAAAACAGAATGACTCTCTCTTCCCAGTAGCTATCACCCACCAATAGTCCTTCACTCAGGGATGATACCTGCAAAACACATCCCTATCTGTGCTGGCTTAATATTGTACAGTTCTTGTGCAGGGAATGGCTGGTGCTCTGAGTTCACAACTAGAACAGTCATGACAATTCCAAAAGACAGGATTTTACAGCAACACTCTCTACTCTTCAGTTCTGACATTCATACACTTCTTATTCCTTGATATTCGTTAAGCTTGATAGTGATAGAGAGGGGTTAATAAAAAGGGCCCATGTAGAACTAAGTAGTTGTCTCTTATTCTCAGCACTTTGATCATATAGGCATCTCAGCAATGACTGTTGCCCATTGCAGCCAAAAGGTCTTTGGCTGAGGCCGAGAACAACTAAGATCTCTAAGAATAAATAGAAATATTTAGAGTGTCATTTGCCCACAAGTCCATTGAGCAAAATAATAGCAGGTTCTACTCTAGAACCTACAGTCATTTGACCAGGATTGCACTACCAGGAAAGAAATTTGACTCTGTGGTTCACTGTAGCTGGGTTCTAACAGCTCCCTCAGGGGAGGAGATGAGAAGGCACAGAGTCAGTGGAACAGACTTTGGGAGTCTGGCAAGTAGAAAAACAGACTCGTCTATGAAGCAATGGGGAGAGCTTCATATACTCTCCTCCCAGCACCCAGGCTGTGCTCTGAGGCACTGACATTGTATGTGTAATGATCTGTCACTTTAAGAAACAAGCCACACTCCATCCCTCCCCATCTTCTGAGGCAGGTGGGTCTTCTTTCCTGCTTGCAGCCTTAATCTCTCTCTCTTTTTTCTGGATCCTTCTCAGAGAGGAAGCTTCGGTATCTCTCTCTCTCGTTCTCTCACTCTTTCTCTCCTCTCTCTCTGTCTCTCTCTCTGTCTCTCTCTCTCTGCCTCTCTGTTCTTCTCTCCTTCTCCCTTCCCTTCCATAACAGCTAAATAAATATTCAACCTCACTCTGTATAGTGTATCTATCCATCTATCTCTTGCCCACTGCCACATGGCTCACCCCCAGGGAATCCGGGGACCATCCACCTTCGGAGATCTGCTGCACGGTCTCAAGCACAGTCCCTACCTAAGACTGACTGCTCTCAGGACCCTCCTGCTCACTGCCTGTCACAGCTGGAGATCAAGCAGCAAGCTACTTGGGGATCTGCAGCAATCTTTAATAATCAATTACATTATAGTCACCCCTCATTGGCTGGGTATGATAAAGACCTCTGACAGCACCTGTTGTTATGTGCTAAGGCAGCATTGCTTGGTCCCCCTCATTGGCTAGGCACAATCAGGACCTCTGACAGAGACTTTTGCTAGACCTACAGGCAGACTCCAGGATGGCTCATCTTTTGTCCTTGTAGTCAATATCTTACTATATATCCACTGCTTTTATTTATTACATGGACACTCAGTGGGAGCCAGAGTTCTTTGTTCAGGCCTTGTTGGCTCTGCCTCAGGAGAGCAACTAGACTGTGTCTGTCTTTGGTTGGCCTGCCAAAAATACTCTTACACCCCTCATCAATGACTACTAGCCCTTGAAGACCATTCATTACTGGAGATCTGCCAGGGAGGGGGAGTTAGGCGGTAATCTTTTGAATTTCAGATAACCAGGTATGTGTTACCTCCAGTAGAGGTCTGCAAAAGGGATTCCTAAGAGCCATTAACACTTGAAGAATCACCTCAGTTACTGTCCATGTCTGTCAAATATGCTACAGGAGACATTTAAACAAAATAAGGATTGACAATACCACCTACCAATTAAGACATCTGTGAGCATCTAGAAGGGGTCAAATAACCTTTTTATATTATGCCAAAGTTTTTCAAAAGATGCAGAGTCAAAGGCCATAATTTCTGCCCTAATTTGATCTAATTGGACAAAAAACAAACAACAAAAAAATGTGTGTTAGCTGCAATGAATAATAAAGAAGCTTAGTTGACTATGGGTTTTTAATATATTTAGACAGATTCTGGCATGCTGAACTAACATTCCTCATCTCAAAAGGCACCATACAAAATGAGGAAAAGCAAGGGTCACAAATGAGTCTTATTAAGGTACTTAAAGTAGCAATTCCTTCATTTAATAATAAGTCAATTTATGGTGGGGGGCAATGAGACCAAGAAAGGGGAGTATGTACAAGACCTATCTAAGGCTGTTCCCTCCTTGGTTGGAAACTTGTTGGTAGTAGGCCTGATATGGCCAATCTGTGACTGATGAATGGGATGAACAAAGTGACCTCATCCAGTGAGCTTGTCAAGAGTCACTGCAATGGTAATTAAGAGGTTTGCTCATGCTTGAGCTTCTGCCTGATTACTGTAAACCAATTTCCAGCGAAGAAAAGCAGCCAGCTCAGCACAGCTTTACCATGGCATAGCCACCCACAAAGGGAGTGGAACTGATGGGAATTGGCATATCTGGTCTTAACTGTGACCACACTCTCCTTAGCATGTGTTTCAGGGCCTGAGCTGTCTGTTTCCTCGTCCTCAGATTCCATAAAGGGATCAGACAGAGGACAGGTGGAGGTGAAGGAGAGGTTATCCATTTTACAGAGGGAGACAGACAGTAAGCAACAGTCAGAGAGAAGATGGCAGTCATTAGGGATAGGAAATTGTGTCACACCTTCACATTATATGCTAAGTGAGGGATTTCCATATTTCCATTTTTTCCCATGGCCATATGCCCACATAGTGTCTCTGGACAAGGGATGACATTCAAGAGCCAAGCCTTAGTTCCACCTCCTAGAAGGGTCAGCCCTTATGTGGAGGTACTGGGAGAACCAAAACAACTAAACAGTGCCTTCCTTACCAGACAGACAAACATGCCAGACAACACAAGAGAGAGAGAGAGAGAGAGAGAGAGAGAGAGAGAGAGAGAGAGAGAGAGAGAGAGAGAGAGAGAGAGAGAGGTCCTAGCAGTGTGAATAAGATTAAAACCCACTGTATAAAATTCTCAAGTATTGAAAATATTACTTAAAAAATGTTTTGCTGCTGGGTTGTCTTTATCTTTGCTAATCTATTGAGCTCCTCTGATACTTTTGTTGAAAGAAACTATATCTCTATGAAAAGTAGTATGACTTGAAAGAAGCACAATCAGACTCAAAATCTGAGTTCTAATAACTCTTACTATGTACATTAATTTGAATGCTTAGGGTTTCTAGAATCTTCACCTAAAGAACCCAAGATCTTAAAGTTTGAAGTGGGCATTTCTGTTGTCCTTCTTAGACTTTTCCCTAACCTGCACAGCAGCACACTACCACCTGGGTTTTTATTTTCCTGAAAACCTTTACAAGAGCCAAAATATTAATAGTCTATGTTTAATTGTCCATTACATGGTACTAAATTTTCTGTGATATTTCAAATGGTCACTAATAATTTGTTTTCCAAAATTCCTAACTCCAAAAATGACAAATATGATGCTCAGGAAAGTCACATTATCCAAATTTCTGATGTAGTAGGAGAAGCATTATATTATGATCTTACGTTGGAATCATTTATTATACTACTTCTTCTTTCTTTCTTTCTTTCTTTCTTTCTTTCTTTCTTTCTTATTTATTTTTGTGACATGATTTCTCTGTGTAGCTTTGAAGCTTGTCCTGGAACTCACTCTGTAGACCAGGATGGTCTTAAACATGCAGAAATCCACCTGCCTCTGCCTCCCTAGTGTTGGCATTAAAGTTGTACACTACCACTTCCTGGCACTTCTAAAGCCAACACTTTTCACAAGGCAACACTTTATATTTAAGCTTTAGTTAAAACAGATTCTTTCAGATACATGGCTATGCCATTTCCAAATGCTTACGTTGTCTTTCACTGACATTATCCTTGTTCACATTATCATGCATTTTCATGTGTGCCCAGGTGCACATGTGTGTGTGTGTGTGTGCGTGTGCGTGTGCATGTGTGTGTACCTCATCTGGAGATCAAATCAGGACTTTTATATGAAGAAAAATTTTTTATTAATGACCTGTATCACCAAGCCTCCTGATATTTTCTATCTCAACTCTCTCAAAAATAATTTTTATATGCTTGCTATTCTTTTTACCTAATTTGTATACATCATAGCTTACTGTAATCTGATACCTATAGTAGTTATTTTGCTAAAATTATTTTTATTAAATTTATCACTTAGGTAACAAATCAATTCAATATTCAATTTTAATCTCTGATTTTATTTTAGATACAATCTTAATTCTTTTAGAGTAGGCCACAGTCTCTGTATGAGGGGCAAATTGAGAAACAGTCTTTCCAAGCAGAGCACTAAGAGAACAAAATAAAGGACAGTACCAACAGCATATGCAAATGAGCTGATGTTCACTTCTTCAAACCAAGGGAGGGATCAGCGACAGAATTTCATATTGCATAGTAGACTCCAGTTTTATTTCTCCTATGTAGTAATCATTTCATATTCCCTCATATAGTATATGTTAAGTGTTTGATGTTTATTAAATAAACTCCCATCTTTTCTTGGCTTTTCAGCATCAAATTGACTAAAATTTTACTGATTTTAGTTGAATGAAGTTACATTTAGATGAAAATTTAGTCTGCATGAAATAGTCTCTTATTCTTATATTTGCCTAAGATAATGATACCAGTTTGTCAATAGTAAGATAGGAATTATTAACTTATTTTCATTATATCTAAGTATTATTTATGGTTCCTGGGTTCTATATTTGAGAACTGTGAAGCTGAATGTGACTATAAAGCCATCTCATTTAGTACCCTAAATTGTTGCCAATTTCATAATGCAGCCATTGCCCAGAATTAAAGAGAACTACATCAGTATCTAATGCACATAGATGTGTAGCTTAAACTTTGCTCTGAACTATTTTTAAGAGTCAAATTGTATAGGGTCTTTGATGAAAAATGAATATTGTTTCTATAACTAAACATTTAGAGATTTATTAATGTGAATGAAATTTGTCCAGTTAGAAACAATGGAGTAGTGGGCATGGTACACAACTTCAGGAAGTGGTATTAAACATGGATATATTGGCACCAGGG
Organism: Alexandromys fortis; assembly: GCF_014885135.2. NCBI lineage: Eukaryota > Metazoa > Chordata > Mammalia > Rodentia > Cricetidae > Alexandromys > Alexandromys fortis. The sequence goes on along the minus strand of NW_026068014.1, from coordinate 3,305,396 downwards.
CTAAATCATGATGGATATAGCTTGTCTTCAAATCTCAGCATGTGCTCTTCTGCGAGCTTCATCTACAAAAGCAAGCTTGAATTCTCTTCTAATGAAATCAATTTTGGCATGGAAATATGGGCTTTGTTTTATTTCATAATATTATCTTTCAAATACAATGTTTTCCATACCAGTGAAAGGGTTAAACAATAATTGTCATCCCAAGCAAATATAGAGTCAATTGCTTAGCACTACTAATATTTTTGTGTCTGAAGAACTGAAATATTCACATCCATAGAGCACTATTGATATATGTGTTTCAATATGGAATTGAGCAATATCAATCATGCATGTCTTTATGTATCTAACTTTGCTGCGAAAGACAACATTACAGAACTAAACAGATGGAATAAATTGCCATAAAGTGAATAACATGTGTTTAAGGAATCATACAGAAGAGACCACATTCGTATTTAAAACTGACTAATAGGATACATTACCAAAATATTTTAAAGTATAAAAGCCATGGATAAGTGCTCTTTGAATGTTAAACGTGGTGAGTAAGCAGACATTCTGGCTAACACTCTCTGTAAGTTAATGTTTTTCAATCTCTGAAAGTTAATCTATAATCCTACAGTGTATTTATTTAAAACTATGAAATTTAGAAATACATGTCATTTAAACATGCTCATAGCTCCTCAGACACCTTGGACGTCAGTAGTGTTACAACCATAGAAACTGCAAGTACTAACAAAGTAACACAACTAGTGGTCACCTCACTTACAGGGAGCAAGACTTCCATGGTACTCACCACAACCTTTCACCTCAAAAAACAAATCAGCATTACTTGGTCTCTATTGAAATAGCTGTTAAAAGCCCCCCTCACACAATTTGTTCCTATTTGACCTAACTCAGAGTTCACATAGAAAAACAAACAAACAAACAAACGCCTCTTAACAGAGTAATTGTTGAAAAATTCTGAGGCCAAGAAGTCAACAAAAATCAAAAATATCTTCTGGGAGTCAGCTATCCTTTGTGAGAAGTCCTCAAAGATCTGACATACTTTTAAAGATCTACAAGAGAATGCAATCTATTGTGTAGATACCCAAAAGTAAGACCATATTGTCTCACTTGGAAGCATGAACAGAGAACTACTTTCTTTCAACATTTTTCTCTCCACAGTAGAAACTGATGGGTGAGGCAGAGTTATGAACTGTGATTATGTTCAACAGATACTCAGGCATATACATATAGTCTTTGGTACTTCTAACAAATAATTAAATAAAATCTCTGTCAATCTGTGAATGTGAATATGGCCCAGAACCCACATATTTTAATGATGTTTCAATATGTAAACATCAACAAGTGTAATGCATCATTTAGCATATCTAAAATTGTCATATCATTGTATATTAATATACAATTATATAACTTAGATGTTAGGAATGTTCAATAAACTAAAAAGGAAAGAAATCCACTTCCCTAAACTAATGACCATGCCAGAAAAGCTCATAAGTAAACTGAGTCAATGATGAGCAACTGACATTTTCAGTCACAGAAATTTTTTCTGAACATCAGTTACTACATTTGCTTAAAATAACGCTGCTATACACATGAAATGTAATTTGCGCAAACAACAAATATCATGTGTTTACTACAGGAGAGAGAGAGAGAGAGAGAGAGAGAGAGAGAGAGAGAGAGAGAGAGAGAGAGAGAGAGAGAGAGAGAGAGAGAGAAGACACAGACAGAAAGAAGCACGGGGCCAGCATGTGTCTTCACCAGGTCCTCTATATATGTCATGGCTGTTAGCTTGGTAGTTCTCTGGGACTCTTAAAAGTGGGAGCGAATGTACCTCTGACCCTTTTGTCTGCTGTTGGGACTCTTTCTCCTGTTGTGTTTTCTTGTTCAGTCTTAAAATGAGGGGTTTTGCCTTTTTTTATTATACATTGTTTTGTCCAGCTTGGCTGTCTCTTGGGGGTGTGCTCTTTTCTGAAGAGCAAACAATGGGGGAGTTGATTTTGGGGAGAGAGGAGGTGGGGGAAGGCTGAAAGGAGTCGAGGGAGAGGAAACTGTGGTTGATATGTATTGTATGAAAGAAGAATCTATTCTCAATTAAAAAAAAGAAAAGAAAAAGAAATAACTTAATCTTTGGGCTGATGAGGGAGGGGGACTTGATTGGGGAAGGGAGAGGGAAATGGGAGGCGGTGGTGGGGAAGAGACAGAAATCTTTAATAAATAAATAAACTTAAAAAAATAAACAAACAAAAAAGTCAAAGATTTAAAAAAAATACAGAAGAAAGAGAGATAGGTAAAACCTTTAACGAAAGGAAAAAAATCAGTGAAATAAAAACCAGCTCTTTGGGAATCATCAGTATTGACAGGTCTTTGCAACAATAACGTTAATAAAAGACATTTGAAGCCAGGGAGTGGTTGGCACATGCCTTTAATCACAGCATTTGTGAGGCAAAGGCAAGCAGATCTCTGTGAGTTAAAGGCCAGCCTGATCGAGCTAGTTCCAGGACAGGCTCCAAAGCTAGAGGGAAACTCTGTCAAAATAAATAAATAAATAAATAGATAGATAGATAAATAGATAAATAAATAAAAATTTAAAAAAGGAAAGAAAGAAAGAAGGAAAAAGACATCTGAACATGCACAATTAAAGTGATTTAGCTAGTTAGTAATTTAAAATATCCCACACAAAATATTCTAAATATTTTACTTGCTCAGTCTACCAAATATTTCAATTTTTAAAAAATTTCTTCCTAAAAGCAGACAAAAAGAAAAAGGACAAGAACTGACCCTGACACTAGTGGTATAAGTAAGCTCTTACTAAACGTGAATGTTGTTTAATTGACCCAAAATAATCAACAAAGTAGACAAACTTAATGCAACAAAATTTATCACAGATTATTAATTACCAATAAAAAATATTTTTCTCTGGTACATGCCTTTAATCCCAGCACTTAGGAGGCAGAGACAGGCAGATTTTGTGAGTACGGGGCCAGCCTGGTCTATAAGTTTCAGGACAATCAAAGCTTTAACACAGAGAAACTCTGTCTCAAAAAACAAACAAAAGTTTCTCATAAGTACAAGATTGGTTTAGCATCCAAATAGCAATATACTATAACTTACTGATAGAATAAAGAACAGAAACAACATATCAAATATTCTCAAAATTGAATCCTTAAAGTACATTATATAGAAAAGATAAATTTCAATGAAAAAAAAGTGCTACACTTAGGTGTTTGGTTTTTTGTTTTTTTCTCTGTTTTTTTTTTTTTTTTTTTTTTTTTTTTTTTTTTTTTTTTGGTGACTGCTTGCTGTACTTTCTCTGGCTCTCCTCAATCTACTCTTAAACCTTATTTTTTAACAGTTCCCCAAGTGTTGCAACTAGAAATGTGAATTATTACACATACCAACTCATGTTTAAGCTTTAAAACTAAAAACCTTAGGAGTGTAAAATGGCTGACTATGTAAGAGCATTTGAGTGGAAACTTGGCTATCAGAATTCAATTGATAGGAAGCAGAAGACCAAATCCATAAAAGTTTCCTTTCACCTCCTCAAGCTCTCTGTGGCATGTGTATGCTCACACATAAATACATTGTTCAAACACATAATAACAGTAATCGCAAAGAAAATGAAACTCAAAATGACAATAAGGCATGGTATGATGCAAAAATTATACATAGCATAGAATATAATAAATAATGATCCAAATGTAAAATATAAACAGTACGAAGCATGAATGAAAAAAAATGTAAGAATTAGAAACATAATACTTAGTTGGTATGATTGTGAAGTAGTTCAAGCTCTGAAAGTAGATTGGCAATTCATCAAAATGATAAAAATAAATTACCATGTTTTCTAAATCTTCAACTACATGTATGTACTCAAACAAAGAATACATATATACAGGCAAAAGTGTGTATCTAAGTTGGCTGGACAGATAACAGTTAAAGGCACTGTCCTTGCAGAAGTCCCAGCTCCAGTCTCCAGCACCCACATGGTCTCACAACCATCCATAAATCAAGTTATAATTGATATTTTGCCCTCATCTTACCTCTGAGGATACCACACACATTTTGTTCATTAGCAAGCAAAATAGTCATATATATTAAATAAAATAAAAAATCTAAAAGTTTTAAATGTGTATTTAAGTGCATTGAAAACATTTCTTCATATCTAAAAGACTAGAAATATAACATAATTTTAAATTAATAAATTTTCTTCTTTCAAACATTGCAATATTATATAGCAATAAAAAGGAATGTATAACTTAAAGTAAGTATATATAAAGTGAATGACATTGTTGAAATACAGAAATACACTAGTATAAATAGACTATTCACAAAAATAACATATACCAAATAGTCCCATTTTCACTGAGTGTCCAGAAAAGAGAAATGCTTGGTGGCTAACAGGACCTGGACAAAAGGAAGAATTAGCTGCTATAGTAAGTGGTAAATGATTATATTGTACATTGTAGTTATGTGCTGAAATTATAAAGTAATGGTGTTTGCACATCCCTGGGAATAGGTATAGAATTGTCATTTTTTAAAAGAAATATTTGATTGGGAGGTTGCTTACAGCTTCAGTGGCTTAGTTCATGACCATCATGAATATGGAGCGGGACATCAGACAGGCAGGCATGGTGCATTAACAGTAACTGAGAACTCATATATTGAGTCACAACCTCTACTACCCTAACTTAGAGAAAGTGAGAGAGCTAATGAGAATGGGTGGGAGTTTGACAATTTTACATATTTACTAACAAGCCACACCTCCTAATCCCTCCCAAACAGTTCTATAAACTGGGGCCAAACACTAAAAAGGATGAGTCTGGGAAGAGACATCCTCATTAAAAACAACAAATATTTTTTATAAAGACTGCTATTCAATTTTCTGGCACCAATGGCTTATAAAATAGAAACTATTCATAAGGGCTAAATGTGACTAACTCTCTCTGAATAGTGGATTGGGGGTGCGGTGGGGAGAAAGTTGGAGGGAACAGGAGCGGGAACTGGAATTGTAAAATTGGAAAAGATATGTTTTTTCTTACTAAAATAAAATAAAAGATTTCCTAAGGTATTTATGAGAAAAATATGTGGTGCTTCAATACTAAGCCAAAGTGTTGTCAGAAATAAGTTAATATTGACAACATATATCAATGCATTTGATTCATGCTGATCCAAATATGTTTTCAGCTACGTTTAAATAAATGCAATGAAAAAAGATGGAACCTCATTTACTAGAAAGGCTGTGTTTTATTCTACTGTTCAGTATGTATTTTACAAAAAGGCAATCAGAATCTTACAAGCAGATTTACTTCACCATTTACTATTACTCATGTATCAGCTATAATTATTGCAAGACAAAGCAGATGCAATTGTAGTGTTTCTATATAAATATATTTGTTACAAAAATAGCAAAATTAAGATACATATATTTTAACCTAACATCTTGTTTTATTATTTCTGAGAAATATTAGAAGAATTTCACTTACTCTCTATGATTTGTTCTGGGCCTGAATGAAGAAAGGTTTTTTTTTTTCTTTTTTTTTTTTTTTTTTTTTTTTTTTTTTTTTTTTTTTTTTTTTTTTTTTTTTTTGCATACTGCTCCTGATCTTTGTGTTTGTTTGTTTTTTCAAGACAGGGTTTCTCTGTGTTGCTTTGGAGCCTGTCCTGGAACTAGCTCTTATAGACCAGGCTGGTCCCGTACAAACAGAGATCGGCTTGCCTCCTGACTGCTGGGATTAAAGGCATGTGCCACCACCGCCTAGTTGATCCCTGACTTCTAATGCTGTTTCTGGAAGATTCTTCCTCTCTCCATGTATTCAGTTATACTTTTATTCATTATTCAGAGCCAACTTAAATGTTAGTTTCCAGAAACCTCCTTTAACCTTTCCAGTCAAGAGAAAATAAGACATTCTCTCTCTGTGCCAGCAACTGCTTATTATACCAATAGAACACTCACTGCATTGTGCATCATTGTATATGTTCCTAATTAAACTGAGTAAAAAATACAGCTTTCTGTTTAGCTTTCTTTGAACGTAGCCTGGGGTCTAGCTCATATATATGTTAATGGATATTCATTGAATTAATTAAGGATAAACAAAGTCAAACAGGTAAATATATACCTGTGTTTTACATGTTCTCCAAGTTGAGGGATGTACAAAATGGGTTGATTCAGGGAATTACAGAAATATAGTCTATTTACACACACGAACATGCATACATGCATAATTTATCAATCAAAAGTTGTTGCATTCAATTTTCCTTGGCCTATAAATTTTAATGACCATGTATGTGTGTTTGTATAGTGGAGAGGGAGAGAAATGGAGAGAGAAAAGGAGAGGGAGTAGTCCAAAGAACAATGATTTATTTCTGTTTCCATCAAAATTTAGTAAATATCAATTTTCTTGATAACTTTTTGGAACCTAGAAAAAACATTTCTATATAAATATTGAGATCAAACTGGATCATCAAAATGACATTTCCAAATTACTTATGACGCCAGTTTATTTCAGAGTATATATAATACATAATTTTTGTATTCCTTAATTTGAAAGAAATTCTAATAGCTATTTCTGGTGTGTTACTTTAAGAAGGAATTACAATGTGTTAACGAAATAAATTCAAATACATAATGAGTTGTACAAATACATTTGGAATTCCCTAAATACAGAACTGCCTGCAAAACCGATATGTTTATCCCAAGTATGTCCCAAATTAAAAGATTAATCAGCCTTAGGATTTAATTTGCTAACAATGACTTGGAATTGAAGAGCACTGTAAGAGTCTTTTTTTTCCCTCATTAAAAACTAAATTCACACTAATTCTGAAGACAAATTAGATTTTAAAATCTGTGAGCTGCACAAGTTTGAGTCTGCATGTGATATACTTTCTAAAGGTTTCTCCAGGAAATACCCTTTTAATGAATAAAGTTCAACTCAAAACTTTCACACCTAGACAGAAAAATCAAAAGGCTTCGTTTTTAATTAAATGGGTTCTGATCTGTCTACCTTTATTTATTTATTTTTATCCTATTTGGTGGTCTTCTACTTAACATGAGGACCAGCAAATATAATCATAGGATGCCTTATGAATCAGAAGGGACTATTTCTGAAATCAAAAACATCACTTGTGTTTTAAAGGAGAAAATGTTTACTTTTGGAAAAGTTGATGACATGCCTTGAATAGAGAAATATCTTGGCTGAGTGCCATTCAATATAATATTTACTCATGACCTCTAGGCTTCAGATATGGAGATTAAAAGATTAAATAAATTCAGCAAAAGAATATTGATATTCTAATAGCTACTATTATAGCATGAAAACAATTAATAGATAAACTTGTGAAAAGCTGAAATGTTATATGATGTTAACTGTTTGAAGTAAATAAAGCTAAAATATAAATGCTAAATAGTTTTTTAACAGGAAAAAAGACAAAAGTGATAATATGCCTAAGAGGATTTCTGTCTACTAGAGCAGATATTTAAAATATTTTAAAAAGCACATAAGACAGAGTGTCAGCAAGTATGAATTTCCCGAGAAAAATTGTGCATAATGTGTTGGAATGCAAAAAAAAAAAACTATAGTAAAACAAAATCAAATTTTAAAATGTAGCTTTAATGGGAAAATTAATACATGTATGCTTGATAACTCTATAGCAAATAAAACATTTGATTTCAATTAGCTTATTAACATAAGGTGTTTAAAGACAGAGAATAAATAAATAAATAAATAAATAAATAAATAAATAAATAAATACTGTTAGTGTACAACAAATATGGAGCTTTATTTGGAAATCGTTTTCTTAGTCAAAGCAATATACTCATACAAAAGAAGGAAAATTTATATACATAAGTGAGCATTGCAATAAATAAAAATAGATACTGGACATGTACAACCAAATGATGTGATTCAGAAAAATGGAAAAGCAGAAATAATCTGAACACAAATTTAGAAGAAGGAAATAAATGACAATGAATGGACAAGAAGCAAACCAAATATAGACTAAAAACAGCATTAAAGATGAGGAAAGAACAGCCTGGGTTTTAGAATAGGTAATTGTGAATGTGCAGCATTAAATAAAAGATCTTGGCCCTTGGGTGTTTTAAATGGAGGGTGAGCCCAAACTGAGAAATGTGATGTTTCTGTCTTCTGTCTTCCCATACCAAAGGGCCTTGATCTATATTAATTCATTAATATATAAAAAAAGAAGATTTTTTTTACTTAATTATTTTTACCAGAGTTTTGAAAGGGAAGAAGTTATTTTACTGACCCCTACTGACTCAGAATAGCACGTATAACTGAAAACGTACTGTGTCTACATATATTCCAAATTTATGGTGAATATTTGTTTTCTAGGTTGCCTTCAATTGGTTGCCTCCAGGGAACTACTATAAAGCACACATAGATCAACACACACACACACACACACACACATGCACACACCACATTATCCTGGGTGAGGTAAATGGAAGGCACATATATACACATGTATGTGTATGTATATATGAAGATTAAAGATATTTGTTTCGTTTATCTTGTAAAACCTGATTAAGTGGTGTAGGAGTTCCTTCTGTTTGTGTGTTGCTTTCATTGGATAATGAATAAAGAAACGGCCTTGGCCTAGTTGATAGGACAGAACTTAGGTGGGTGGAGTAGACAGAACTGAATGCTGGGAAGAAGGGAAGAGAGAGAGAGAGAAGCCATGGATCTCCTGCCTGAGATGGATGCTGGTTAGAATCTTGCCAGTAAGCCACAGTCACATGGCAATACAGAGATTAATGGAAATGGGTTAAACTAATATGTAAGAGGTAGCCAATAAGAAGTTACAGCTAATGAGCCAGGTAGTGTTTAAATGAATACAGGTTTAGTGTGATTATTTTGGATGTAAGATAGCTGGGTGGCCAGGATGACTAGCAGCCCTCTCCTCCTGATACAGAATGGCCCCAGGCTGCGTGCCAGATGAGGGCATAAATCACAAAACAACCCCACACCAGTTTGGAATTATGATTAATAAAAGGGTTATTTATTTAAGGGGAAAACTCACAGATCACTGTCCCAGACAACAGCCCTCTATGTGACCAGCCACCAAGTCCAACAGCCGGAAGCAGGAAGCAAGAGAATGAGAGCAGGGCTACCATTGCTTGTTAAAGCAAAAGAGAACATGTCCAAGTGGGCTGGAGTTTTAAGGGCTATTGGCTGAAGGAGTGGAAGGAGCTCCCGTAGCAACTAAGGAAGGATAATGCATAGTAAAATCGGATACATTATTTTCTTAAACATTGTTTAAATTCTTAAACTGGCTGAGTACACAGTATGAAAGCAGATTGGTTTTAAATACTCTCAAAGTATATGATTAACTGAGTTGCAAGGTTAACAGAAGTTCAGAAGATATATTTTCTGAAAAAGTTATTCTTGTAGATACAACTAAAACGTAAGTTAGACTAACATAATAAGAGCAAATATTTAAATATAGATACAAAATCAGGTATTTAGAGAAAATATTGTCCCTTATATTACAAACATACAAAGAAACACAACTATTATGAAAGGGTATAGAACAACACGACAGAAATGAGAACATACAGACTTTGCAATTTTCAGAGATGAAGCCATAACACTAAAAACCTTAAAAGAGCAAAAATGAGAAACAAGATTAAATGGGCAACAAAACTACTTCCTAAATAAAGGTAAGCCAGGACTGATGGATTCACTGCTAGACTCTACAAACATTTAAATTTCTAAGACTAATTTTTTTAAATCAATTCTAAAAATCTCAAAGATTCTATAATTTGACACCAAAATCAGGAAAAGACACAACAACCATAACAAAAAATAAACTAGACCAGTAAATATCCTTCATGAAAATAGAGCAAAAATTTCCCATCAAAATGTTTGCAAACAAAATAAGTGAAGTCATTTTAAGTTTATGTAAATCGTGATCTCCTAAGATTGGTGCTGCCAGCACAAGCATTAGAAGTTGTGAGGTGGAAAATCAGAGTGAGAAAAGACCAAGGCCAAATGGATCTAATGTGTCTTCATGGCAAAAATAATTTACCTTGTAGAAATCTAGGCTATAATAAGTACAAACATGTAGAAATGTTTTCAACAATAGTTCATTAGTCAGCCCTTCATAGCTGATACAACATGACTGAAAAAAGTAATATAGATAGAAGTTTGATTTTTGAGTCAAGGCTCTAGCTATTTTATTTCCCTGGTCAACTGGCTATATAGTTTTATTAGATTTTAAAATTATTATTATTTTTAAAGTCTCACTTTGTAGCTCAGACTGGCTTAACACTCACCTTCCACCACAGGAAGCACAAGAAAACTTCTCACACCATGACAATCACACCACAGCAGGAAGACACAAGCAAGCTTCTTATACCATGACAGCCAGCCTGGTGAAAGGACTGAAGAAATGATCATATCCTTTCAGAACATGTCGCTAATGACTTACTCTAGCCAACTAACACCTATCATCTAGTTTCTACCCCTTCCCCATATTACACAATCCAATTAGAACCATAAGTGAATCAATCCACAGCTGAGACTAGAACTCACAAGTCCAGGCACTTCTTCATACTTCCACCAACTATACACCCAGCCTTCAACTCAGGAGACTTTGGGAAGACACTTCTACAAATCATAACATATGGGAAAATATCTAGCACATCCACAGTGGCATAGCAAAGTTAGTGCTTACACAGACACTTCAGTCCAGATAAGGGCTATTCAGTATGTAGATTGACATATACATAAGACATAACAATTTGACATTAGAATTCAAATGGAAGACAATGATCATCTCTTAAGTGCTTTTAGGTAGAAGAAAGATTTGGGAAAAATATATTATTTGGGGGAAATGGTCATTAACAAAAATCATCCCAATATTTAATGCATCTAATACCAGAAAAATTAACCATTGATTTGAGTTTTAAAAGAATAAGAACCACTGGATATTAATAAATAGTGAGTAAACTGTGACTTTCTGACATGATTGTGGACAAGAGTGTTGGAAATGAAACATCTTAGGACTGAATAATCAGACTTCATCCTTCTAATATTACCATGTATTTGTTGCAACCTACCTCTATATACATCATAGATATCACAATCACCTGTTTCAATACCAACCCTTTCAATGTTGTTTTTACAGGGACACAATGATTGCATAATGACATACAAAAGTTATTCACGATTGGAAGGTAATAGAGTAGGCTCAGTCTATCACAAAGGTCACATTCTTTATTTAGGGTAAGAATGGTAAACAGAAAATCTAAATCAACATACTTACAAAAGCTACGTGGGTGCTGAATGTGACAAATCAAGTATTAAATAGTAGGTTTGGAAAATGAGTGGTATTACACCAAGGAAGTGGGCCGGGTGTACAATTTACAAGGAAATAACACTGGGCAGCAATTATGGGGAAGGAAGTCGTTTGGCACATTTAGGATCAGCTGGATGAAGACTAGCAGATGGCAGTGGGAGAACTGAGAATGCAGAAACGTTATTTGGAGGCAGCTCAGGAGACAGTGAAACTCTGGGATCAAAGTTAAAACTTGCTCAGACCTTGACCTGACCTAAAGGTGTTGCTTCAAAGCTTTGCATAGTGATCATGATAATATGATTTAAGGAAGATTTTATATTGTTTAAAGCTTAACTTTGGTGTTATCTTTTAAATAACAATGCCTTAAACTTACTACAAAACCATACGTAACAATATGGTCGTGTTTTAATATCCTGTCCAGCTTATTAATCTTTAATTTTCATTTTTACACCATTGTCATATTTCAACTTATTTATCTAGAAGTATCTGTTGTTCTCATTATATAAACAGATATAAATAATACAGGTTTACTGTAAAAACAAACCATAGGATAAAACATTTTAAAAGAAAAGTAAAAATCAAAATCACAGCATAAGTAGAAAATCACTAATCATAGTATAAATGTTTAAAGTTATTTATGTTCATATTTTTAAACAACTTAATTTCCAATTCCCATTTTATTTAAATTATTTTGGCTATTGTTTGGCTATGCTGTATTTGTTTTGTGAAACACATTAAATACTGCAATTCTTCATAAAAATGGAAGTTTTCTTCTCACTATAGAAATTCTTTAAACTGTTCTCTGGGAATTCTTGACTCAAAAAATATATAGAAATTAAGAGAGTTGGGAGGGGAAGCATATATGTATTTTTATAGTATGTAAATTATTACAATGATCCATTAAAATGAGAACTTCAATTTTAGGGTCAATTTACCACTTAATCACAATTAGTGAGTTCTGGAAGACATATCATAGCAAGTGGATGACTTATTTCCACACAAAATGCCTCCTGTGATTACCATGTTTCATGTTAATAAAATATTCCATATTAAAAAGTTATAGGATGGGTGAGATAGCTCAATAATTAGGAATTCTTGCTGTGCAAAGTTTAGAGTTGAGATCCCAGCACCCAGTCATTGTTCCCTACACTCCTGTAACCTGAGAGATAGGCAGAGACTGGAGAATTGCTAACATTTTCTGTTTGTCAGCCTATCCACAAACCAGGGTCTTCAGGAACTATAGGGGATGTCTCAAAAGAACGAGGCAGAGAGTGAAAGAGGACAACTGATGCCTTCCTCTGTCCCATAGGACACAAAGGCACGCAATTTCACACATTTACCTGTAAACATACCCCCTACACACATACAAACATGCATTCACACAGAGATAAAAGAAGTTAAAGATGCTCTCCAAGGATAAGTAAAAGGCAGGCACTACTATATTGAGGAAAATCAATTAGTTAGCATTATAGATACTATAATCGTCATAAGGTTTCAACCTGGTGTGTCTTAGGCATGAGGTAAATATTGATTAAACAATGCCTGGATAGACTTCATCCCCATGCAATAGGAGAGAATTTATGCAAATTGTAAAACTAGCTCACCACTCATGGCCACTGAGACCATGGAATCTAGAAGAGCACCTAATGCAATCATTTTCCTAGACCGGTATAATTTCTTACTGCATAATTCTAAGAACTTATAGATAGAAGTGAGCATAGCGCTCACCCCCTCATCAAAGAAGTTTCTCAAGAAAACCACAAGTCAAAATGAAGAGAATGTGGGGTGCCCAACCCCAGTTGATACATCTACAACACAACTCTTACATCTTAGGCACAGGGAACACCACAGAGAATGGTTAGAAAGATCATAAGAGCCAGAAGGCCAGAACAGAATATTGACGCCAGATAGTGTATATGACCGGAAGCTAAGCTCAGAAAATCTCAGCAATATGTCTGTCTTGAACAAAACTCAAAAGATGGCTATACCAATTGTCATAACAACATTGATTAGGAATTCCCACAATGTTTGATGCTTAGAAGAGAAACAGGAAATTAGTGACAGATGATAGAAGGAGAATTAGTCATCTCCAAGAATCTGACTCCTGTTAAATTAGTCAATCACAAGAGGTCAGCCATAAGCACATAGGAGTAACACTAAATGATTTCACCTTGTTGTAAAATGTGTGTGTGCCCATGTACATTCATGCAGGTGTGTGTGTTTGTTTGTGTATATGTGTGTGTTTGTGTATGTGTGTGTAACAACTATAAGAATAAGAGGCTTTGATCTTAAGGAGTCTTAAGTAGGACACTGGAAGAATTAGAGGAAGGAGCAGAAAGAATACATGGTGGAAAGTATTCATCTCTGATGTTCTCAAAATAATTAAAACAGAAAATAATTGTGATCTTTGATCCAATCTCCCATTTCAATATTTGATTTTTTATGTATATGAACCCAGCTATCTTGAGCTTACCTAAGTAGAAATGTAATCTTGGCCAATAATAAACAAAAATTGACTAAAAAAATCAGAATTTATTGTCTTTTTCATTATAAATACCAAATGAAATATAAATACTCAAAGAATTCCATATTTCAAATGTGTTTGATAGTGATTTCGTTGCACTGAAATGTTGCACTTCTCTCAAAGAACTCATGGCATCAAATTGGACAGTTTTTTCCTGAAAGACATAAGCATAAAAGAAAATAATACATTCATATAAAAAGGACTCTGAAAGTTACTGAAATTTATGCTACTCTTTTGATAGGCTAACTCCTTTTGTGTCTGAAATGAAAGTATTCTTTTCATCATTTCTTTCCTAAAGTATTAAATATATACAAAAAGCTTTTATAGAAGTTAATAAAATTTATGTAATTCTTTTCAAGGAGGGAAGGTTGTTACAGAATGCTGCTTGTTGGTTCCCCAGCCACCCAGACTCCTGAAATAACCATGCAGAAACTGTATTAATTAAATAACTTCTTGACCCATTAGCTCTAACTTCTTATTGGCTAGCTTTTACATCTTAATTTAACCAATTTCCATTATTTTATATTTTACCACAAGGCCCATTTCCTACCAGCAAGTTTCTCGCATATCTGTCTCTAGCACCAGCTCCATGGCTTCTCAAAACTCTGCCTTCCTTCTCCCAGCATTCAGTTTAGTTTTCTCTGCCGGCCTCTGTTCTGCCCTGCTCTGCTATATGCTCAAATCAGTTTCTTTATTCACCAGCAGTATTCACAGCATACAGAGGGAAATCCCACATCAGAAGGTTTCATAAAATGTCTATGTTATATATAGCCCTCATAATTTTTTAACAACTGTCAAGAAAACACTTTAGCAGTAAACACTTAGGAAATATGGCTTTAAAATCAATTCAAATGCTGGGTGGTAGAGACACACACCTTTAATCCCAGCACTTGGGAGGTAGAGGCAGGTGGATCTCTGTGATTTTGAGGCCATCCTGGTCTACAAGAGCTAGTTCCAGGACAGGCTGTAAAACTACAGTGAAACTCTGTCTTGAAAAACCAAAAAAACAAAAAATCAATTCAAATAAATTAGTATGACAATTTTGATAATGTAACTGTAAGAATCTAATATTATGTTTCATATGTTTATGACAAATGTTTATTTTTTATTTTTAAATATCAATTAACTAATATTAAAATTATATTTTTTTATTTTACTAGAACAGTAAAATTTGGTATTTTTATATAACATAGTGTCTGATTCTAAAAATATTATATAAATTCATATCATTTTGATTATTTAGAAGTCTTTAGCTTTGCTCATTAGAAAGTATTATCATTTATAAAATTTCAAACTTTCCTTTTAGGTTTATTTTGAAATATTTCTGTGTAAGTATACGAAAAGAAATGATTTATTAGATATGAATTTTGATGTTATTTTTTACATAAGACAAGAAATGTAAATTTCCACATTACGACATGTGCAAAACATTTCTTCAAATATATATATATATATATATATATCACCAACTTTTTAGATTTCAAGGACACTTGTTTTGTTTTCTTCTAAAATGAGTCTGAAGAACTTTTAGAGGAAGTTATAGAAGAGTCCAACTCTACATCCCGGTTTAGCTCTGTTTTTTTTTTTTTATTTTTCAAATGACAGTAATAATTCTTTCCTTTCTAATTCAGAATACCTGGGTTGTGATATAGAAATATGGTAATGATCTATCACAGGCTGAACAACTGTTCTTGAAAACCTAGCTGGACTTCCCACAGAAACACTTATGCTTAGGGAGTTGTACATGCAAAGCCATTTCCATCATAATTTGAAGGCTCTCTTTTTTTTCCCAGAGAAAGTTGTTTCATAAGGAGCAGAGGGGGTCTTTTTTATATAGATATGTAACAACTGCCAAGCTAGCCTTTGATATCAATGACCTGAGGTCTATGTAGAATAAAGGACTTCCACACATCCATATGTTTGCCCACTGAAAACAATCAATTTGTCTGGTTTACTTAGGGCTCACATACAGACCTCTAGAAAGAGGCCAAGAACTTTGGAAACAGAGGAGAGAACAAAATGGCAGGAAAAATGCCCTGACAGAATAAGTTAGTTTCCATCTGATGGGACAAAGAAACTAGCAAGTAAATAAACAAGCAAAAGATTTGGAAATTCCCAAATAAATTTATCAAAATGTTAGCTCTGTAGAATAAGACTTTTTCTGGCTTAAATGTACAAATTTTCAGCTGTGAATTAAAATAATGCGTTTCACTTTTAACAAGAAACTTAAGAGTTAAATTTATTTGGTTATAAAATGCTATTTGTTACAATAAGATGATACTTGAAGTTCTGTCTAAAAGTAAAACATATGTCTATAAAGTTCATTCATTAGCTATTTGTCCCCCTTTTCATCATCTAATTGCCTGACTTTTCTATAAATATGCTAAAAGGGAGTAGAATGGATTAGTTGAGCTCAATTTACTTCTCTGGACAAGAGCTGAGCAATTAAGGAGATCAATCCTATTTATAATAGTTCTGATTCCAGCATTTCCCAGGTTAGAATGCCTTTTTCTTTTTTTATTCAGAATATAAAAGTCTCACATATCACATTGCTAATTAGGAAGCTTTCTTTTTCATTACCCTAGCTGTTAATTTATCTCTCATTGTCCTATCACTGAACAAAGTAGAGTATTTAAAAGGTAGCCTAAAAGTTAAAGAAATTAAGGATATGCCCTGTGTTAACTGTAATGTGCTGAACCATCTTACCAGGCATTGTTCTGTGATAGACATAAGCTAAATCAAAGCACATCTGTGATGAACTATTTTCAACTTCTGCACATCAAGTGAAATGGCTACTGGCTCCATATGTTGTTTATTCTGAGATATGAAGGATATTTTATATTAAACATCTGCCTGCATATTATTTCTATAACCACATTCATTTGAGGAAAAAAAGTCACAGACTTCACTGAGAGCTTTTTATAACCTTTAAATATATTCTGCAATAACACTTGCTTTAGATTGACAATGAGCCAAGCTCTCGGCTTTGATATAATTTTCAGAAGGCTTTTGCTGTCAGAATTCATGATATAGTTCATATCTCTGCCAAGACTGATAGTGGATGGTAGCCAATAAGACCAATAAGTAACGTAACCTTTACTTTTCCCATTTATAATTTTAAATTATTTTATATGGAGTAAAAAAAATAAAACCTTCAAATTTCCTCTTGAGGTGGAGGTAATTTTCAGCCTCGTTTTTTTTTAATACCCAAGACTTTTTATGCCAATCTCGATATATTCTTCAAACAAACCATGAGTAGTGTTTGTAAACTTTCAAAATGAAATTTCAGTCATTTTTCCTTGAATGCACCTAGCACTGTCTAACTCTTCACTAGTTCTTCGCATAGCTGCTTGTATTGTTTGGTTGCCTTTTGACACCAAAAGAGTGCACTACACCTGCTCATGGAATGTAGACATCTCGTTTCCCAAAACTTTTCTCTTAAACACCTACACACAGTGGTGTCAGCCAAAGTTGCTTGCATTTTCTGTATTCCAGAAACACAATCAGTTAAATCCCTCTTTTGGAAGTCAGTTCTCTTTACTTTTTAAAATATTTTAACTGTTACACTATCAAGCCTGTGATTTGCATCATTAAATAAACTTATTCGTTGGTGCCTGAGCTGTCTTTATTTCTTCTTTCTTACACATTCCAACCTTTTTGTTTGTTTATTAGACATCATAATCTAAGAATCCATGTCTCATCCTAAGAGATTCAATGTTATCTTTAATCATTATTTTAATTGATCTCAAAATTAAGCGAAAGATGATTTGTAAAGTTGTTTTCATTTAGAAAGTGATAAATTTAGGACTTGGAAGATGGATAGATCAGCAACAAAAAGTACTTGCCTGCCTGCAAACATGAGGACATGTGTTGGAGGAGACCACTCATTTGGTCCTGGCTACCCAAAACCAAAACAATCACATAGAAATCGAATTGTTTGCATTACTGTTTGGCCAATAGATTAGGCATATTTCTAACTAACTCTTAAATCTTAAACTAACCCATCTCCATTAATATGTGTATCACCACATGTCTATAGCTTACACGATAAAGTTCTGTATTTGATAGGGCTACATGGCTTCTCACTGACTCTGCCTTCTTTCTCCCAGTGTTTTGTTTAGTTTTTCTGCCTAGCTCTATTTTGCTAAGCCACTGGCCACAGTAGATTTATTCGTTAACCAATATAATCAACACATAGACAGAAGGACTTCCCATACCATTTCCTGCTTCATAGAAAAGTCTACCAGATACCATGGGCAAGTAGGCTGAAGACAGATACCCGCAACATTAAAGAATAACTTTGGGTGACTATCTAGGAAACTAGATGTCTCTGTTAATACTAGAGTTTTGGAAGTTGCTTACAATGAAATTTTGTTACCTGTTAACTTAGGTAATGTTATATCCTTCTGGGACCTTTGACACTGTTGAAGAAAAAATAGTGATAGTAGTTTTTCTTAGTTATGATAAAAGAATCGATATAAAACTTTAGACTCACAAAGATAGGATAGATGATAGACTATTTTCCTTAATTTGCCAAATGTAAATGGACTAAATATTGTAAGTGTAATTCTTGGTTGATAACTGTTTTGTTAAGGTAATATTGCTATATTAAAGTGAAAACTTTCCTTTTTATTTAGACATAAAAGGAGAGGTGATGTGGGAGGTCATGTATGCTGTGAATATGTTTTATTGCCATTTGTTAATAAAGAAGCTCCTTTCAGACAATGACTTAACAGAGTAAAGCTAGGCTAGAAGAGATATAGAGAGAAAGTAGGTAGAGTCAAGAAGAAGCCATGTAGCCACCACTGCAGACTGACACACTGGAACCTTTGTGGTAAGCCACAGCCATATGGTGATACACAGATTAATAGAAATGGGTTAACCAAAGATATAAGGGCTAGATATCAATACCTTAAGTGATTAGTCAAGCAGTTATTTAAATAATATAGTTTCTTTGTGGTTATTTCAGATCTGAGCTTCCATGAACAAACAAACAGCCTCCCCAACAGATATGTTTAAATTCCCAGAACCCATGTAAAAAGACAAGCATGGTCATAAGTCCTTAAGCTTGAGCATTATAGCGCAGACACAGAAGTGTCTCAGGAACATGCTGGCTGTATAACTGATATAAGAGGTTCTCTTTCTGTTTACTGAGAGACCTTTTTGTTACGGCCATAGGGCAGAAAATAGTAGAAGGTACCCTACATCCTACTCTCGCCTCTGCATGTTTGGACAGGAGTGAGCACACTTCTTCCTATATGCATGTACCATATAAATGCACAGCACACATGCACACACACACAGAGTGAGCGAGCGAGTGAGAGATAGAGTTCTCAAAGCTATCCAGTGATTTTTAATGATAATTTTATTCAGGCATATGTTCATAGGTTTGTCTGACTATATGGCACCTAAGAAGGTCAGAAGAAGGCATCAGATCCTCTAAAGGGCAGCAATTGTTGGTCTTAACCATTTGATCATTCTCCACAGCTCCTAACCAATCTATAATATCAAACTCAAATGACATCGAGACAGACAGTTTTGAGGTCATGCTTCCACCAATTAGGAGTAGAGTAGCAGATCTATGGGCATAAGGATAATAATCCTGAAGTCTTGAGATTTCAGGAAAGATCTGGTGGCACCACAGAAACTGTCTGTTTCATACCACAAAGAGCAGTTTAACCCAGAAGAGAATAGTCATAGAAGAACTGAGCAGGAATGGGCTTGTCTGGAACTATCATATGATGACAGTGATATCCCATTTCAAACACTTGGAGTCATCTTCCAACATCTTTCCAGAACAACATTTTTTTCAGCCCAACAAGCTCACAAGATACTGTTAGCTCTTTGGCAGGCTGGTACAAGGCCATGGTTAATGATGGTTTGTTAGTTCAAAACAAAATCAAGGCAGGGATCCAGCCATTTTCAAAGGCAGATCAATTTGTCTGTCAACAATTGTTGTAACAAAAAATATATTTGCCAGATATGTTTCTGGCGTTGAAAACACATCATCGTAGGAAGAACTGAACTCACAAGCTTTCCATCGGTCACAAATGACTATTGCACCAGACTCAAGAACTTTAGTGACTTAGGGGCAATACCACTGCCAGTCAATTTGTGGGCATCCTGGAAGGGACGGCATAGTGATTTAAGTTGCATGAAGAGATGATAGGACACAGAGCATTGGACAGTATGGTTCTAATGGTAGGACATTTCCAGTGCTCACAGGTTCTGTCCTGTTCCCTTACATCTGTTCTTTTAAACATTTATGGGCAGATAAAATCTTGGAATAAAATATAGGTAACTCTTTTACATTTAGCACACATGGTTTTCTATTCACATTCATTTTGTCATTTGACAGAAAATTAGTTTAGAAATGTAAAAATAGAAAGAATTATAAGATCTATTGTAGATCTATGGGAGAATGAAATTAGACTATGATGATTTGGGGGTTCAGATAACATTCACCCATTATTTAACTCATTCTTTCAGAAAACATTAATTTAATGTCTATAATATGGAAAGAAAAATGTCAGTTTATAGGGAAACAACCATGATTTTGCCCATCAAAGGGCTCTTATCTTGAAGATAAGGTGGGCTTACAGCCTAATATTACTTGCGAATATGGATAAATTTCATGAAGAACGCATAGGGCACTTTCAAGGAATAACACAAAATATAAACTCAATGAGAGGTACAACCTTTTGACATAAGTTACAAAAGAAGTAACAATGAAGAACAAAGAGGATATAAAGGAGAGAAAATATACATAGAAGTAAAATGTTTTAAAAAGAAGCAGAGGGATTTTTAAGTAAAATGAATAAGTAATTGTTGATAATTAAATAAGTGAAAAATAAGAACATAGCCATACTGTTTATAACCTGAAGTCCATTGATGAAAAGATGAGTGTAAGTGCACTGACAAACTTACTGTAGAACATTCTATAATGAATTAAGTGTGCATACCTGAAAAGAAAGTGGGTGCATTTCGGTTTTAAGATTAAAAAAGTAACAATGGATGTGTCCATATCTACTGGAAAGGAATAAATAATTTGTGCTTAATACCACAGGTTGTAAAATTCACATTATCATTAATCATATTCATCTATTTTACCTAGTCTATACAAATTTTGTTCTTTTATTCCTTTTTTGTGGCTTAGTTGGCTTTGTTGTTTTGAGACAGAAAAATGTTACATTAGCTAAGTTGGTCTGGACCTCATTCTAGGAAAGACTTTTGTTTAGATCTCCTTGTTGCTCAGATTACAGCCATGTGCTACCATGCTTGGCTTGTAGAACAGGT
This sequence comes from Alexandromys fortis, assembly GCF_014885135.2. NCBI lineage: Eukaryota > Metazoa > Chordata > Mammalia > Rodentia > Cricetidae > Alexandromys > Alexandromys fortis. Next base: position 3,284,260 of record NW_026068014.1, on the reverse strand, counting down.
TTTATAAATTCTGTGAATAGAATCATTTCATGCAAGAAAGTATGAATGATGTAAATGAAAGAGAAGCAATGAGGAGTATAATAGTATTAAACTCAGGCCTTTGTTGGAGGAATTTCCTCTGTAGATCAGGTCATTCATGTTCACTGCAACAGCAAGTTGTAGGCAGAAATGTGGTCAGAAAGAAGCAGAATATCTCTGCCTAGTTGTGGTTTTTAAAGTCATCCCATATTCAAAGCACTATATTGGCTAAATCGTTTCTATAGCAAATGATTAGAAATATTCAAAAGTCATCCATAAATAGCAGAAGCAGGAGCAGTTTTGTGATGTCAGGGGTTAAAGAGGCTATGATATAAAGGAGACAAGAACACATGAAGAATGAAGCCATATCTACCCTGTTGTGTTGAGAAAATGTTGAAGGTCAATGCATTGGTGTGCTATTCCCTGGGAACGACTGCTCCCAATCTCAGATTTACTCATCTGCCTGTAGTTCCTTGTGTAGAGTTGAGACCAAAGAGCCTTGTCCCAATCCAGTTTGGCATGCTTGTAGGTGTCATTCTCGTTTGGCTCAAGATTGGAAGGTTAAAGTGTCAACCCTAAAAACATACATGCAAGCAGATACCAGTAAGAGTATATAAGCTCAGCAGATTATATTTAGAAATAATATATATATATACATAAAGATACATCAAGGCATGCAAAATCAATTAATGAAAAAGAGGCCATGAATTTAACTGAGAGCAAGGAGGTGTTGAATTAGGAGCGGCGGGGCTGCGTCCCCGGCACCCGGCCGCTCGCATGGCTAGCTTATGCCCGAAATAATTACACGGAAACTGTATTCTTTCAAACACTGCCTGGCCCAGCTAGTTCCAGCTTCTTATTGGCTAGCTCTTACATATTGTTCTAACCCATTTCTAATATTCTGTGTAGCCCATGAGCTGGCTTACCAGGGAGGATCTTAACCTGCGTCTGTCTGGAGCGGGAGAATCATGGCGACTCCTCCACTAAGCTTCTTTCTCCCAGAATTCTCTTCTGTTTTCTCCACCCACCTAAGGGTGGGCCTTATCAAGGGGCCTAGGCAGTTTCTTTATTAATAAGAAATCACTCCCACATCATTTCCCCTTTTTCTGTTTAAACAAAAAAAGGCTTTAACTTTAACATAGTAAAATTACATATAACAAAACAGTTATCAAGTAAGAATTACAGTTACAATATTTATATCTATTTTATCTCTTATCATAACTAAGGAAAACTATAACTATTCATTCTTCAACTCCATCAAAGACTCCAGAAGGATATAATAATACTTAAGTAAACAAGAAATAAGAAAACTCTAGAAATGACAGAGACATCTCGCTGCCTGGACAGTCACCCAAAGTTCCTCTGTACCATTGGCGTATCCATCTTCGGCCTACAGGCCCATGGTATCCAGAGACATTTCCATGAAGCAGGAAATTCCAAAGACAGTTCAGTTACTTTCTGCTGTGTCCTGCAGAATGTCTCGCAGATTCTTTCATGAATCAGGAATCCCGAAAGATCATCTCACCTTTAGGCAAGTTCAGCATTCCTCTTTCTGAGGGTTCTCTGTGTCCAGTTTATGCAACAGTCCAGGCAAGAGCAGTTTCTTTATTAATAAGAAATAACTCCCACATCATTTCCCCTTTTTCTGTTTAAACAAAAAAGAAAGGCTTGATGTGGGAGTGATTTCTTATTAATAAAGAAACTGCCTAGGCCCCTTGATAAGGCCCACCCTTAGGTGGGTGGAGAAAACAGAAGAGAATTCTGGGAGAAATAAGCTTAGTGGAGGAGTCACCATGATTCTCCCGCTCCAGACAGACGCAGGTTAAGAACCTCCCTGGTAAGCCAGCTCGTGGGCTACACAGAATATTAGAAATGGGTTAGAACAATATGTAAGAGCTAGCCAACAAGAAGCTGGAACTAGCCAGGCCAGGCAGTGTTTGAAAGAATACAGTTTCCGTGTAATTATTTCGGGCATAAGCTAGCCATGCAGGTGGCCGGGTGCCAGGGACGCAGCCCTGCCGCTCCTATTTCAACAAGGAGGAGGATTTAGAAGGAGGCAAGGGGAGGGAGAAAAGTTGTGATTAATATAAAATTTCAAGAATAAGCAAAAAAGAAGGAAAAAGAATTTTTAAGGACTAAAAAGAAGGAGAAAGAGAAAAAAACATTAAAAGTTTCTGAGCAAAATAACCCTAACATCCTAGGTGAGAATTAGGTATATAAACAAACGTACTGGCTAGTTTATGTCAGCTTGAAACCATCTAGAGTAATTTTGGAAGAGTCAGTATAAGAGACAACAGAAGATTTGATTAGAGGCAAATGTGTACTACCTTTTCTTTATTGATGATTCAATAAATATTTTATGGAATTCAAATTTCAAAAGTTCAATAAGTAAAAATAAAATCTATCAACTATTGTCTAAGGGCTTGTGGTTCTGGTTGCTATGAAAAAGAAGGTTGAGCAAGGTGGGAAGAGCAAGACAGTAAGCAGCACTCCTCCACATTCTCAGCAACAGTTCTGGCCTCCAGGTTTCCACCCTAACTTCCCAAGTGATGTACTGTGATCTAAAACTGTAAGCTAAAGTAAACCATGGTCTTTTCTTAGAGGAATGGAAACCCTAACTAAGAAAGCAGTTTAAAAAACTCAAGAGAAAATGCACATATCAGTATGACAACCGTCTTATAAAAACATCTGAAACTAAAAAAGAAATAAATAAGAGCACACAAATGCAACTAAATAATGATGGTGTTAATGCTATCTACATAGCAGCGACCATCGGGTTATATTTTGTAAGTTATCCATCTTTAGTTTAAAATTATAGTAACCATAGTCAAAAAAGCTGCAAATCTGTACATTTTGCCTTAATCATGTGTAGAAATATTGGATCTGAAGTTTGGAAAGATAGTTCAGCAGTTAAAAGCACTTGCTGTTCTTCCAATAACCAAGATTTCCAGCACCCATGTCAGTATGACTCAGGACAATCTGTAACTCCAACTCCAGGGAATCCAATGTCATCTTACGGAATCAATGGGCACACACATATGAGGCACACAAACACACACACAAATGCATATGTACACACATACACACAAAAAATACATCTTGAAAAATGAAAAACAGTTCTAGTATTATTTTGACAATTTAGATGAGCACTTATGGTAAAAATTCAGATATTTTAAAATAAAATTTCATACAAAAATGTTTTATACCATACACACATACACACACACATCCTTTCACTTATTTGTTAGTTTTTTGTTTTTTGATTATGGTTCTATTTTTTATTTTTTTTACATTCATCCTCAGTTTCTGATCTCTCTACTCCTCTCAGTCCATTCCTCCACCTCCTCTCTATCCCTCCATCACTTTCTCTTTATTCCTATTCAAAAAAGGGGCATGTCTCCCATGAATATCAACCAAACATGGCATATCAAGTTTCAATAAGACTAGGTACCTCTCCTTGTATTAACGCTAAACAAGGCAACCCAGTATAGGGTTCCAAAATCAGACAGCAGAATCAAAGACAGCCTTTGCTTACACTGTTAGTTGTCCCACAAGAAGACAAAGCAACACAACCATCACAAATATGCAGATGGCCTAGGTAAACTCCATGCAGGCTCCCGAGTTGTCAGTTCAGTGTTTGCGAGAGATTAGTTGATTCTCTGTTTTTTTTTTTTTTTTTTTTTTTTTTTTTTTTTTTTTTTTTTTTTTTTTTTTTTTTTTNTTTTTTTTTTTTTTTGTGGTGTCCTTTACGCCCTCTGGATCCTACCTACAATGCTTCCTAAATCTCTTCTACAGGATTCCCTGAGCTCCACATATTGTTTAGCTGTGGGTCTCTGCATTTGTTTCCATCAGTTACTAGATGTAGCCTCTCTGATGACTAGGCACCAATCAATGAGGATAGAAGAATATCATTAGCCTTTGCTAGGTTGATATCTCTCTGAAATCCCTCCACTGGATTTTTTGTCTGGTTAAAGAAGATGGCCAGTACAGGCTCCATATCCCCCATTACTAGGAGTCTTCACTAGGGTCAGCCTCTTAGATTCTAGGGAGTTGCCATTGTAATAGGTTTCTACTTCACCCTGTAATGGCCTTATTGTCCAGTTGTTTCTTCCAATAATTTCTCCCTCTATCCTATTCCTACCTGATCCCTATCATTCTCATTTGCACCCACACCCAGTCTACCCACACAACCTATTATATTTCTCCTTTGAAGTGAGATTCATATATCCCAACTTGAGCCATCATTGTTGCTTAGCTTCTTTGGGTCTGTGAATTATAACAGGATTATTCTTTACTTTATAGCTAATATCCACCTATAAGTGAGTATATACCATATTTGTCTTCCTGGGTCTTGGTCACCTCACTTAGGAAGGTCTTTTCTTTTTTGATTCATTTACTTGAAAATTTCATGTTGTTATTTTATTGATTGATTGATTGATTGATTGATTTTTCAAGACAGGGTTTCTCCGTAGCTTTTTGGTTCCTGTCCTGGAACTAGCTCTTCTAGACCAGGCTGGCCTCGAACTCACAGAGATCCACCTGCCTCTGCCTCTCAAGTGCTGGGATTAAAGGTGTACACCACCACTGCCCAGCTTTGTTATTGATTTTAGAAGCTAAGCAATACTCCATTGTATAAATGTACCAGATTTTTTTTTGTCCACTCTTCAGTTGACAGACATCTACGTTTTTCTCCAGTTTCTGGATATTATGAACAAAGCTGCTACAAACTAGTTGAGCAAGTATCCTTATTAGGCATGATGGAGCTACCTTTGGGAATTTACCAAGGATGGTATAGCTGGTTCTTGATGTAGATCAATTCTCAGTTTTCTGAGAAACCATCATATTGTTTTCTAAAGTTTCTATGTAGGTTTGAATTCCCACAAACAATGGAGGACTCTACATTCTCTCTGTCATGAACTGCATTTGTATTTTTGACCTTAGCCATTTTGACTAATGTATAAGATGTAATCTCAGAGTCATATTTATTTGCATGTCTCCAATGGCTAAGAATGTTGAACAATTCTTTAAGTGTTTCTTGGCCATTTGAGAATCTCCTGTTGATAATTCTCTTTTTAGATATATACTCCATCTTTTACTGAGTCATTTTTTTTTGATGTTTAGTTTATTAAGTTTTTTTATGTATTTTAGAAATCAGCCCCCTGTCAGATATGAGGTTGGTGAAGATCTTTTCCCATTCTTTAGGCTGCCATTTTGCCCTATTAATAGCGTCCTTTACTTTACAGAAAATTTTCAACTTAATGAGGTCACATTAATTAATTGTTGATCTTAGTGCACATGCTATTGGAGTTTTATTCAGGGAATAGTCTCCTGTGCCAATGTGTTCAAGGCTATTTTAGAATTTCTCTTCTATCTGGTTCAGTGTAAATGGATTTGTGTTGAGGTCTTTGATCACTTGGACTTCAGATTCATGCAGGGTGATAGATATGAATCTATTTTTGTTCTTCTATATGCTGGCATCCAATTAGATCAACACCATTTGTTGAAGATGTTTTCTTTTTTCCATTGTATAATTTTGTCTTCTTTATCAAAAATCAGGTGTCCATATTCTATGGATGTAAATCTGGGTCTTTGATGTGATTGCATTGATCCAACTGTCTACTTTGATGCAAATGCCATACAGTATTTATTACTATATCTCTGTAGTAAAACGTCAATTCAGGTATGGTGGTAGTTATTTTAATGTACAGGATTGTTTTATCTATCCTGGATTTTTTGTCTTCCCATATGAAGTTGAACATTGCTCTTTCATGGTCTGTAGAAAATTGTGTTGGGATTTTGATGGAAACTGACTCGGTAAGGTAGCTATTGTTACTATGTTAATCCTATTCACCCATGATCTTTGGAGATCTTTCCATCTTTTGATATCTTCTCCAATTTGTTTCTCCAAAGACTTGAAGTTGTTATCATACAGGTCCTTCATTTGCATGGCTAGAAATACAACAAAATATTTTATATTAATTGTGGCTATTATGAAGGGTATTTTCTTCCATGATTTCTTTATTAGTCATTTATCATTTGCATATAGGAGAACTACTGATTGTTTTCAAGTTAATCTTATATCCAGCTACTTTAACTAAAAGTACTTAAGAATTGTAAGAGTTGCCTGGTAGAATTTTGGGGGTTAATTATACTTACTATGGTAGTTTGAAAGAAAATGGCCCACAAATGGAGTGGCATTGATAGGATCTTTGGCCTTCTTAGATTATGTGTGGTCTTGTTGGAAGAAGTGTATCACTGTGGGGGCAGGATTTGAGGTTTCATAAGTGCTCAAGATATTATCCAGTGTCTCAAATCACTTCTGGTTGCCTACAAAAATGTGGATTTCTTAACTGCCTATCCAGCCCAATGTCTGTCTTCCTATCATAGTGTCCCACCATGATGATAATAGACTGAAACTTTGAAACTGTTAGCTGATACTTCAGTTCAATGTTCTCCTTTATAAGACAGCAATTACAAAACTAAGTAAGACATATGAATTCATAGCATCTGCAAATAGTGATACTTTGATTTCTTCCTTTTCAATTTGTATTCTCTTGATCTCCTTTAAGTGTTCTATTCATCTAGCTAGAACTTCAAGTGCTATATTGAATAGATATGGAGAGAGTAGGCAGTGTTACCTTGTTCTTGATTTTAGTGGAATTACTTTCTCTCCATTTAATTTGATATTGGCTATTGTTTTACTGTATATTGCATTGATTATGTTCATGTGTCCCTTGTGTCCCTGCTCTCTCAAAGACTTTTATCATGATGGAATGCTAGATTTTGTCAAAGACTTTTTCAGCATCTAAAGAGATTATCATGTGGTTTCTTCTCTTTAATTTTCTTTGTATGGTGAATTACACTGCTAAAATTTTCTGTGTTGAACTATTCCTGAATCTCTGGAATGAAGCCTACTTGATATGGGTGGATGATCTTTTTTATGTGTTATTAGGTTCAGTTTATTTGTATTTTATTGAATATTTTTTCATCTATGTACATGAGGGATATTGGTCTGTAATTTTCTTTGTTGAGTATTTGTGTGATTAGGGGCACAGTGAGTGTAGTCTCATAAAATATATTCAGCAATGTTCCTTCTGCTTCTATTTTGTAAAATAATTTGAGAAATATTGGTAATAAGTATTCTTTGAAAGTCTGTAGAAAGTCTGACTCTGCATTTTTTGTGGTTAGGAGACTTTTAGTGATTACTTCTATTTCCTTTAGGGTTATGGATCTATTTAAATTGTTTATCTTATATTGATTTAACTTTGTAAGTGGTATCTACTACGAAATTTGTCTATTTCCTTAGGATCTTGCATTTTTGGGGAATACAAGTTCTTGAAGTGTGATGCAATGATTCTTTGGATTTCCTCAATGTCTATTTATGTCATCATTTTTTGATTTTGAGTTTATAAATTTGAATATTTTCTCTTGTTAGTTTGGATAAGTGTTTCTCTATCATGTTGTCTCAAAGAACCAGTTTGCTGTTTTATTGCTTATTTGTTTTGGTCTCTTTGCTTCTATTTTATTGATTTCAGCCCTCAGTTTGACTGTTTCCTGCCATCTACTCCTCTTGTGTATGTTTGCTTCTTTTGGTTCTAGAGATTTCAGGTGTTCTGTTAAGTTGCTAGTATGAGATCTCTGCAATTTCTTTGTGAAGACACATAATACAACTTTCCTCTTAACACTACCTTCATTGTGTCCCCTAAGTTTGGGTGTGCTGTTTATTCATTTTCATTGAATTTTAGAAAGTCTTTCATTTCTTTCTTTATTTCTGTATTAGTTTCCATGAATTTGTAAGGTTTCTCTTGTTTATTTTGTTGAAATCCAGCTTTAATCTGTGGTAGTTTGATTCTCAGAGTTATTTCAATTTTTATGTCTCTTTTAAGACTTGCTTTGTGACTAAGTATGAGGTCAGTTTTGGAGAATGTACCATAAAGCATTGAGAAGAAGGAATATTCTTTTGTGTTTGGGTAAAATGTTCTGTAGATATCTGTTATTTCTATTTGTTTTTATAATGTTTATTAACTCCATTATTTCTCTGTTTAGTTGATGTCTAGGTGACTTGCCCATGGTGAGAGTTGGGTATTGAAGTCTTCTGTTATCAGTGTCTGAGGATCAATGTGCAATTTAAGCTTCAGTAGCTTCTTTTACAAAAGTGAGTAGCCTTGCATTTGGGACACAGATGTTTAGAATCAAAGTGTCTACTTGGTGGGTTTTCCCTTTGATGACTTTGGAATGCCCTTTCCCCTACTTTTGATATAATTTGGGTTGAAGTCTATTTTTTAGATATTAGAATAGGTACCTCAGCTTCTTTCTTGGGGCCATTTTTCTGGAAAATCTTTTTCCAAGTTTTTACTCTGAGTTAATATTTATATTTGGTGTTGAGGTGTGTTTTTTATGTGCAGCAGAAGGATGGATCTTGTATTCAATACTTTCTGTTAGTCTGTTTCTTTTTATTAGGGGAATTGGGTCTGTTGCTATTGAGAGATATCACTAAACAATGATTGTTAATTCCTGCTATTTTGTTTTATTTGTCATTGGTGATTATGTTTGGGGGACAGTGTATCTATGTGCATGTGTGGTTTCCTTCTTTTGTTATATTGATGTGAGATTGTTTATTGCCTTTGTTTTTACTACCATAATTAATCTCCTTGGGCTGGAGTTTTTCTTCTACTACCTCATATAGGTCTGGATTGTAGATAGTGTTTAAATTTAACTTTCTTGTGGAATATCTTGTTTTCCCAACTAAAGATTGAAATGGGAAGACCTTCTGTATGTGTGTGCTTTTATTTGTTAACAAATAAGACACTTCTTTGAGTCTATATCAGGGTAGAGGAGAACTAGGTGGAAAAACTAAACTGGATGCTTGAAGAAAGAAGGTGGAGGCAGGGAGATGCCATGTAGCTGCCACCAGGGACAGAGGAACTGTAAACTTGCCAGTGAGTCATGACCATATTGTTATATATGTCATATATATATATATACATATATATATATACATACAGATTGATGGAAATAGGTTAAATAAAGAAGTAGGAGCTAGCCAATAAGAAACTAGAGCTAATAGGCCAAGCAGTGATTTAATTAATATAGTTCCTGTATGGTTATTTTGAGTCTGGGCATCCAGGAAGGAACAAGCAGTCTCCAACTACAGATTGGTGTACCAATGTGGGTAACTATGTCCACATGGAGAGATGGCTCAGTGGTTAAGAGCATTGCCTGCTCTTCCAAAGGTCCTGAGTTCAATTCCCGGCAACCACATGGTGGCTCACAACCATCTGTAAAGAGGTCTGGTGCCCTCTTCTGGCTGCAGAAATATACACAGACAGAATATTGTATACATAATAAATAAATAAATATTTTTAAAAAATCTGAGAAAGCTTTAAAAGGAATTCTAGAAACAAAAGAACAGAGTTGTGTTACTTTTGGTAGCCACAATTTTTTTTTTATAGATGGGCTCATGGTGAGCAGGGGTACTGTGGCTACATTAAGAGAGGTGGTGTAGGAGTTTGTTTATTTGTTTGTTTATGTATTGCTTTCATTGGCTAATGAATAACAAAACTGCCTTGGCCTAGTCATGTGGCAATACATAGATTAACAGAAATGGGTTAAATTAAGATGTAAGAATTATCCAATAAGAAGTTTGAGCTAATGGACCAGGCAGTGTTTAAATGAATAAAGTTTCTCTGTGATTATTTCAAGTGTAAGCTAGCCAGGTGGTTGGGATGATAAGCAGCCTGCTCCTCCTGTTACTGAGAAACCGGTTCAGTAAAAGCTGCATGTTTTTTTTATAAACTGCTGCTTTCTGGTTTGCCAGTACAAAAGGCTCTGATTCTTTTGGAAGGTCAGGATACAGATTATTTAAATGGAATTTGTGAGCAGAGTGTTACAATTTGCTTAATGGCAACATAGACCACCCTGTAAATGGGTCTATGAACATGGTTCTTGCTAAACAGATCTCTGCCCCATCTTGTCAGACTGGGCTGAGCCAAAAGAAAAAGCAGCCTTAGTCTTAGCCTTTTTGTTATCATTTGAGGATTCAGTAAAATTATTAGTTATGGAAATCCTACTACACAATATAATACTGAGCATCTTGTCATGAATAAAATAAACTTGTTGCTTTCTCCAGATACTAACAAATACTATTCAGTGCCATGCTGTCTAGTTTTTTATCAGCTACTCACAACTTTGAGTTATTTTAGAAGAGGGGACCTTAATGCAAAAATTCCCTATCATCTGTGAGAAAGTACATAGTTTTAATTGATCAATAATGGAGAAAGAATCACATCATTGTGTGTAATCCACCCCTGGATTCTGTTCATGAGGTGTATGTAAAAAGTGACTGAACATGGCTCAGGGTGCAAGCCAGTAAGCAGCACTCTGTTACAACCTCTGCTCAACGTCCCGACCCACGTTTCTGTTTCAGTTTCCTGCTCTGTGGTCTTGCCCACATTTTTCTTTCTAAAGGACTGTAATTAGGTCATGCTGGTTGAAAGGTTTTTTTCCTCTAAGTTGATTTTGCTCATAGTATTTTATTATAACAATAGAAACTCTGACTAAGACAAATGCCTTAAAATTCATTAAGGGAATATATAATTCATTTGGACTCTTTCATATGCAAGCTAAAATATGTAGGAATTAAAGGTTGGTTAGTAGCTTAAGAAACTCAAATAGAAAAAGTTGGAATAGGAAACATATTTTATACCATCCTAAAATTAAGTCAGGCTGTTCAACAGAAGTCCAGAAAGATGGATCAAACCCAGAAACTGAATATCTATAGCTCAATCTGCAGGACTGAGGCCAGTGGTCCTTTCTTTGGTCCACTTTAGCGTGTCTATTATTGATGTCCAGCTGATATTCAGGTTGTAGCTCTGACACTCCTAGGCAACTGAACACCCAGCAGACTCTCTGCTCCTCCGACTCTTACAAATGGCCCCCACTTATGCAAAGATCCCCAAATCTTTATTATAGGAAATGTACTGAAAATTTATTCATAGGGACTAGGCTCCACAACTCTGTATTTTGATGGGTTGTAGTTTTCTGTGATAGTCTTTGTGGCCAAAAATATTTCCTTGATAAGAAGTAAGGACTTCATTTAGCTGTGTCCATAGAGTGAGAGATATAGCCTGCCCAGAAGAGAACACATCAATTGGTTTTCCAATATCAGATAGCCAACTCTAAAACATACATTCTAATAATATTATACAGACTGAGCATATTATAGTTACATATTTAGAAATGTGTGTGTATGTATGTGTGTGTATGTGTGTAAAAATATACATTGCAATTAAGGAGAAGAAGAAACCATGAATTTGAAAGAGAGGATGGAGGGGCTATATGGGAGGATTTTGAGGGAGGAAAAGGAAGGGAAAATTTTATAGTTATTCTATAACCTCAAAAAAAAAAAAGAGAGACAGAAAATGGGACTCTGAAAAACTGAAAAAAAAAAAAAACATAGAACAAGGCGAGCTGAAGTAGAGAAATAATGCCCAGTTTGTAATGTGATGGGGAAAATGGGGGATCACTGAAGAAAAGTCTCAATTTCAACTAGTATATCACAGAAAGATCATATGAGTAAAACATAAGCATAAGGGATATGATCAAGAGAAGAATGTTTTGAAGAGTGTATTTATTATATTAAATTGACTCAATGGATCAAAACCTTAATAATTTTTGTGAAACTTTAATGCAATCCTTCAGCAACACACACACATATACATACACACATTTTTCTAGATCACAAAATTAATATATTATATTTTCTAAATCTAAAGTAGTAAAATATTAAAATATTGCTATTTATAAAAATTGTTGTAGCATTCTGTAATAGATAAAAGGTCTACTCACTAAATAATGATGGCCTATTTTTTAATGCCCTCATTTTTCTCTTTCTCTCCCTCTCTATTACCATTGGAATGCTCCTGCCACCCTTCGGCTAATGTGTTTGAACAGACAGCAGCTTGTGTGTTTCTGTTGGGTGCTGTGAAACTTATAGGAGGCAAAACATACCTGAAGAGTCATTACTCTCATTTTGAATTTTGGTAGCCAGTCTTCACTTGCTGCCTACTTTCTTTAACTAGATGCATTAGGAGCAACTATGTCAGACTCCTTCTGCCAAGACTCCCCTGATATGTTAGACTCTGCCCTCCAACCATAAGATAATAGAAACCTTACTTTAACTTGCTTCTTGTTAAGCATTTTATCCCACCAACACGAAAAAAAAATGCCTCTTTTCTTAACTGTTCTCCCTTCTGATTTCTCTCTATTCTATTCACTTTTTTCTATTTTTATTTACTTAAAAAAGCCTTTTTTTTAACATAGCAATCCCAGTTTCCCACTCCCTCCCCTCCTTCCATTCCCTTCACCTTCCTCCCACCATACCCCCATCCACTCCTCAGCAAGGGTAAGGCACATTATACACTTAAATACCATTTAAAATGTTAGAAACAGATAGGAGGAAATAATTGGCAACAGTCTTAGAAACCTGTTGTTGATGAAATTTTATTTCCTGTCAATGCTTTCACCCAGTGGCTCCTTGCAGCAGAATTCTGGGACCGTTTATTTCTAAGGACATTTGTTAGTCTTAAGGACTCCCATCAAAAGAGCCAAAACATTCTCAGGACTGCCTTACGATCAAGCAAGTTTACTACCAAAACTCTCTGTTTTCTTTCTTACCTTCTCTGATGTGTGTGAGATTAGTCCTGCATCCCTCTGATGGATCTCCCACACCTTTGACCCTTGATATCTGTACAACATTTTCTTTATAGGGGTCTTCCTTTCTTGCAAAGCTAGTATAATGTTTGTCTCTGCTTATGAGAGGACTGAAATTAACACCATTGGCAAACACCAAGTAATAGAATCTGAGTACTGGAAGAGTTAGGAGAGACATTTAAATTAATACAACTCTCATTCATAGAGTCTAATGAAAAGAAAATGCTTTATCAATCTAAGTCATAGAAACGATGATCTGGTTTGTACAGACAAGAAAGGAAACCACCTAAAGGCCAGGTCACCTATATCAACATTTGGACATTTTTTTAATTGACTAATTAGAAAATATTTCAGCCTCCTTCAGAGAAGAGACAAAATTATGAATGGTGTACAGATTAAGTTAGAAGTAATTTAAAATGGAACATTTAAAATGATAAAACACACTTTTATCTTCAGCACCCTGCCCCAAATAAACAATCAGAGTGACCAACAGATCATCTTCTAGTTTTTTCCATGAGATGTAGTTTATATTGACTTCTGTTTGATGTTATTAAAAAGGTCAGACAAGACTGATTATGAAAATAGTGCTCAAAAATTTCCTTGCATGCTTATTTAAGAAATTGAAGGAACTTTTCCCTTTGTACTTGACTAAGATAACATCTGATTAATTCATGTTATCATTAAAATTTTGCAAAGTTTAAACACAGTAATAACTCAACTGCATATGTATTCTAAGTATACCTAATTTTTATTTTTTATTTTTAATGCAGGCTGTAACACGAACGGGGCCCTGCTTGTTGTTGGGGTTTTTGTCCTGCCCCGTACCCCACAACTGTTTAGCCCCAAAGAAAATCACACATAGGTCTCCATAAATTATAAACTGATTGGCCCATTTGCTCTAGCCTCTCACTGGCTAACTGTCACATCTTGATTAACCCATTTTTCTGATCTATGTTAGCCATGTGGCTCAGTACCCTTTTCAGTGGGGCAGGTCACATCCTGCTGCTTTAGAGTGCTGCAGTAGTGGGAGGAATCAACTTCCTACTTCCCCGAATTCTCCTGTTCTCATTGCATCATTTCTATTTTCTATCTGGTTTTCTTACCTATTCTTCCTGCCTGGCCAATCAGCGTTTATTTAAAACATGACTGACAGAATACAGACAATTCTCCCATAACAACAGGCCTTGTTTAGCTTTGTTTGGACTAAAACTGACTATGTAGATTGAATACCCTGGAACTTGCAGATAGCTGCCTGCCCATGGCTTCCAAGTAATAGAATTAAAGATGTGCTACCACATCTGGCCCAATTATACTTTTATTAAAAGTTTTGAGGTTCATTTTTAATTAAACTACTTAAGATAAATGTATGACTAATACTGAAAATGACAAAAAAAAACTATCAAAACACTAGATCTGCTCTGTNCTTCCCTCCCTTCCTCTCCCCTGCCCTTCTACCCTCTCCCATGGTCCCCATACTCCCAATTTACTCAAAAAATCTTGTCTTTTTCGACTTCCCATGTAGATTAGAACTATGTATGTCTCTCTCTTAGCGTCCTCTTTATTGTCTAGGTCTCTGGGATTGTGAATTGTAGGCAGTTTTTTGTTGTTGTTGTTGTTTTATGTCTAAAAGTCACTTATGGGTGAGTACATATTATGTTTGTCTTTCTGGTTCTGGATTACCTCACTCGATATGATGACAAAAATATTCACAGCTTTCTCAAATTCCAATACTTTTTTTCACATAACAAGTGATTTATTTAGTTATTTTTTTTACAGTGCTATATTCAGAATCCTCCATGAAATTTATTTCAGTTCTGGGTTTTTATGTTTGTATTGTTTTAATTCTATACTGATAAATCTACTGGCATATAGGGAGTAGGTGTACCCATATCCCAGCAATTGATTTGTGGGTGACTGGAAGACAAGGAGAAAGATAATTTGTTTCTTGGATCTTTCCCAATATTTTTTTAGATGTTTTTATAGACTTGGAACAATTACTAGTGGAAATAGACAGGGTTGGTAAGAGTTCTTTTATCTATGAAGCTGTAGCTTGAGGTGTATCAAAAAACTTTTGAGCTTAGGTAAGCACACCAATTCTCTTCAAGTCAGAGTAAAAGAGGGTAAATATGAAATTTGAAAACCAAGAAAGACAATAGCCTATACTATTATTTTCTAAGCATCCATTACCCAAAATGTTGTTCCTTGTTACCTGAACTTGAGTGTGAAGAACAATAACATAACTCCCTGTCTTAGTGACTGTTCTATTACTGTGAACAATACTGTGACTGAGGCCACTTATAAAAGGAAACATCTAATTGGGAATTGCTTGCAGATTCAGAGAGTTAGTCCATGATTATCATGGCAACACACAGATAGACTTGGCACTGAAGCAGTAACTAAGAGCTCATAACTGACCCATAAATTGTAGGCAATACAAAGAAATTATATTTTTGTGAATAGTGTTGACAATATTCAGTATATTTTTCTTGAAATCTATTAAAATTGACATACTACCTAAATCTTTCCAGAATCCATGGGTCACTCACTAAAAATGTTTCCTAATGTAATATGTTGGCTTTCAAAATACTGAAGATTTGGGTATAAAAAAATAAAATAATGAGCAAATATATAATATGATAAAGTATATCACAAAAAATGTGCTAGTTCATGAGTAGATAACTTCCAAATCTGAATTTAAACACATCATATGATGGACATATGCTTTGACAAGACACACTCAAGGGAGCCGCCTAGGTAAATGTACCTCTTACCATTAAAAGAAATATAAAAGATTAGGGATCGTCAGTAAATATTAGAAACCTGAGTGAGCCTGGAGCTTCCAGTGTCTTAATCTCATTCATTTGAAAGGAAATTAATCCCCAGAAAACACAGAAACTGATGCAGATGTAGGAGTATAAGGTCTCTGGCAATCTAACAGTTAATAATAATAATTGTCCTTAATAATCATTACATGCACAATATAGCTTATTTTGTGTGTATATTCTGTATGTATATAAGAATGCATGTTTTTTTTTCTATTTAATTTAAATGAATTCAGGCTAATGGCTGTTCTAATAAAAAAGGACAGCTTCTAGATAAATTCCTAGCAGAAAACAGTTATTTTTACCTTTCTGAATTTTAAACCCCTTGTCTGAATGGTTTACTGAGATGGGAAGGTACATAAAGCCTTTATTGGTGTTTTATTAAGGGACTACATGGATAAAAATAAGCAACTTCCCTGCTGCTTCACTGTGAACAAAGGTGACTTCTTCAGTTTGAGTGATCTGCATTTGTGGTCCTACTTCTTAGTCTTTGATTACAACAAAACAGAGTTTCAGACCCAGTCTTGATGGTGAAAGGGCCTGCCTGTTGTAGGGAGTTAAGGCCTACCAGGCCAAACTTCCTACAGCCCATTTCAGAGAATAAGATCAAGAGATCTTGTCACTCTTATGCTTGCTTTAATGTGCTCTACTCCTGCTGGAACTGAGTCTCCAGAAATTGTGAAATTAGAAATATTTCCATTGACCAGACAATACCTCGGGGAAAGATTATTTGGAATAGGATTTCTCTACAGAAATGCTACATTAATTTGCATTTGAGGCATTAAACAATACCGTTCCCAGAACACATACATAATTTTAGAATAACTAAAATTATCTAATCTATAAGAAATTGAAGCAAGTTTCAATAGAAAACAACTGTATCTTAACAAATTATGAGCATTCAACAAAGATTAAAACCAGCCAAGCCTCACCAAGCCTTCTATGTTAGGGAATAGTTGACTTGCTTGTGGGATCCCTGTTTCAGAGGCAAAGTGTGTCTCATTGTGCTTGCAATTCTATAATGAGATTCAAACCAGCACTAAAGAGTGGCATATTTGTTTTCTGAAGGGTATTCCCCAGGCATGCCCAAAGCCAGCTTGGCTTCCTGACTGTGTCATTGTTTGCACATTTTGTAAATATCACTTGAGACTTTTTGTATCCTATCACAAATTCCCAAATTTTAAACAACCTCCAAAATTATCATACAACAAATTCTGCTTTAATGCCTTGAAAGATAGAGTTTCTAATTCTGTACAATGAATGTGTGTCTCTCCTTAACAAAGGTCGCCTAAGCACCACCGTCACAAAGGGGAGACATTTCTACTGTGTGTTCCGTCTCCATTTTGACTGTAGACTGCCTGCTGCCTACTTTGCATTCCGTTCTCTAAAAAGCTTATTAATGGAGTCTAGAGGGAGGCCGTCAGAAATGGCAGCCTGAATCAAGGGATTTTCCTTCAACGTCCAAATGACACACTGAAGCTAGAGAAATAAACAGATGACTAACCAATGCCCTTTTGTTGGAGGATGAAGGTGGGATCGCCAACTCGCAAACCAGAAACTGACATTTGGGTGGATTAAACCAACCTGCCACCGCACTGCTTCTTCATAATCGCTACTGCTTCCTTGATCTGAAGTGCCTTGGCAAACGCCTTCTCAGTTTTGAGAGTTCTGTTTGTGAAAACCCTCAGCCAAGCGTCGGCTGAAAGCATTCATCCACCAAGAAGCAGTGTTCTGACGCTAACTGAGAAGAAGTGTTGGCTTCTAGGTATTTAATTAAAACATTAAGGGGAAAAGCTTTCATGTCAACATTCACAAGCGCTTTCCTCTAGCTGGGGGTTGCTTCAATTGTGTCTCCCTGCAAAGGCATTCCCTCCCTGCCTGGCCTTCTCTGAGAGGCTGCAATAGCTGGAGGTTCACTTTGCTTCATGCTGTTAGTTGTGGCTTTGAGACTTTGCCCCATGCAGTCACTTTCCTGATTCTCTCAATCTGGTTGTTAGCTTTAATTTCTAAAATCAAGACTGGATGGCAACAAGCGGCTTTAATGAAGAGTGAAGAAGTCATTTGTTAAACAGCATTAGGAATTCTTATTTGCACTGCTGCATAATGTGGTCAAGCCAAGTACATTCTGCTTGTATGAATCGTCCAATTTTCTTTACTACCTAATTAATGCTAATAAGGAGAAGGCATTGTATAGTAACTAAATATATCATAATAGATGTTGGCTCTGGGCATAGGTTCCTGGCATGGCACCATTTCCAAAGTGAGCTTCTAGGAGAACTGAGAATTATAAGGCATAGTGTAAAGAACAAATCACACATGATCACGTCATTGTTGGTGAAGCTCATACAAAAGAAATACTTAATTTTCTTTTAAAATTGCATTTTCAGTAGAAAGAGAGTCTTTTAAAGAAGACTTCTAGTAACGACATTTAGTGAACCTTCCTGAACAATAGCACTTCTAAAGGGATATTTTTAAGCTATACTGTGTCCTGGGCCACTGACTGTAATAAAGGGAGATCGCCCATGCAATCCTCTTTACAGTATCAAGTGAATCGAGAAGAGCTTTATTCCCTCTTCATAAACCATAGAGGTATAGATTTCAAAAAAAAAAAAAATCTGAAACCAATCAAAATGGCTGCAACCAAGTTTGCAAAAATTGCAAATGTGTTTGTCTTATCTCTGCTAAATTCATCTCATATAGAATAAAATCGACAATGCTGTGGACTTCATCACATTCCAAAGTGTTCATTCCTTGTGGGGAAAATGTTTATGTTTGACTTTAGTTTTTCAGTTCAAAAAAGTCAAACTTGTATACTGACATGAAATAATTAATGTGTCAACTCAACAAATATTTATCAGGAACTTAACTTGGTAACATGGTACTAAGAAGTTGAAATAGAATATACAGTACTCATCTTAGAGAAACTGTTTTTCCACAAGGAGGATTTTTTGAATTGAAAAATATACAGGTTCTTATATTTGTTAAATTAAGCATATTAGTTAATAAAGTGCTATGATACTATAGCTGGGGTGATATTACTGTAATATAATACCTCTGGGCACACACCATTTATCTTTTCTGCAAACCCCAAATTATGAGTAAGAATCAAGTCCGCCTTGACTAAGTTAAAACTATAAGTGATTTTTTTTTTTTGATGCTGGAGTTTCTGCCTTAATAAATCACTTATAAGAGTCCTGAAAACTTTTTTCCTTATAGTCTTAAAGTTTTACCCTTTTATCTGTGGTGAAAGTCAATGAACACCAAACACCATCCAACTGCCCATGCCTTTGTGTAACTGTCAGCATCGCTGCCTGGTTCTCTGCCCTTTGTGTCTGTGCCACTAGGGTATGTGTTTCTTATTTACTGCAGCCATTTGCTGAGTGTTAAACTGACAATGTCACCAATCTAAACGCCAATTTGCTGGCCCACTTTCCTCAGGAGGTAAGTGTTTGTTTGTTCATCGTACTATCACCCCATTGAGAAAAAAGACTCACGCTATGTTTTTTTCTGACATTAGTTGACTCCATGTTTTCTAACTAAAGCAGAGCATAGAGGAAGGAGTGTGTGAGACAAAGAAATTCCGAGAACCCACAGCTCAATGTCATCTTATCTTCCTGTAGAATAGATCTCATTGTGGCTTACCCATTTCAAATCCAGCCTCTGTGCATTAATGGACATTGTTCATATCCATCTCATTTTATAACACCTATACATATGGGTTGAATTTGAGGCTAGTGAATTATAGTCATACTTTTTGAAATCGAGTGAAATTTAACAAATACTGATGAGCACATATTGTATATACACCATAATAAAACCTATAAATGTTACAATGAAGAGACTATGCCTTCCTCTAAAGAACTTGTTAGTTAATGATTTCTAACTCTATGGCTACCTCCATATGCAATAAATTTACTTTGTATTCTTTTGATAACCAGAGTCATTTTTGTCTCATCCAATAGCAAACTGAGAAGTTCACTTGCAAGCCAACTTGATGTAAAAATAAAAATTGGATCATCTGCCAAAAAGTAGAGAGAAACAGAGGACATTCTGCCAAATGAGATATACCAGATGGGGAAATCCACAGAGACAGCTGACCAGCACTCACTGGAGCTCAAGGATTTACACAAACAGCTGGAGATCCTGTAGGGGACCTAACCAGGCCCTCTGCATGTGGGCAATAGTTTTGTAGTCTGGTCTGTTTTGGGGACTCCTGGCAATGACCAGGATCTATCCCTAGTGCATGAGATGGCATTTTGAATCCCATGTCATATGGTGGGATTCCTTACTCAGCTTTAACATAGGGAGGTGGGGGTATTGGAGGAATAGGGTGGTGGTACTGCCTCAACTGAATGTGCCAAGCTTTGTTGAAACCCCATGGGAAGCCTTACCCTTTCAAGGAGTAGATGAGCGTGGATTAGGGGGAGGTAGGGAGAGAGCTAGGTGGGGATGAAGGGAGAACTATGATTGGTATGTAAAATGAATAAAAATAAAATATTTTTAAAGGTACAGCAGACACAGGAAATTATTAAATGATCTTGCTTATATATGGATCCTGAAAAAAAAGACCAAATTTATATTTGTAGAAGCAGAAAATAAAACATATATCATTATGGGTCAGTGGCAAAGATTAGGCTGGGGTTATGGAGAGTTAAGTTCCTAAAAATGCAAAATAAAATAAAAAATAAAAACTGCTTGAAATAATAAGTGTAGAGACTCAATATACAGCAGGAAGGCTGCAATCATTGCAATTATGTTAAGGATTTTTATTTAAGCCAAATCTTTAGTTCTTGAAGATCTGAAATCATAGAATATTTGGTTCCACATTTGTGTTTTCTATCCCATGAGATGATACTTACATCATAAACAACTAGAACACTAGCTGCTGAGAATCTGATATCTGTGAAGACATTTTACAGTGACGAGAATTTACTTCCAGACATCCTGGTATAAGAAGTTTGAAATGACACTCAATGCGAGGTAGAGTGGCCTACATCTATGTTTGCAGAACACTAGTGTAGAGTAGCGGAGAGTTAAAAACGTGACACAAAACAGTACAAAACTGTGTTGAGTAAACCCATCAATTTTCTTAAAGCATCGTAGTGAAGACAAAATCAACATAGTCATGTTTCAATTATCTAAAATAAGACTTGAGGAACCGGTGAATGCATTTCCAAAGTACAGTATAAGGAATTGAAGATGTCCTGGAATCTAAAACCCTCTTCTACTTTGAAATAACCATCATTATGAAGCTAGGAAAGACCTTGAATTTTATTTTTCCTGGCATGAAAACTGGCATTGATTATAATTTCTAAAATGAGTGCCAAGTATAAAGTTCATATAAATGGAGACTCATTAATTCAGAGACATTTTCCACTTAGGAGTAAAAATAAATTGACTTATAAGATCTTGAGCTACGAAGTGAAGTTGCAGTTTTGAGGCAAAAGGTATTTTTTGCCTGAGGAAAGTTCACATTGTTGCATTAGTTTCCATCAAAATAAATCAAAATTGTTTACCTGATAGAAGAGAAAACATGCCTTTTAGTTCACTGATTCACCACATGTATTGTTTTAAATAATTTAATATGAGCATCAGGAATTTTCACAATTAGAGAAAGTTTTAGAAAATAAAAGATTAATCTAATGAAAAAATATTGATATTTTCTACCAACTCTGAACTCTGTCATTTGCGAACACTGTTGCTTTTAGACATAATGAAGTGTGAGTTGCCTGCATAAAGTACTTTTCCCATCTAATACAGATCTACATCACTTCTCAAAAAGAATTAATTAGCCCACAAGACACAGACTTAAAGGTCTGCCTTAATTTATATGTGTAATATAATATGATAAGACATAATTATGTGCCTTAAATGGACAATTTTTTTCTATTATGGTGGATTACAATGAATTTTAAAAGCTAAAAAGAAATTATGCATAGCTTCAAAATTGACTTTTCAGATAGCCCTAAGGAGTTGCTCTAGACCTACACTGCAAATATCATTTGTTTCCCAATTTAAACAATCCATGCCTTACTACTCTTAATGCCAGTACCCTAAATATTTGTATTGATCTCAATGAGCTAAATACAAACCAGGGAAAGAACATGCGACTGGTTCTGCAATGAAACCAGCGTGGGCTTCTGAAGGTAGAGTAGTTATTGGAAAGTTAACATCCACTCACTTATTCCCATTTTTTTTTAATTTTCCCCAGAACACTGAGAAATCTAAGGTTACCAAAAGATCAAGAACATACACTCTAAATGAAAATATGTATAAATCCTTCCTTATTATCTTGTCCTTCAAAATAACTCAAATGAATTCATTGTAGGGAAATTTCTTTTAAAATTGCATCTTCTTTCTGTTTAATGTTTTAACCATTCATTTATGTCTGTTGCTTGTTTAATATGATTTTTATGCTTGAGATTTCTTAATAATATTTCTACAGTTGTAGAGGTTGTTAATGTATTAAATTGATCAACAAAAGTAAAAAAAGCAGCATAATTAATATGCATAAAATCATCCATTATCAAGTACTGCAACCTATCATTCACCCTATATGAATGTTTATGTATATATATGTTCATACTCTTCAAAAGCCTCATTATATAGTTATTTATATTCTTGAGAGATACGTCATTTTGATCTTGTCCTCTTTACATCAGTAATAAGAACGTCTAGTATAAACCAGGTTGGTAAAAACAGTTGTCCCTCTCTGATATTTTCCTCTAAAGCTTTTAGTTTTAGTGTTTCAACACTACATTCCTATGCCCACAATGACTATAAACAGCCTGCTGAGAAGCATACCCCAGTGGAAACCCCTTTGGTTGATAGGGACTGCCTAAATGTTTAATGATATTAGCTCCCTGCAAATGGCATTCATTTCCTATATATGCAAATTTTCTTAATGTGAACACCCCCCCCATAACAGGTAGGATGTATAAAGTTAATGAAGCCATGTAATTACAATCACTATGGTGACTGCAGTCTCCTGAGAACAATAATGTGATAATATACGTGGGTTTTGACTTTCTTTGGAAACAACAGCTTATAATTTGAAAACAGATAGTAAAATATTTCATTATCTTCTTCTAACTCCTAAGGCAAAAGCAGGTACAAATAGATTATGTTCTTTATTAACTGAAAATAAAATGAAAAGAGAAAGGAAAATGCAGCTGTTTACTTTCAGCATCAAATGCCATTATTTTGGCTCCTGTTTGAAGCCTTCTTTCCTTTTAACAAAGAAAGGGGCCAGTGAGGCTTGATATACCATTTACTGTGTACCCCAAAGAGCCTACTTTGCTAGCTTTTATTAATGGTGTGCTAAAACGGCATGATAATTTGTTTTAATTGGGGTAACAAACCCTTTAAATATTTTTCATTAAATATATGAGTTAGGAGTAAGAGGTGAAGGATGACTCTTAGACATTTTCATGGTGTTTATTTTTAAATTGTAAGTATTTTCTGTGTTTCAGATATGACTCCATTACATAGCTCAGCAAGAAGTCTGCCATTTCATAAACCTGTCACTGGGAATGCCAAGTCCATACTCACTCCAAATGAGAATAAGATACATTCAAGGACACGGAGGGCTCAGGAGGGTTTGTTAACATTAGATACTATTACACCTAAATTAGTTTTCCATTACCTAATTTCTGTCAACATTTATTTTCTAAAAATCCACAGATTACTATCTATCTTTTATATCACCCAAGAAGGTATCAATTTGATAGTCACATAAAAGCACAAAATCAATGTGTCTAGGCTAAGGCAGCCTATAGAGTGTGTGTGTGTGTGTGTGTCACACAAATGAACTTCCCTCTACTTACGTACCAGTTGGTTCCACGCACATTAACTTTCGTTCATTGAGTGGTTCAAATGCAGTTACCTTTCTCCATTAGACAGTGGTTTCAGGACAAATGTTGATGACATAAAAGCTTACAGTGAGAATTTTGAGTTTCAAATTACCCAGGAGACATAATCTTCATGAGATGAAATCTAAAATTGTAAGACTCAGTTTGTGCAACTGCACATTTTAAAAACTAATCGTTTAAAATTATTTGATGTTATTGTTTTTCTAGATATTCCAAAACAAATTCAACATGACACATTACAATAGAACTAGATATAGAAAATATTAAAATTTATATTTTTTTGTAATTGCACATCTGTTTATTGTTTGGTCAATACATTTCCATTTAAGTCTATTTTGAGTCACACTGAACTGAGCAAAACTGTAGATTGACCAATCAACCTTCATTCTGCATACAGTCATACTTTCCATAATTTGCTACATACATGACACATTATTAAAAATCAATAGCCTTCATTAACACACATCATCATTCTAAGCTCATTACTTACATTTGTGTTTTCCCTTCTTTGGGTTTCAATAAATGTACGCAATGTGGCACAACTGTGATATTGCACAGAATATTTTCACTGCCCCAAGACTTCCCTTTGTTTGCCTCTTGGTTCTTCTCGACCGCCTGAATTTTCTGAATCTAACTGATTTATTTGTTGACTCCAAAATTTTGTCCTTTCTAAAAGACACGTGATTGATTTCTTTTACTAAATGATATTCATTATAGTAAAATTCCCCGTTTGTCTTTCCATGGCTGGGTTGGCAATGCACTTTGTTCCAGTATTAAATAAGACTGACTGTCTCGTTGTTCCCTGATTTCTTTACGCATTAACAGGCTGAAGTATCTGCTAATGCCCTACAGGTTTTAAAAAGTATGAATATACATTCCATGAAAAAAATCATATATATATAGATCATGTATGCATGTAAGTAAGCCTTCCATTCATTTGAATAAATATCAAGGGATGAGTCTGCATTTTAACTAGACTCATAAATTATCAGCGAAACAATTAGTATAAATAGGCCTCTGAGTCATAAAATAATATGCTGGGGTCATGCAATATGTAGATTAAATACAATCCTAAAACTGAATGAAGAAAATAATCTATGTTTTGGTTAACTTGTCAATTATTTAAGGAAACGTAGCAGAATATATTAAGTATCAAGTTGATATCATAATGGTATTTGGACAAGCACTTAATGGCTGAATTGAAAGAGAAATCAAGTACAAAGACTGAATTTTGTTAGATAGAATGGAAGAATTTGGATACGATGGGTATTATAATTTCAACTTTTAAATCACAGAAATACTTTGTATATTCTTTGCTTAACTTTCACACTAAATGGGTAATTATCTTAACAATGACAGAAAATATGTATCGTAAATATTAATCAGTATCCTCTGATTTGCATAGTGTTTTTACTTCCTGTATTCACACTTCAAAAATCTTAGATTCCTTTGGCCTGTGATTATTTTTCCCATAGCAATCTGAGAGTAAAGCAACTATTAAGAAATGTTGACCAATAGATGTATCCCAGCCTCATTCCTTCTGCGATACTTCAGGAAACTGCAAGATTAAATGACTCAAGAGAAGCAAGAATCCAGAGACGGGACGGTAGCTCAAAGCAATCATTACACTACAATACTAATGTAGTATAGTCCATTTTCTGCTTCTAAAACAGAATGCATTGGATTTTGTAATTTATAGCAAATGTATTTCTCCTTTAGAGGTGGGGGTGGCTAAAATCCAGACACTGTCATTTGAGAATCTCACAAAAGCCTTTCAACTGTTCCAGCCCATAGTAGAAAGCAGAGAGAAAAGAAATTATATAAATGTAAAAAAAAAAAAAAAACAGAAAAGATGTAAACTCATATTCACAGTACACCACTTCTGTGGTGGAGAACCCACTGATAATGTTATAGCATTAACAGACTCATGATCTCAGAAGCATTGTAACATAATAATCCAACATCCCAGTTCTCACAGCAGTAATAAATGTTAGAGAACATGAATATTTTTTCTCCATTTATTTATTTATTTATTTATTTTTATTTATTCTTTGCTCATATATTAAATCCCAAAAGCAGAGTTCCTTCCCTCCTCCTCTCCAGTCCCTCCCATCCATACCTCCACTCTCCCCCAGATCCATTTCTTCTCCATTTCCCTTCAGAAAAGAACAGTCCTCCCATGGATATCAACCAAACATGACATAGTAAGTTATAATAAGGCTTGTACATACCTCATATTAGGGCTGGATGAGGTAAACTTGTAGGAGGAAAAGGATTCCAAAAATAGGCAAAAGAATCAGAGACAGACCCTGCTCCCAATATTAGGACTTTCATAAGACTATCAAGCTGTGTGTGTGTGTGTGTGTGTGTGTGTGTGTGTGTGTGTGTGTGTAAAAGACTTAATCAGAACCATGCAGGCTCCCTGACACTTCAGCCTTTGTGAGCCCCTATGAGCCCTGGTTAGTTGACTGTTTTAGCCATGTTCTTGTGGTGTCATTCACCCTCTGGATCCTACAATCCTTCCTCCCCATTTTACCTGAGATTTCCCAAGCTCCATCCAGTATTTAGCAGTGGGTTCCTACATCTACTGCTATCAGTTGCTGGATATGACTATGCTAGGCTCCAGTCTACAGGTATAGCAGAGTATCCATGAGCATAGCAGAATATCATTACAGATCATCTGAAAGAATCATAATAACTAGCAAGAATCAAATCTCTACTCTATGACCCAAAAGTAACTGAGCTCTTTGAATTGCTTGCAGAGTATTCAGAATTATGATGCTAAAGGGTCTCAATAAATTACAGGAAAGCATAGAAATGAAACTATAAAAATAAAACATGAAAAGGAAGAAGTTTAATAGAGATAGAATTCACCAAAAATATAGAAAGTCTGAAGTTAAAGAATATAATGAAGGTAATAAAAGATTAGTAAAGAATTTTAACAGCAGACT
The DNA here is from genome assembly GCF_014885135.2 of Alexandromys fortis. Lineage (NCBI taxonomy): Eukaryota > Metazoa > Chordata > Mammalia > Rodentia > Cricetidae > Alexandromys > Alexandromys fortis. Next base: position 3,257,887 of record NW_026068014.1, on the reverse strand, counting down.
CAATCACAGTTCAGAATCCATGTTCTCAAACAGATGATTAGAACAACAGAAAGAACAGAGAATAAAAGTTTATCAAGTAATTTTATGTAATGTATTGGGTATCACCAAGTGAAATTATACATACATATATAGTTTAATGTATATATTTTAAAGTTAATATATTTTAAAATATCAAGAAAAGAAAGTGGTTGTCAGAAGTTTATTTAAATAAATAATGGCACTAAGAAGATGGAAGAGGAAAAAATGTATGATCTCCTTACTTGAATCTTGTAGGTAAGAAACTAAAGATAGATGGATGGACGCCATCCTATAAGGTACGAGATTGTAGAAAGTAACTGATTTCAGTAGCAAGGAAGGAAAGAACACCTCTGAAATCAGAATAGACAAATGAGAGAGGCGTCCTGACCAAGATTTAAGACAAAGGGAAGGCCACAGAAGATATGTACAATACTTCCGACCCGGTACCTTAAGGAAAAAACAGGGGCCAAGTACAAAAGCTAAGTCAGCTATGCTGACAAAGACTAGATTTTAATATGGATGCTGGAAATCCAACACAGGTCATCATTTTTGTATGGTAAAATTTTTTATGAGTGAAGCATTACCAGCCCTAAACTCTGTAGTTTGTCCTCATAGGACTGGGTAGCCTTTCAACATGGCTGGTCACAATTAATGCTAATCTCTCAGAGGTGAGGGTACCCCCAAAATGTAACCCCATACCAGTGTTTCTGCTTGTGTCGTTCTAAGCACTGTACTGAAGAAATGGTTAATAATCATTGTAATAGAGGCACAAATATTTATGTCAAATAATGAATCTAAAAGCATACTATAAAGGGGCTAAAGAGATAGTTTGGTGTGTACTGATTGCTCTTTCAGAGGTCCTAGTTTGATACAAAGAACCCACACCAGTTAGCTCATAACTACTATAACCACAGTTTCAGAATATCTAATGTAATTTGGCCTTCATGGGCACTTACACACATTGTTCATATAGATTTGCAGAGGCACAGACACATACACATGAAACAAAACAAATAAATCTTTTACAACTGTTTTTAAAAAAGAATAAGAAAGAGAATAAATCATAGTATTTTTAAAGACAAATAAATATATTTTAAACATTTTTCATTTATTTTTGGTTTGACATTTCAAAATAATTAGTTTTGAATATAACTTTGATCTTTTTTCTATGCACTAAAGACAATATATAAAATGTCACTTCAAACACAAAATGGAAATCCTCTTTGATTGTCAGGAGTATTGGCATTGTAATGTTCATTTAGGAAAACTTTTGTAAGGGATTGAAAAGATGACTTAAGTGGTTCAGAGCACTTATGGCTTTTATAGAAAACCTAAGTTTAGTGTCCAGTACACATGTCAAGCAGCTTACAACTGCTTGTAACTCTAATACCAAAGGGTCTAACTTCAAGAACAGCTGCACACACATGCACATACACACACATGTACACACGCACACAAACATACACACACATAATTTAAAAATTAAAAAATTAAGGAAAATTATGTTATTCGTTTTCAAGTTATATAAAATCAAATTTTAATGTACTAAATTCTGATTCAATATCCTTAAAGTCAATAATTTCATTAATAATTATATTGGACTTTTAAATTTTGAGGGTCCTTTAAAAATATAGCTCTTAAATACTAATATTATTTTAAAGTACAAATATCATCAATATCTTGTTAATATTAATAATTAGTTCAAAGTTTTACTTATTTATTTATTTAAATTTTTAGTCTCCAAATTAGTTACAGTTCCATTGCCCTCCCTGTACTTGCCACGCCTACAATAGTATCTTCCAGGATCCTGTTATACACAAAATAAATGAACAGCAAGCTTACCTCACTGCTGTTCCTACTCTACAGCAGCAATGATCCTTAAAGCAGTGATTATTTGAACTTATGAGCATTACCTTATTGATAATTTTACATTATTTGTATTATAATAGCACAGCATTAAGTAACTACCATCATTTACTGGTCAGAAAGATGCCAAACATTTGAACCAGGCTTCTTTCAAAGATGAATACCACCTTCTGTAAATATGAGATCTAAATATATAGCCTGGCCTAATTCTATACGGTTTCCCTTCTTTCTGCATTTGTTTCCTCTTCTATAGTTACAACTGAAAACTCCAGCCACCATTTGGCACACAAGCACAATGGACTAAACTTGTACTGTGTCTTTGCACATGCGCTCTCCAGGCAACATGTTTAAATGGAAAATTCTTCTCAGTGTTAAAAATAGCTGGGATTTGGTCAGGTCACATATCTAATTAAAGGAGCTGAATTATACCCAAGCAGCCCAAGTATAGTGAAGTATCATTTTGTAAGAGATAAAATGTTAAGCTTGCAACCTTTCTTTATTATAGCCATTCAAGGTTAAACCTTTGCTGTAAATTCTATCATAGGGCCCCTCATTCCCCACACTATGATTATATAGGAAGTAGCTCTGAGATCCCTTGTTGAATTTATCTCCGAATAAGTACCTCATTTCTATTTTATTTCAGAATATGACTTCCCAACCATCTAAAGCATTTCAATAAAAATATTTATTTTAGTATTTCAGTAGCGGAGCAGCTCTATGATGTTACTGGTTGTTCACAATGTGAATAGCATTAAAAGCACTATAATGTTACTGCCTGTCATTTACAAGCTAAATATCATTTGCACAATAGTACTATGGCATGATAAAATTGCTTCTTACAAAACAGACACCTGAGAGCAAACTGATGCTGTCTGGACTAGAAATTGAGATTGTTCTCTGGAATGGAGTACATTAAGAGTTAAATGACCAAGAACTACTTAGAGAATTCTCCCACTCTCCCAGCATTATTTGAAGGAGAGGATTGAGTGTATCTACTTGCAAAAACTGTGAAAAGTCTGCAAACATATTTAAATTTTATGTTTAGATTCCAATTCAACGTAAAAGAGAAAACACTGTGAAATCACTATATATGTGTGCGTGTGTGTGTGTATGTATCCTGTATATATGTATGTATATGTATCATATACACACACACATACACACACAATTTCTACTTTGTCTACCAACTTCAGGTTTGGTTTATCCTAGCAAAATAATGGTTTTACTTTCCCTTTCCTACTCTAGTTTATTCATCTTACCACTGACCCGCCTCAACTTACTTCCTTCTTTTTCTTGTTTTATTTTTTAATCATATATAAAAATTAATAGCAAAGCACAAGTGTTTTCTATTTCAAGAATAAGTATCTAGTTTACATTTTAAGTGCATAGAATATGGACTTTTTTTACCTGGGTGTCGTCCACCTAACCATGGCTATCCTGCTAACTAACTCTATTCTAAAAAGTGGACTTTAATGCAAATCTTAAAAAGATATACTTACATGAGAAAAACAAAGCAAAATGGAAAGTGAAACCCATGACCTGCCTTCCAAGCTTTTCTCTGGCAATGATAGATCAGAAATTTATTGTTGTTGTTGTTGTTTTACCGACACATTTGTAAAAGTCTCAGGTGATGTCTTTTACATCCCATTCGCTTACCTGTGAAATTGTACCTACTATTCTAGATTATAAGCTAACTCAAGACGTTAGCAATCCTATATAATGCATAATCAATACTGAAGTTACAGAATGATTTAATGAATTTAATTATTCTATAGTTGGATATTGCTCTAGAGCTCAGACTGGTTTCAAATTTGCAATCTTTATGCCTTAGTCTCAAGAGTGCTGGGATTGGACGTACAAGGCACAATTCCATCTAAATTTATGTCTCCACTAATGAGTCTCCTACTGGCAGTTGTAAACTGTCTGTAACAAAGACGTTTACAGTAGAGGACTAGAAAGCAAAACAAGCATACAAAAGCCTTTACTATAATAACTAGATCTGCAGATACATTGATAGAAGACTGATGATGGGGGAGGGGCACAAAGGGAAGCTATGGTAATGTCAAAGTCAAGCATATGAAAACAACAAACTTATTGTCATACAAAGTCTCCATCTGGCTCACAGTTTTCACATTTAAAATACTTCATTAGAGAAGAACAAACCTAATCTGCTCCCAGAATTAAAACTAGTCTAAAAGAAAGCTTTAAGAAGCAGGGAGTGACGTAAGCTAAAGATGTGGAAGAGAGACCAAAACAAAGGAAGAGTACGGAATAGGGATAAATAATTCTAAGGACGCTTAAATTTGCCTCAGGAAATAATATTATTTTATGTTCATAAAAAGTTGCATATGTGTGTGTTTTATGTATTTTTAATTGAATTTATGCTGCTAAGGCTTTGATGTTTTGTCCCATATATCAAAAACTATCTAACAAAATCCCTAGTGACAATTATGGAAACCTCTCTTCCAGACTTGCTCAGGGCTGTTGTCATTATCCTTGGTTGCCCCCAAAAAAACGAAAGTTAGACTCTACTGCTTAAGGTCTCTCACTCTTTGGAAACAGGGCTTGGTGGGATCAGGCTGGGTTTCACCTAGACGCTTCCTCCTGAAGCACTAGGTCTTATAGTACGAGAAAAAGCTATGCAGCTGCTAAGGAAGAAAACAATCGATAATCTTACACTTACAAATCACAATGACCAGAACATTATGATATCTGAAAAGGGGCAATAGTAGCACTTACATCTTGGTGGTGACCAACAGCTGTCTAATGGGACTTAAGGCTCACTCACTAGGAGAGAATCATGTCTGGTACTGTTGCCCTTACCAACTATCTATGATCTGTGAGGCCTTGGTCCCTAAAGGAGAACTTAATACTACCAATTTCCTAAACCAGCTCGATTCCTAACTGCAACTAAAAACTTATCCCTATACCTACAGACAAGTCTAGTTCTCACCTCTAATCAAAGAAACCTCTCTTTGCAACAGACAGAGACAATTACAGAAAGCACACCTGGTCAAAATGTAGAGAACAAATAAGTTTGCAATGTCCAGCCCATGGATATAGCTACAGAACAAACCTTATACCTAAGACTTAGGAAAAATTTCAGAAGAGGGGTAGAGGATTATAAGAGTTTAGAAGATCAGGACATCTGGTGGAAGAAAACAGGAAAGCTGCACTCATGAACTTTCAACAATATACTTGCCTGCTCAAGATCAGAACAATACAAAATGACATGCCTATGTGGATGGGTAAATTATCATAGGGCCCTATCCCTTAGATGGAGAATTACAAGCAATCAATTACTGCTTAGAGAAGGAAAATCAGTTTTCTCTGGTGATGAGCCCTCTGATAGGTTATAATATCTGGGTGGTCAGACACACACACACACACATATATATATGTATATATACAAACAACAATAAAGGGACATATTTATAAATTCATATGTGTGAACACAACAACAATAACTAATAAACAAGAGGTCATGAATTTAAGAGAGTGGAAGGATATCAGCAGAGATGAGGATATGGCATAATATTATACTAATATATAAAATCCTGAAAAAATAGAGAACAAAATAAATTTTTTTTAAAAAAATAAAAGCAAGCCAGATGCTTGCACTGGGTCTGTACCAGAATGGGTTTTTTATCAGCCACATATGGATGCAGGAGGATCTCAAAAAGCCCTGCCACTCACTGATAAACTATTTGCTACTAAGAGATTCATAGAGAAGAATAAGCGAAATCATTACCATCAGTAGCATAATCCTCTGGTGACAAGCATCAGGTTCTAATGGATAGTTTCAATTCAATAGCCATTCATATAGCCCTGGTTACACAAAATGGATCATAAAACAAAAGAAAGAGTCATGAACCAGTGATAAGGACCGGTACTGAGAAGGGAAGGTTGCTAGGGATGTGGGAAGATATCAGAGTCTATTATACACGTGTGTGAAACTGTCATATAACAATATTGATTGATTAAAAATCAGCTCTTAAAAAGTGCAAACCAAACCTCAAAGAATGCATTTAAATTGGGAAAAGAAGTCTAGTGAAAAATTAACATTATTCTAGTTTTCAACTGTCTATAACTCCAGTTCAAGGAGAGTCTATGCTTTCACCTGGCCTTACCCAACACCAGGCAAGCGGGGGGTGCATGAACACAGGCACATACTCACACACAGGAAATATGCTTTTCAACACAATATTTATATTGATTCTTTGGGAATTTTACATCATTTACCTCAACCATACTCAGGTCCCAGCACTTTGATGTCCACTCTCCAGCCTTGTAACCTCCCACCCAACAATAACAACAACAACAAAAGGGTTCAATTTGTGTCTGTATACTCACTGGAGAATGGGAAAAGATGAACATTTAAAAAAAATATTCTCTTCAAATTTGGGGGGAAAAAGCACCAATCTTTCAAATTATCATTTAGAACACAAAAGCAAACAAACAAAACAGAGTCAGTGAGAAACCAAGTTGAAGACCAAAATATGGACGGTGCTTCAACAAATTTCTTGTACCATTTAAATAATTAATTTAAAAAGGAAATGAAAATTAGTCTGACCTGAGTACAAAGATCTAGCTCCATTATGCTACAGATACCCATGTCTGAATAGAGAGCTGTCAAGGGCAGGCACAGTGAGACTTGTGATTTTTTACTTTTTTGAAAAGTCCTTTCTCATAGGGATCTAAATCAAAAACAGAGCATTCACGAAAAGCATTTTTTTTTAACTTTGAAGGGCTTCTTGGCTGTTTCTTTGGAAGTGATCATTCACCAGTTCACAATGATATAACATGAGCCATCACTCAAAGACAGACTTCAAATTGCTGCCACATGGGTGGAAAATCAGTGTAAAAAGAAAATCCTTTTGTAAACTCAGAAAACATATTTTTAATGAAAAGGCTGATCATGTGATAAATGCTTTTCTTATAATGTAAGAAGGCATTTTTTTCTTTTTTTTTTTTCCTCAGAAAGCACACCCAGGCAGGCAGATCCTAAAGCTATCAGGTAGTGTCCTTTAGATCAACATATGCCTTACCTTTCCTAGATTTCTTCATAGCTCCTACATCCTTATCTCTCTCATCATCTCCCTCTCTCCCTCCCTCCTTCCTTCCTTCCTTCCTTCCTTCCTTCCTTCCTTCCTTCCTTCCTTCCTTCCTTCCTTTCTCCCTTTCTTTCATCCTTCCTTCTTTCTTTTCTTTTTTTTTGTCTTTAAGGAAGAACAATTAAAATAATCAGTAACATAGAAAATAAGGCTTTAAATCAAGGTTAAAGGAGTTAAGAATTATTTGATAGACATTAGACAGACAAGGTAGGTATTTATCTTAAGTACTTTAATTAACTTTACTAAGCCCATGTTTCTTTGCACTATGCATGTTCATAGCTTTCTGCTAACTATCATAAATGGTATAAAGAAGAAATAAGAAATTTCCCTTGTAGAATCTGGTAGGCCAATATGTTAAAGAATTTAAACAATTTGCAGTTTGTTGTTAATGTCTGAATGGATTTGATGAATAGTATAAGATAATAATCAGGAAAAATGGAATTTAGGGATAGTGAGACATTAAATTTTAGTTGTAATATTGTATCAATGAGGATAGAGAACTGTAAACAACAGAGGAAGTAGGTATTAGATGTAGACTAGCAAACTGTGATAAAAATTCAGATTATAATGAAACAATGTTTTCATTGACTTGTGTTCATTGAATATAGTACTAGATTTCTTAAAGATATTTGCATACATGTGTATGTTTTTTCCTGACATGTTTTCCATAGTCTCCAACATCCTCACCTTTCTCAGTCTACTTTGTTTCCCTAGACAATTTCATGTCTACTTACATGTCAAATAAACATATGAGGTAATGAAATCACAGAAAATATAGGGTCTACAAATGAGAGAAAACTGTAATATTTGCCCTTTTCAGTCTGTCTTAATTTACTTCATCGAATTATCTGTGGTTGCATACATTTGTCTGCAAAAATCAGCATTTTTATTACAATATCACTTTTGACAGATTCCTAGCTTGGTTTCATAACTTGGCTATTATGACTAGTGCTACAATCAACTGTATAGTGAAAATTCTCTATTATATATTGACCTGGGGTTCTTTGTACAAATACTCAGATGATATACAGCTGGATCATGTGGTAGATCTAGTTTTAGTCTACACTAGTTTATATATATATATATATATATATATATATATATATATATTTCATTTCTACACTAGATGGATTAATTTACATTGCCACCATATACAAATTCATAAGACTCCCATTTTTGTGTATCCTCACCACTTATTGTTCTTTGGTTTTATTAATGGTTTAATTTTGCCTAGACTGAGATGGAATTAATTTCAGTAAAATCTTGCATTTTCCTGGTATCTAGTGATGTTTGACAGAAACTTTACAATATTTGAGGAGTTAGATTATATGATCAGAGCTATAGTTTGAAAAGGTAAATAGGATACCAAAGAGAAGTCAAAACAAAAAGAAATGTATGAGTAAAATCACTCGAATCATATTATTAGTCAGTAGCATAACAAGATAGGCCCAACGTACTCAGTGGGGAAGGAGAAGAGAGAGTCTACTTGAAATTTCTTCCAAAGTATACGTGAAAGATAGGGTCCATTAGAGAGAGTGACTTAAAGGTTATTCCATAATCTTAATGCTATATTTGTGCAAGAGATGAAATATCTTGAGATAAACACATAGAGAAGAAAGTGAGAACTATAAAGCCAAGTCGAGGTCATGTGACCAATGGTAGGCTAAATATTAGTAGGGTGTTTGTTTATTAGGCACTGTTTTGGGAGCCAAGGACAAAATGATGCTAGAAAAAAAGCAACAGGGCATCAGAATTATAAAGAATGACAGAGATTATTCTGTGTGTGTGTGGTGTGTGCATGTGTGTTTGTGTGTATTGATGAGTTGTTTCCTCAAATTTTATCATATAATCATAGCATTCATCGACTGTTTTGCTTTCCTAGACAGAGTTTACAATGAATTACACACTACAGTACTGTTTTCATTCAGAGAGGAAATAATTTAATTTTGAAAAAGATTGCTCCGGTCTAACATATAAATGCTCCTAGAAATGCAAATATTGAGGGAAACGCTGAAAGTGGTTGTTTTAGGTTTTTACAATCAATATGCTACGTAATGGACTTAGGGTATCAATGACAAGTTAGTCATTATGATAAATATTCTTCTTTAAAATGATGTGATGGCAATATATGCTATGAGATGCTGGGCTGCCCTCTTCTTTAAAAAAAATTGATGAATTGAAATTAAGAGCAATGATTAGCAAAATAATGCAGTGTTGATATTTGGTAAGTGGAGTACATTTGTATATTTGATGAAACATGGAACTTTATTTTAGTTTCTTCATTGTGAACTTTCCCAGCGTGATTTAATAAAACTCTAGTGTGTGAATATACAAACTAGTGTAAGAGTCATTACTTTCATTAAGAATATTACAGTGAATAAATTAACTCAAAACAATAAAACCTGAGCAGTTGATATATGTAAGTCATTTACATCTTGTAGACTCATTTGGGGAAGGAAGAATAAATGTGTTATGGTGGAGGTTTCATTAGCACTTGCATTTCAATTGACTTCGAAGCGCACAATAAGAATACAAAAGCAATAAATATCATCCATAAACAATAAGACCATACAGGGCTGAGGATTTTTTTTAACAAGATGTTCTGTGCCATTACACTTTAATAGTCCTGCTGAATTTTCAATATGAAAACAGCTAAAGAGGTCTGCCATAGTGTCATCATCGTATTGTGCAGCCATATTTTATTCCTCTTTATTACATCACTCTGCATTCAGAACTACGTACATGGTGATGTCTCAAGGGAAATACCCAAGACGCTGCAGGGAAACAAATGCAATAGAGTAGAATCTCTTCGGAATTCAGTACCTGATGCAAAAGGGTTTGGTTAGTTTGCAAAATAAATGCTCAGTGTAAGTCGCGAAACAGCAGCTTGTCATCACATCGACTAGATTTATTAGCCTGAGGATTTACTGGCAGATACAGACATATTACAGGTGTTTCCATTTGGCATCTTATTTGTATCCTAGCGGATGCACTGAAAAGCCCTGCTCACTGCACTCCTGGGAAGAGAATAAAACCAGACATTCTTCTGACAGCTGAACGTGCTCTGCTCTATTTACGCCATAGTCTTTGGGGAACAAGATTTCTTCTTAATCCTATGTAGATCTTTTTTTTTTTTTTCATTTTCAAAAGATTTTTTTCTCTATGATAGCAGAATGTGAACTTTAGGTGCCACTGTTGACAATTCAGATTTAGAATCTCGTTGGTGATTCCACAAAGAGCTATTGGGAATAGAACAACAAAGACATAATAATCCCCTTGTAAGCAACTGAGAAAAGTTAAATACTCATTGACCATAAAAGTGAAATGAAGGAACTTTTGGAAGTACATTTGTTAATGGACCTACTGAATCAGAGTTTGCTCCACTTGTCACAGCGCTTCTGTCCCTGAAACAGAAAATCCTCTGGTAGTCCCTGGATGTTATGAAGTGCAGTCATCACAGCCATTCAGGAAAAGACTTTGGAACACACCCTGACAATCTCTAGGCTATTTTAGGGTTTTATACTCTGGCAAAATTTGAGTGTTTCAACCTGTGACAAGACATCAGAGACCTGATGAACATAAGCCCTTCTAGCTGAGTTGCATAGATGTCTTTTACCTGGCCTGTCTCAGGACAGGATATTCTCTTACTTAAGGGATCAAGGAAGGGCACTGTGATTATTATTCCTAAAGCAACTAGGCTCCAACTCCCTTTCTGCTTGTCACGCTGTCTCGTGTACTTCTTTTTAGCATCACAAATCACAATCTGTAATCGTCAACTTCACAGATGTGTTTCCTTCTTTACAGACTATGACTCTGCTACCAGGATTAAGTTTCTAAGGTGGCTGAGATCATAGACTTCAGTTCTCAAGGACTAGCACCAGCACAGGACACGACACAGCCAGCTGTAGTCTGTATTTGGAAAGAAGAGAAGGGAGTGGTAGAAAGTTGCACTCTCAATGGGGATTTTTGCCTCTTCTGATGGTTTAAGTAGTCTTATATGAATGACACCAGCACATGACTTGGTTTGAGATACTAACTGCTTTCACCTACTTTATTGAATTTTTATTTTTGAGATAATAGAAGTAACATAATCACCCTAGTCCCTTTCCTGCCTTGAAACCCTTCCATATATACCACTTCTTGCTCTCTTTAATTCAAAGTCTTATTTTTATTTTAGTTGTTGTTAAGTGCATATGTAAACACATATACATTCCTAAATATAAGCTGATCAGGTGATATTTTACTCATATGTATGATTTCAGGGCTGACAATATGGTATTGGATAATGAGTTCATGAGCTGTTTCATGGGTGTGACTATTTCCTACTATCAGCATTCTTTAATCGCATATAGTTTGTTGTGTAGACTTGAATACTTGTGCTCTTTCCCCTATCCATCTTAGCATGTCTGTTGTTGTCTTTGTTCAGCTCATGCTTAGTTAGTCATGGTGGTGAGACTTATGGGTGTAGCTTTGGACATGCCTAGGAGACAGTCTCGTAGCAAACTCTCTGATCTGACTAAATCTTTCTGCCCCTTATTTCGCATTATTCCCTGACACAGGAAAATAATTTATTTATTTATTTATTTATTTGTTTGTTTGTTTGTTTGTTTTTAATGTATTAACTTCAACTGGACTCCACAACTCTGCCTTTTGATTGGTTGTGATTTTCTTTAATAGTTTCTGCTTGTTTCAAATAGAAGCTTACTTGATGAGGGGTGAGGACTGCACTTATCTGTGGGTGTAAGGGCAAATGTTAGTTTGCTGGCAAGGACTATTCTGATTTCGAAATTGGAGATTGTGGTTATCTCCAAGATCCATGATTTAACTAGCCCTGTAGCTGGTTAGCTTTCCAGTACCAGGCGTGGTATCCCTCTCATTGACTGGGTCTTCAGTATAATTAGAGAGTTGCATATAAGGTATGCTTGCCATTACTGCAACCTTTAGGTTTATTGTGCCAGGCTGATTGTTATTCTGCTTCATGGCCTCATATTTAGTTAGGGTTTTTGGTTGCTTCCCTCCTTTGCAAGCTTGCATGGTGCCTTCCAATACCATCAAAGCTCATCCTTGGGGAGTAGGCATTCAGCTCAGATCCAATGAAGGAACTTCTTCATCCTACTTCATTAGCACACAATGTCTTTAGCAATAAGCACTTACCTTTCAGTTTTGTGGAAAACCAAGGAAAATAGTAATAGGAAGTTTTTGGACTCTCTTCAACAAACCTAACCAACAACTCAAAGGGGGTTTTATAATGTCTGTTATTAAAGTGTTTCGTGGTCCTTGGTTCTTAGAGAGAGCATTGTTAGCTTAGATGAAAAAAGTCCATTCAAATTATGTAGGAATATTTAAACACAGAATTACATGTGTTATAGGCTATTTTTGATAAATAGTTATTAATTAATATTTGTTTTTTATGACTTTTTCATAGATCCTTATTGTTATTTTACCTTCATCCTTTCTTTTACATTTCAATCTCTCCTGTAAGAAACACCCCCTGTTCACATTTCACAATCACTTGTGTAATCAGTAATACAGGTAGGAAGATAGGAAGACAGCAGAGAATATCATGTTCTACATAACTCAAGTGCGAATCAAGCACTTTTCTAAGACTAGAAATATTGTGCAATGAGACAACTCATATGTATGAAGTACTTACTCTTATCATGGCTGAGGCTCAGCTAAGTATATAGCATAAATTAACCTAACATTTCTTACAAGTGACCTATATCACATATACTCTCATTACTGTTTCTTATATTATTTTGCTTTGAAAGATTTATTTTTCACTACCAATCATTTTACAGAAGGAAAAAGATAACTGTATCAGGAATTTGTTGAAGGGCACCTCATTTTGTGAATGGTAAATGAAAAACCATGGCACTGTGAATTCAAAACTAGTGCTCATATATCCATTGGCAACACTACTGCTTTTCCACAGATCTAAACAGGTTTCCCACTGCTAACGGACAACTGCCAGGCAAATATTCATGCTCTCACACATGCCTATGCACACATGTACACACCTTTTTCTTTCCCAACCTTCAGTGTGCCCAATGAGTGAATCCTTGGCTCAAATCATCTGCTGAGAAACTGCTCAGTATCAGTGAATAAGTTTCATTTTTGACTTCTCTAGAAATGTAGCTACAATTCTTTGTCATTTCTGTACTTCTAGAATGAACATCAGAGCTCTTCCTCAGCACATTTCCTCCGCAAACAGATTCTCATAGGTGGTGTTTCTAAGAAAAAAGTAATTTCACATTCAAAGAACCCTAGCATCTGAAACTAAACCCTTTGAGCTCTCCAGCTTTCATTTGAGTTTTATTCTCAATTACTGTTGATGGATATGATGGATATGCTGTTTAAGATTTAACTGACGTCCCCATTGACTTAGACAAGACTCTGAGCAGAGCAGGAGTGCTTAGCTCACTGAAATCTGGCATCTTTTTCTCTCTCCTACAACTGAGAACATTTCTCTCATTCTCTTGACCTTGTTTCTGAAAGTTTCTGTAAAGACTGAAAACAATTCATTATTTTATCAAAGAATTTGTATTAAGGTTGACCTAAAAACATGCTCAAGATAAAGGGATTTTGAAAATATGGTATTATAGCTTAGAAATGAGAAAAAATATTACCATCTTTTCACATACTAAAAACTCTTTTGATAAGATGAAGATACGATGAATGCACACAAATCATTGATTCTTCATTTTTATTGTATAACTTACAACAAGATATTCCTCTGCTGTTTGATTATTTAGTATCAATGAAAAGTAGATTTTTAACCTCTCCTGTATCCTCTGATTAGAGAGTTGTGGTAAGTTTAAAGAAATTCTATAATAAAACATTTCACATTTTAATTAATCTCTGGAAATGGAGTAGTCTGCAGCTATTTCACCCTGAATGTTCTCTGTATCATCTGAAACTGAGCAATAATGTCCTAATATTTTAGATACATTTTCTAGAAAATCTACATACCTTATGATTAATTCAATAAGCAGAAAAGTATTTGGCCTTTATAGGATTTTGAATCCCTGAAGACTTTTATAAACATCCAATTAATCCCACATTTTGGCAACCAGGTCTCCATTATTCTTCCTTATAGAAATGCCTTGTGGGATACAGAGGACACTTAAGACTATCCCCTAGACATCAGATCTATCAGACTGTATCCACTATGACTAAGAAGTATATAAAACAGCTGGAACCACCAAAAGGCATAAGAGTTTGAAAGAAGAGAGGTTTGGGAATTATATTGTTTTGTTTTAGGTAATACTTTGAGATACAATGTTACCCATTATTTTATTATAAAAAAGCAAAAAAAATTAAATTCTGCTGTGCTTAATTAATAACCTACACATTTCAGTTCTGCTAAGAATCTTAATTATATAGTGTGATTGATATTAACATATCTTCTGACTCTTAACATGTTTACTACTATAATATAAAGATTTAAGTAATGACAGAGTAATTCTGTATAATTTTACAAAAGAAAAGTAGTTAAATATCTGTTCTTCTGATTTCTTATTACAGTGAGCTATTGAAAAAAAACTAGAATGTTTTTGTACTTTACAAACATAAAGGTTACATTTTTAAAGTGCAATTTATTGAATGCACTAAAGGTCAGACAGGGGTCAGCAATTTTATAAATACATTTTAATCTTCATTCATTCTCACAGTAAGGAAGACCCTTCCCTTTATTAGATGAGAAAATGAAATTTAGAGAGGTTAAGTAAACTGCCAACACTCTTACAACCATGGGGAGGCAAATCCCAAATTCAAATTCAAGTCTGCTCATTTCACAAAGCCTACATTTTCAAATCACCACTTACTAATGCCTAGTTGCTTTTCTTAGTCATTTACATTTAGATTAGGGAGCTGCAGTACTTTAAGCTCCATCAAGTTAACAAAATATAACATACCAGAAGAGATGATTATTTACAAGATTTCTCAAGCCTAACCTATCAGGATATAACAAAAGTATCTTTGCTTCTGTGTTCTCTTGCTTCATAACCTATGTGAGATTAAATTTTTCTCAACCCCATACAAAGGGATTGCTTAGGATACTTTCTCTCCATTCAGGTTTTTTTTTTCTCTCCTTTCAGATAAATGTCACATTTTTCATTAGAGCTAGATTCTATTTTCTCCATTTTTTAACTTCCACACAATATATATATATCAGGCAATGTGAAGTTATTTGAGGCGGTCTTACTAAAGATGCTTGTATTTTTGCTGGGTCATCAGATAATGCTGAAATAAGAACTCATTTTGAACTAATATCCAGACTTGTTGCAGCCACAGATTGAGACGATGAATGCCTAACATTCAAGATCAAATTTCACCCAGCAAACACTTGATAACATCTGGGACACAGAGGGAAAATGTAAACCTGGAGCTTCATTTGCTAGTTCAACTCTGGTAATATATTTGTGACAGTTTTGGAAAGATAAAAGCATGGCAAGGAAATGTTTTATAGTGCCACCACCTATTGACTAGGTTGACACCAGAATGAAGAAAGGATAGATACATAGGCATATGCAAAAACCTGGAATCCTGTGGGTCATGAGCTCTGACAGAGGTACATCTCTGCAGACTGAAATCAGCATGTTTCATACCTCTAAATGGAGGAGGCAGCTTTATTAAATGGTGCTGAACAAGCAGACAGGTTTAGCTAATCTCAGTAGGAAATCTCTGTCAGAGCAGGCTTGTAAACATCCTGGAGGAGAAAGCTGTAGTTGTGTTTGAAGTGTTCTGTACATACTTTTAATAAAGGCAAAAGATTCAAAATAAGGTTTTGCCATTCCCATGACTCTGAGGCAGTGGAGTCTTTGATATAGCCATATTTATGATAAACAATACCCAGGAATTCATCTACTCTTTGCATGGTAGTATAAAAATTCCATCTTCAAATAGCAAACACCTATTCAGCCACATGAAATATATTGAAGAATGTTAGATAACGCACTGACACTTGATATATAGGTGGGAATTGGAATATAACTATAAGAAGGCATGCATAAAACTATCAAAAGAATCAATTAACCTGTCAAATGAAGAGCAAAAGAGTCAATAGGGGCGATATAATTTCTGGGTGGGAAATAGATTATGGGATTTCTGTGGAAGCCAAAATTACATTTTAAATTTTAAATATTTTGTCTTAGAAATCTATGAAGCAAAAATGCCTCTGATTTGCAAGCCCCTTGCCCAAGGACAGACAGTTTCGGGAATGCTGGAGGCTGTTGTTTATGGGAGATAAAAGCCACATGTTTTCCCTCCCCTAAACAAGTTCGTTTGGCCCATCTGCTCTGGATGTGTTTGAAGACATCTGGGCAGGAGGTGCATAGGTGAAATATGTCAGGATGCATGCTTGACCCTGATTGAAGTGATGGGCAATGAATTATGGGTTTTCCTTCTTAAACCCTTATAAAACATTTTGGGTTGCCTTTTTGTCTTAGTGACAGTGTCCTTTGCTTTACAGAAGCTTCTCAGCTTTAGTAGGTCCCATTTATTCAATGTTGTCCTTAGTGTCTGTGCTGCTGGGGTTATACTTAAGAAGCGATCTCCTGTGCCCATTTGTTGTAGGGTACTTCCTACTTTCTCTTCTATCAGGTTCAGTGTGTTCGGACTGATATTGAGGTCTTTGATCCATTTGGACTTGAGTTTTGTGCAAGGTGATAGATATGGGTCTAATTTCAATCTTCTACAGGTTGACATCCAGTTGTGCCAGCACCATTTGTTGAAGATGCTTTCTTTCTTCCATTGTATACTTTTAGCTCCTTT